>NC_057803.1:627903963-628242712 GCF_018294505.1 Triticum aestivum
AAAGAAAAAAAGAAAAAAACAAAAAATGAGAGAAAAAGAGAGAAGGGGCAATGTTACTATCCTTTTACCACACTTGTGCTTCAGAGTAGCACCATGTTCTTCATATAGAGAGTCTCTTGAGTTATCACTTTCATATACTAGTGGGAATTTTCATTATAGAACTTGGTTTGTATATTCCAACGATGGGTTTCCTAAAATGCCCTAGGTCTTCATGAGCAAGCAAGTTGGATGCACACCCACTTAGTTTCAGTTAGAGCTTTCATATACTTATAGCTCTAGTGCATCCGTTGCATGGCAATCCCTACTCACTCACATTGATATCTATTGATGGGCATCTCCATAGCCCGTTGATACGCCTAGTTGATGTGAGACTATCTTCTCCTTTTTGTCTTCTCCACAACCACCATTCTATTCCACCTATAGTGCTATGTCCATGGCTCACGCTCATGTATTGCGTGAAAGTTGAAAAGGTTTGAGAATGTCAAAAGTATGAAACAATTGCTTGGCTTGTCATCGGGATTGTGCATGATGTGAGTATTTTGTGTGATGAAGATGGAGCATAGCCAAACTATATGATTTTGCAGGGATAACTTTCTTTGGCCTTGTTATTTTGAAAAGACATGATTGCTTTATTAGTGGGCTTGAAGTATTATTGGTTTTATGTCAAATGATAGACTATTGCTTTGAATCACTCGTGTCTTAATATTCATGCCATGATTAGACATATGATCAAGATTATGCTAGGTAGCATTCCACATCAAAAATTATCTTTTTTATCATTTACCTACTCGAGGACGAGCATGAATTAAACTTGGGGATGCTGATACGTCTCCGTTGTATCTATAAATTTTGATTGTTCCATCCCAATATTATTCAACTTTCATATACTTTTGGCAACTTTTTATACTATTTTTGGGACTAACATATTGATCCAGTGCCCAGTGCCAGTTCCTGTTTGTTGCATGTTTTTTGTTTCGCAGAATATCCATATCAAATGGAGTCCAAACGGGATAAAAACTGACGGAGATTTTTTTGGAATATATATATGATTTTTGGAAGAAAAATCCACGCGAGACGGTGCCCGAGGTGGCCATGAGGCAGGGGGGCGCGCCCCTGACCCTCGTGGGCCACCCGTAAGGTGGTTGATGCCCTTCTTTCGCCGCAGTAAAGCTAATATCCGGATAGAGATCGTGTCAAAATTTCAGCCCAATCAGAGTTATGGATCTCCGGGAATATAAGAAACGGTGACAGGGAAGAATTTGGGAACGCAGAAACATAGAGAGACAGAGAGACATATCCAATATCGGAGGGGCTCTCGCCCCTCCCATGCCATGGAGGCCAAGGACCAGAAGGGAAACCCTTCTCCCATCTAGGGAGGAGGTCAAGGAAGAAGAATACGAAGGGGCCCCCTCTCCCCTTCTCTTCCGGTGGTGCCGGAACGCTACCGTGGCCATCATCATCATCACCGCGATCTACACCAACACCTCCGCCATCTTCACCAACATCTCCATCACCTTCCCCCTCTATCTACAGCGGTCCACTCTCCCGCAACCCGTTGTACCCTCTACTTGAACATGGTGCTTTATGCTTCATATTATTATCCAATGATGTGTTGCCATCCTATGATGTCTGAGTAGATTTTCGTTGTCCTATCGGTGGTTGATGAATTGCTATGGTTGATTTAATTTGCTTGTGGTTATGTTGCTGTCCTTTGGTTCCCATCATATGATTGCGCGCGTGGATCACACCCTAGGCTTAGTTGTATGTTGATAGGATTATGTATTGGAGGGCAAGAGTGATAGAAGCTTCTGTTGGGGAACGTTGCAGAAAATTAAAATTTTTCCTACGGTTTCACCAAGATCCATCTATGAGTTCATCTAAGCAACGAGTCAAGGGAGAGAGTTTGCATCTACATACCACTTGTAGATCGCGTGCGGAAGCTTGCAAGGTGATGATGTAGTCGTACTCGACGTGATTCAAATCACCGATGACCAAGTGCTGAACGGACAGCACCTCCGCGTTCAACACACGTACGGGACGGGAGACGTCTCCTCCTTCTTGATCCAGCAAGGGGAAGGAGAGGTTGAGGAAGACAGCTCCACCGGCAGCACGACGGCGTGGTGATGGTGGAGAGGCAGTACTCCGACAGGGCTTCGCCAAGCACACAACGGAGGAGGAGAGGTGTTGGGGAGGGGAGGGCTGCGCCTTGGAGGGTGGTGCGGCTGCCCTCCCCTCACCCCTCTATTTATAGGGGGAAGGGAGAAGGGGGCCGGCCCCCTAGAAGCCATCTAGGGGGGGTGCGGCGGCCTAGCGGAGAGGGGAGAGGGTGGCTTGCCCCCCAAGCCAAGGGGGGCGCCCCCTCTAGGGTTCCCCCTCAACCCTAGGCGCATGGGCCCAAGGGAGGGGGGTGCGGCCAGCCCACCAGGGGCTGGCTCCCTGCCCCACGCAGCCCATGTGGCCCCCCGGGAGGGGTGGCCCCTCCCGGTGGACCCCCGGAACCCTTCCGGTGGCCCCGGTACAATACCGGTATGACCCCGAAACTTCCCGGTGTCCGTTTGACAACTTCCCATATATAAATCTTTACCTCTGGATCCTTCCGGATCTCCTCGTGACGTCCAGGATCCCATCCGGGACTCCGAACAACATTCGGTAGTCACATACTAGTCTTCCTAATAACCCTAGCGTCACCGAACCTTAAGTGTGTAGACCCTACGGGTTCGGGAGACATGCAGACATGACCGAGACGCTCTCAGTCAATAACCAACAGCGGGATCTGGATACCCATGATGGCTCCCACATGCTCCTCGATGTTGTCATCGGATGAACCATGATGTCGAGGATTCGATCAAACCCTGTATGCAATTCCCTTTGTCAATCGGTACGTTACTTGCCCGAGACTCGATCGTCGGTATCCCAATACCTTGTTCAGTCTCGTTACCGGCAAGTCACTTTACTCGTACCGTAATGCATGATCCCGTGTCCAACACCTTGGTCACATTGAGCTCATTATGATGATGCATTACCGAGTGGGCCCAGAGATACCTCTCCGTCATACGGAGTGACAAATCCCAGTCTCGATCCGTGTCAACCCAACAGATACTTTCGGAGATACCTGTAATGCACCTTTATAGTCACCCAGTTACGTTGTGACATTTGATACACCCAAGGCACTCTTACGGTATCCGGGAGTTACACGATCTCATGGTCGAAGGAAGAGATACTTGACACTTGCAAAGCTCTAGCAAAACGAACTACACGATCTTTTATGCTATGCTTAGGATTGGGTCTTGTCCATCACATCATTCTCCTAATGATGTGATCCCGTTATCAACGACATCCAATGTCCATAGTCAGGAAACCATGACTATCTGTTGATCACAACAAGCTGGTCAACTAGAGGCTTACCAGGGACATAGTGTGGTCTAAGTATTCACACGTGTATTACGATTTCCGGATAATACAGTTATAGCATGAATAAAAGACAATTATCATGAACAATGAAATATAATAATACTTTTATTATTGCCTCTAGGGCATATTTCCAACAGTCTCCCACTTGCACTAGAGTCACTAATCTAGTTACATTGTGATGAATCGAACACCCATAGAGTTCTGGTGTTGATCATGTTTTGCACGCGAGAGAGGTTTAGTCAGCGGATCTGCGACATTCAGATCCGTGTGCACTTTGCAAATCTCTATGTCTCCATCTTGAACATTTTCACGGATGGAGTTGAAACGACGCTTGATGTGCCTGGTCTTCTTGTGAAACATGGGCTCCTTTGCGAGGGCAATAGCTCCAGTGTTGTCACAGAAGAGTTTGATCGGCCCCGACGCATTGGGTATGGCTCCTAGGTCGGTGATGAACTCCTTCACCCAAATCGCTTCATGTGCTGCCTCCGAGGCCGCCATGTACTCCGCTTCACACGTAGATCCCGCCACGACGCTCTGCTTGCAGCTGCACCAGCTTACTGCTCCACCATTCAACATATACACGTATCCGGTTTGTGACTTAGAGTCATCCAGATCTGAGTCGAAGCTAGCGTCGACGTAACCCTTTACGACGAGCTCTTCGTCTCCTCCATAAACGAGAAACATGTCCTTTGTCCTTTTCAGGTACTTCAGGATATTCTTGACCGCTGTCCAGTGTTCCTTGCCGGGATTACTTTGGTATCTTGCTACCAAACTTACGGCAAGGTTTACATCGGGTCTGGTACACAGCATGGCATACATAATAGATCCTATGGCTGAAGCATAGGGGATGACACTCATCTCTTCTTTATCTTTTGCCGTGGTCGGTGACTGAGCCGAGCTCAATCTCACACCTTGTAACATAGGCAAGAACCCCTTCTTGGACTGATCCATTTTGAATCTCTTCAAAATCTTATCAAGGTATGTGCTTTGTGAAAGACCTATGAGGCGTCTCGATCTATCTCTATAGATCTTGATGCCTAATATATAAGCAGCTTCTCCAAGGTCCTTCATTGAAAAACACTTATTCAAGTAGGCCTTAATGATATCCAGAAATTCTATATTATTTCCCATCAAGAGTATGTCATCTACATATAATATGAGAAATGCTACAGAGCTCCCACTCACTTTCTTGTAAACGCAGGCTTCTCCATAAGTCTGCATAAACCCAAACGCTTTGATCATCTCATCAAAGCGAATGTTCCAACTCCGAGATGCTTGCACCAGTCCATAAATGGATCGCTGGAGCTTGCATACTTTGTTAGCGTTCCGAGGATCGATAAAACCTTCCGGCTGCATCATATACAGTTCTTCCTTAAGATGCCCGTTAAGGAATGCTGTTTTGACGTCCATCTGCCATATCTCATAATCATAGTATGCGGCAATTGCTAACATGATTCGGACGGACTTTAGCTTCGCTACGGGAGAGAATGTCTCGTCGTAGTCAATCCCTTGAACCTGTCGATAACCCTTAGCGACAAGTCGAGCTTTATAGATGGTAACATTACCATCCGCGTCCGTCTTCTTCTTAAAGATCCATTTGTTTTCTATCGCTCGCCGATCATCGGGCAAGTCTGTCAAAGTCCATACTTTGTTTTCATACATGGATTCTATCTCGGATTTCATGGCTTCAAGCCATTTGTTGGAATCCGGGCCCGCCATTGCTTCTTCATAGTTCGAAGGTTCATTGTTGTCTAACAACATGATTTCCAGGACAGGGTTGCCGTACCACTCTGGTGCGGAACGTGTCCTTGTGGACCTACGAAGTTCAGCAGTAACTTGATCCGAAGTACTTTGATCATTATCATGGTTTTCCTCTTCAGTTGGTGTGGGCATCACAGGAACGGTTTCCTGTGCTGCGTCAATATCCCGCTCAAGAGGTAGTACTTCATCGAGTTCTACTTTCCTCCCACTTACTTCTTTCGAGAGAAACTCTTTTTCCAGAAAGCATCCGTTCTTGGCAACAAAGATCTTGCCTTTGGATCTTAAGTAGAAGTATACCCTATAGTTTCCTTAGGGTATCCTATGAATACGCATTTTTCCGACTTGGGTTCGAGCTTTTCAGGTTGAAGTTTCTTGACATAAGCTTCGCATCCCCAAACTTTTAGAAACGACAGCTTAGGTTTCTTTCCAAACCATAATTCATACGGTGTCGTCTCAACGGATTTAGACGGTGCCCTATTTAAAGTGAATGTAGCTGTCTCTAGAGCGTATCCCCAAAATGATAGCGGTAAATCGGTAAGAGACATCATAGACCGCACCATATCCAATAGAGTGCGATTACGACGTTCGGACACACCGTTTCGCTGAGGTGTTCCAGGCGGCGTGAGCTGTGAAACGATTCCACATTTCTTTAAGTGTGTACCAAATTCGTGACTTAAGTATTCTCCTCCACGATCTGATCGTAAGAATTTTATCTTTCGGTCACGTTGATTCTCCACCTCATTCTGAAATTCCTTGAACTTTTCAAAGGTCTCAGACTTGTGTTTCATTAAGTAGACATACCCATATCTACTCAAGTCATCTGTGAGAGTGAGAACATAACGATATCCTCCGCGAGCCTCAACGCTCATTGGACCGCACACATCGGTGTGTATGATTTCCAACAAGTTGGTTGCTCGCTCCATTGTTCCGGAGAACGGAGTCTTGGTCATTTTGCCCAAGAGGCATGGTTCGCACGTGTCAAACGATTCATAATCAAGAGACTCTAAAAGTCCATCGGCATGGAGCTTCTTCATGCGCTTGACACCAATGTGACCAAGGCGGCAGTGCCACAAGTATGTGGGACTATCGTTATCAACTTTAAATCTTTTGGCATCTACACTATGAACATGTGTAATATTACGCTCGAGATTCATTAAGAATAAACCATTGACCATCGGAGCATGACCATAAAACATATCTCTCATATAAATCGAACAACCATTATTCTCAGACTTAAATGAGTAGCTATCTCGTATTAAACGAGATCCAGATACAATGTTCATGCTCAAACTTGGCACTAAATAACAATTATTAAGGTTCAACACTAATCCCGTAGGTAAATGTAGAGGCAGCGTGCCGATGGCGATCACATCGACTCTGGAACCATTCCCGACGCGCATCGTCACCTCGTCCTTCGCCAGTCTCCGTTTATTCCGCAGCTCCTGCTGTGAGTTACAAATATGAGCAACGGCACCGGTATCAAATACCCAGGAGTTACTACGAGTACTGGTAAGGTACACATCAATCACATGTATATCAAATATACCTTTGGTGTTGCCGGCCTTCTTATCCGCTAAGTATTTGGGGCAGTTCCGCTTCCAGTGACCCTTCCCCTTGCAATAAAAGCACTCAGTCTCAGGCTTGGGTCCATTCTTTGACTTCTTCCCGGCAACTGGCTTACCAGGCGCGGCAACATCTTTGCCGTCCTTCTTGAAGTTCTTCTTACCCTTGCCCTTCTTGAACTTAGTGGTCTTATTGACCATCAACACTTGATGTTCTTTCTTGATTTCAGCCTCTGCTGACTTCAGCATTGAGAACACTTCAGGAATGGTCTTTTCCATCCCCTGCATGTTGTAGTTCATCACAAAGCTCTTGTAGCTTGGTGGGAGCGACTGGAGGATTCTGTCAATGACCGCCTCATCTGGGAGGTTAATGTTCAGCTGGGTCATACGGTTGTGCAACCCAGACATCTTCAGGATGTGCTCACTAACATAACTGTTCTCCTCCATCTTACAACTGTAGAACTTATCGGAGACATCATATCTCTCGACCCGGGCATGAGCTTGAAAAACTAGTTTCAGCTCTTCGAACATCTCATATGCTCCGTGATGCTCAAAACGCTTTTGGAGCCCCGGTTCTAAGCTGTAGAGCATGCCGCACTGAACGAGGGAGTAATCATCAGCGCGAGACTGCCAAGCATTCATAATGTCTTGGTTCTCTGGGACGGGAGCGTCACCTAGCGGTCCTTCTAGGACATATTGTTTCCTGGCAGCTATGAGGATGATCCTCAGGTTCCGGACCCAGTCCGTATAGTTGCTGCCATCATCTTTCAGCTTGGTTTTCTCTAGGAACGCGTTGAAGTTCATGTTGACATTAGCGTTGGCCATTGATCTACAAGACATATTTGCAAAGGTTTTAGACTAAGTTCATGATAATAAAGTTCTAATCAAATTATGAACTCCCACTTAGATTAGACATCCCTTTAGTCATCTAAGTGTTACACGATCCGAGTGGACTAGCCCGTGTCCGATCATCACGTGAGACGGACTAGTCATCGTCGGTGAACATTTTCATGTTGATCGTATCTTCCATACGACTCGTGTTCGACCTTTCGGTCTCCGTGTTCCGAGGCCATGTCTGCACATGCTAGGCTCGTCAAGTTAACCCTAAGTGTTTTCGCTGTGTAAAACTGTCTTACACCCGTTGTATGTGAACGTAAGAATCCATCACACCCGATCATCACGTGGTGCTTAGAAACGACGAACTGTAGCAACGGTGCACAGTTAGGGGAGAACACTTCTTGAAATTTTATAAGGGATCATCTTATTTACTACCGTCGTCCTAAGTAAACAAGATGCATAATACATAATAAACATCACATGCAATTATATAGTTGTGACATGATATGGCCAATATCATATAGCTCCATTGATCTTCATCTTCGGGGCTCCATGATCATCTTGTCACCGGCTTGACACCATGATCTCCATCATCATGATCTCCATCATCGTGTCTTCATGAAGTTGTCACGCCAACGACTACTTCTACTTCTATGACTAACGTTTAGCAATAAAGTAAAGTAGTTTACATGACGTTATTTTAATGACACGCAGGTCATACAAAAGAATAATGACAACTCCTATGGCTCCTGCCGGTTGTCATACTCATCGACATGCAAGTCGTGAATCCTATTACAGAGAACATGATCTCATACATCACAATTCATCATTCATCACAACTTCTGGCCATATCACATCACATGATCAATCGCTGCAAAAACAAGTTAGACGTCCTCTAATTGTTGTTGCATCTTTTACGTGGCTGCAATTGGGTTCTAGCAAGAACGTTTTCTTACCTACGAATCACCACAACGTGATTTTGTCAACTTCTATTTACCCTTCATAAGGGCCCTGTTCATCGATTCCGCTCCAACTAAAGTGGGAGAGATAGACACCCGCCAGCCACCTTATGCAACTAGTGCATGTCAGTCGGTGGAACCGGTCTCACGTAAGCGTACGTGTAAGGTTGGTCCGGGCCGCTTCATCCCACAATACCGTTGAGCAAGAAAAGACTAGTAGAGGCAAGTAAGATGACAAAATCCACGCCCACAATAAAATTGTGTTCTACTCGTGCAAAGAGAACTACGCATAGACCTAGCTCATGATGCCACTGTTGGGGAACGTTGCAGAAAATTAAAATTTTTCCTACGGTTTCACCAAGATCCATCTATGAGTTCATCTAAGCAACGAGTCAAGGGAGAGAGTTTGCATCTACATACCACTTGTAGATCGCGTGCGGAAGCTTGCAAGGTGATGATGTAGTCGTACTCGACGTGATTCGAATCACCGATGACCAAGTGCTGAACGGACAGCACCTCCGCGTTCAACACACGTACGGGACGGGAGACGTCTCCTCCTTCTTGATCCAGCAAGGGGGGAGGAGAGGTTGAGGAAGACAGCTCCACCGGCAGCACGACGGCGTGGTGATGGTGGAGAGGCAGTACTCCGACAGGGCTTCGCCAAGCACACAACGGAGGAGGAGAGGTGTTGGGGAGGGGAGGGCTGCGCCTTGGAGGGTGGTGCGGCTGCCCTCCCCTCACCCCTCTATTTATAGGGGGAAGGGAGAAGGGGGCCGCCCCCCTAGAACCCATCTAGGGGGGGGGGGTGCGGCGGCCTAGGAGAGAGGGGAGAGGGTGGCTTGCCCCCCAAGCCAAGGGGGGCGCCCCCTCTAGGGTTCCCCCTCAACCCTAGGCGCATGGGCCCAAGGGAGGGGGGTGCGGCCAGCCCACCAGGGGCTGGCTCCCTGCCCCACGCAGTCCATGTGGCCCCCCGGGAGGGGTGGCCCCTCCCGGTGGACCCCCGGAACCCTTCCGGTGGCCCCGGTACAATACCGGTATGACCCCGAAACTTCCCGGTGTCCGTTTGACAACTTCCCATATATAAATCTTTACCTCTGGATCCTTCCGGATCTCCTCGTGACGTCCAGGATCCCATCCGGGACTCCGAACAACATTCGGTAGTCACATACTAGTCTTCCTAATAACCCTAGCGTCACCGAACCTTAAGTGTGTAGACCCTACGGGTTCGGGAGACATGCAGACATGACCGAGACGCTCTCAGTCAATAACCAACAGCGGGATCTGGATACCCATGATGGCTCCCACATGCTCCTCGATGTTGTCATCGGATGAACCACGATGTCGAGGATTCGATCAAACCCTGTATGCAATTCCCTTTGTCAATCGGTACGTTACTTGCCCGAGACTCGATCGTCGGTATCCCAATACCTTGTTCAGTCTCGTTACCGGCAAGTCACTTTACTCGTACCGTAATGCATGATCCCGTGTCCAACACCTTGGTCACATTGAGCTCATTATGATGATGCATTACCGAGTGGGCCCAGAGATACCTCTCCGTCATACGGAGTGACAAATCCCAGTCTCGATCCGTGTCAACCCAACAGATACTTTCGGAGATACCTGTAATGCACCTTTATAGTCACCCAGTTACGTTGTGACGTTTGATACACCCAAGGCACTCTTACGGTATCCGGGAGTTACACGATCTCATGGTCGAAGGAAGAGATACTTGACACTTGCAAAGCTCTAGCAAAATGAACTACACGATCTTTTATGCTATGCTTAGGATTGGGTCTTGTCCATCACATCATTCTCCCAATGATGTGATCCCGTTATCAACGACATCCAATGTCCATAGTCAGGAAACCATGACTATCTGTTGATCACAACAAGCTGGTCAACTAGAGGCTTACCAGGGACATAGTGTGGTCTAAGTATTCACACGTGTATTACGATTTCCGGATAATACAGTTATAGCATGAACAAAAGACAATTATCATGAACAATGAAATATAATAATACTTTTATTATTGCCTCTAGGGCATATTTCCAACAGCTTCAACCTAGCATAGAAATTGATGCATACGGGATTGAAGGGGGGGCCAATATATCTTAATGCTATGGTTGGGTTTTACCTTAATGAACATTAGTATTTGCGGATGCTTGCTAATAGTCCCAATCATAAGTGCATAGAATTCCAAGTCAGGGATGACATGCTAGCAGTGGCCTCTCCCACATAATACTTGCTATTGGTCTAGTAAAGTAGTCAATCGCTTAGGGGCAATTTCACAACTCCTACCACCACTTTTCCACACTCGCTATATTTACTTTATTGTTTCTTTATCTAAACAGCCCCTACTTTTTATTTACGTACTCTTTATTATCTAGCAAACCTATCCAACAACACCTACAAAGTACTTCTAGTTTCATACTTGTTCTAGGTAAAGCGAACGTCAAGCGTGCGTAGAGTTGTATCGGTGGTCGATAGAACTTGAGAGAATATTTGTTCTACCTTTAGCTCCTCATTGGGTTCGACACTCTTACTTATCGAAAATTGTTGTGATCCCCTATACTTGTGGGTTATCAGCTACCACATTTTTCATGCGGTTATAGAGTTTTTTTAGTTCTATGAAATTGATAATTGCGCAGAGAGATATACCGCTGTTCCGCGGCAACGCGCGGGGACTCATCTAGTAATATTTAGGAACAGAGGGAGTACTATGTAAAGAGTTAGGTGTCACACGGTGATAGTGTGAGGTGGGCCATGTAATCACTGAGCCTGCGTGTTTTCATTGCTCTTGTACGCCTTTGTTGTAAGAATGGAGAAAATTGTAATCTAGTAGTAGTAGTACCTCCTTTCGCTGAAAGCCTGGGACATCCAGCAGTCCTACCACCTCAGTAATAAAGACCAATGAGCCGTCAAATCACATAGACCCAGTATTAAGTTGGATGGACGAAGCAACCATCACTCTGCGCCAGTGAGAGGTCACGTCCGCTCTTCCCGGGCATGAATGCGGCACCGATTCTTTGGAGCGGCACTGACCGTTTCGGGCGAGAAGCGCGCGCGGGCGATGGAGGGGCTTTGGGTGGGCCAGGCTGGTCAGGAGCGGGCGTGGCAGCTGTCCACATGTCCCTACCGAACACGCCCAGAAACGAGAGGATGCACCGACTCTCGCGGCTAATATCATACACTACACAACATCTCTCTATAGGAGTAGGTCGATCTGTCGCTCTCTCTAACACACACACGCGCGCGCGCACCTTGGTCCCGTTGCACCTTCTAACGTGACTTATTAGACCTAGACAGAGGGAGTAGTAAGTATACGAGATACGGTGGCACACTGACTTAAGTCGAATACAAGTGCCCAAAATTTGTGTGCATGTTATAATAAGTATTCACTTAAAATAGTACGTGAGCGAACAGAGGGATCAATTGCACAGTGTTCCCAAGTAGTAGCGAGATGTGTGAGGTAAGAAACACCGCTGGCGCTTTTAATTTTTCTTATTAATTTGTTTGCTTCACCCTCTGACTGGTGGGACCCAACGTACTACGTGGAGAGAGGTAATGTGACTAAGGCTGCATTATTTCTGCACCACTGTGGATAGTCTTACCACCAAAGCCACATGACACGATTATGATTGAAATCCCAATGACTCCCACACACACACAAAAACATGGCATGCTTGTCACACGAATGCAAGAATGTATAAGAGGTTATTTCCCTCTCGTTGAACATAACGGGAGGGTTGTGTAGCTGGTTAGCCTGTTCGCTCATCAAACTTGAGGTCTCGGGTTCGATAACTATACTTGAGCATGATTTGTGCCAGGAGGATTCTTTGACTAGTCAAAATGTTTTCTAGGGTTTGCACGCTTCACACTCTCTCTCCAGTATACATACATATATACACGCTGGAGCCTCAACGCTTGTAGTTGCTCTCTTCACACTCTCTCGCCCTCTCCCGCTGGAGTCTCAGCGCTTGTAGTTGCTTTCTTCACACTCTCTCGCCCTCTCCAGATCTAAACAAGACTTCGTTGGCCTCTCTCTCCCCTCACTGCTGCTCAAAGAGCTGGCAGGATCCATCCGCCGGGAAGGGAAGGAGGCTTAACGATGTCGCCGTCGGTGAGGGACTACCGGCGCAGCTGTTCACTTTCCACCCAGCGGCGGTGCGGGAGGGCCTCCAACCCCTTCTTCTTCGCCGCCGTCCCGTCGCCCACCGAACCACGCCCCAAGAACCTTAAGGTATAATTTACTTACTCCACATGCATTGCTCTAGCTGCATGTATACCATGAATCTATGACGTGGTTCAAGGAGGAAAGGAGTGGGGGAAAGTAGTGGGAAAAGTTGTATATAGCATGAATCTAGGACGTGGTTCAAAGAGGAAATGAAGGGGGAAAGTTGTATAGCATGAATCTAGCACATGGTTCAAAGAGGAAAGGAATGGGGGAAAGTAGTGGGGAAAATAGTATCGCATAAATCTAGGACGTGGTTCAAAGAGGAAAGGAAGGGGCGAAAGTACTAGTTCAAAAAGGAAAGGAAGGGACAAGGCTGTAGAGTTTGAGCAATACTAGATTTGTTGCGCTCACATAGGGAAAGGTGTCTAAAGATAACAAAAGTGGGACCAACACAAATATGCTCCTTAGTTGTTTGTTCTTTGTTGCAACAGACTGTGCATGACCATAGTACATCGGTAGATGCACATGGTGCTGGTGCGTCCACTGTCCCGTGCAACTCATTAGCTATTGTTAATCTAAGGCCATGTTTGGTTAAAAACTCCCTAGTCCCTACCTGCTTGGTTCTAGGGACTAAACATGGACTAGTGGTTATTAAATGACATGCTAAAAGACCATGTTACCCCTAGTAATGAACTAATAGAGACAAGGTGCGATGCGTGGCAGGGGCAACTGTTGGAAAAAGTCCCAAAAAGACTCCCTTGGGGTCTTCTTTCTTTTGTCCGAAATGCCCACTTTTAGTTCCTAAAAATCCCTCCTGTTTGGTTTAGATGGGACTGACATGGAGTTTTTTTAGTCCCTACACCAAAATGTCCCTGTAAACAAACACCCTCTAATAATGCCGCTGGAAAATTGATGCAATGCCACAGTTAAAAGCAAATTACATGTTTAACGAATTTTATTGTTAATATAATCTCTATGTTAATATTAATCAATGCCACCGTTTGAGAAATGATACTGTCTTGCTTTCTTTCCCATTTAGATAAGGTAGATGCTTCTTTTTGTTGGCTTCTGTGTCATCCACCGTTATTGACCACTAATTGTTTCCTTTGCACCTCTGTGTAAATAGGGTTACTACTTCACCTCGTTGCCATTGTGACCTTTTGTTGCATTGCACAAAACACTTTTGTTTTAAGAGTGTTTTGTGCAGTTCCACCAAAATGTCACACCGACAACGTTGCTTGATTGCTTGATCTTAGTGGAACTGCACAAGAGGAGATCTTACTTCCTATCCGTTAAGGCGAATTTGGTTCAGATCTTCTTCTTGTGAGTTGTTTGAATTGCACATCATGAGAGGTCAGTACTAGCCTTCTTTCACATGATTATGCAGTGTGCTTTCATATGTTGTGCTACTTGTACGATAATGTTGCTTGATTTTAGTGAACTGCATAAATGGAGACAAGACTTCCAATCTGTATGTGCACCGTAATATCCCATTGAGGTAAGATAAGGATATTTCACAACTGTTGGCCCATATTTTGCCACTTTCATCAGAAAATTAAGTTTAGTACTATACTTGTGCTCCCTAATTGACATGCCAAATCTTACATTGAAGGCGAAGCTTGTCTGTTATTGAACCAAGTGATGAAGGGGAAGAACAAGCGAAAGAAAAATAAAAATCAACTCCCGGTACTGTAATCAAGCACTGGAACTGTGATGACACAAGTAATGATATAGTTTTGCATCTTAATTTATTGCTATGGCTGGAACGAGCAATTGTTTTGCCACTGATTTGATGCCACTCTTAATGTAATATGTAATTATCTCTGCTTGTGCAAACAGGGATCTTCTTTGAAGATACCATATATTTTAGTGGAACTGCACAAAAAGATGTTGGAAACATTAAACTAATCGAGGAGTATATAGTAAGCATGGCCACCACCGTAGACAGCAACAGATGGTTGTGGAGAAGTGCTTCATCTGTATGCTCTACACAATAAACCTCCTGACAAAGGTTGGTACTCGCCCACTGATTTCATCCATATGATTGAGCTTTGTCATCTCTATTGGTGTTGTGCTACTGTTTAGATACTGTCATGAAAAAGTGGTATTGTCCTTGAGAAGTGCTTCATCTGTGCTGTTTTAAATATTTCCTTTCCTTTTTCGAGCAAACAGGGATGCTAGCATTTAGTAGTCCTCTTGTCTTTGCACAACAGGATCATCTTCCTCTGAAGAAGAATATGGAGTACGTGAAGTGACTAGTTCCGATTATGCCAAGATGAAGAAGCCTTGTCTATCTTCTCACCAGAAGGAGCAATTGAAGGATGGTTACATTACTCCCCACAAGATCAAACTAACTTCAGCTCAGAAGGACTGACAAATCTCCATTTTTTGCTGTGATGCGCGAGTACAATGTTGTTCTAGGATTCTTTCTGATGAGTTCCATTTTTCTAAGAGTGTGCTCTATATGGACCATGTATGTGCCTGTTGAAACTGTCAATTCATATTTCAGTTTGCTTTATACTAATCACTTTTTTGTATTTGTGCAAACAGGGGTGCTCAGCTTGATTTCGGTGGGAACTGCACAAAATGTTCATGAATACATCGAATCATTCATTTCCACCACAAGAAAGGAGGTGTCGATAAGTTCAAGGCGTTGCAACATATAAGGGCGAAATCATACAAGCTACGCGCGAATTTGGTTGATTTTGATGGAACTGCACAAAAAGAATAGCTGGTTTATTTAGCATGAGGTGCCATGTCAATGTCCGAACTGATGGCAAACCCTACCCATTCCACAATCATAGGCATTCAATATTTTGGAATGGGACAACCTTGTCAAATTTTGCTCATTGGTTTTAGCAAGACATGAGTTTGATATTTTCGAATGGGACGCCCTTTGCTGTCAGCAGCGTCGATCAATTTTTTCTTTATTCTTTAGTTGTGAAGTAAATATTGCCTCTGACATGTGAGTCGCTGAGATGCACAATCATCGATTGTTTTGAATTTTCTCTATGAATTGCCAGGCCTGTGTGTTTGATTGCAATGTACAGAAACGCTAAAAAGCTGCTCAAACTCTTTGTACTCCTTCTGTTCCTTTTTACTTCGCACATTGTGAAAGTGCATACTTTTTTGTATAGGATTGGTCAAAGTAGAGATACTTTGACTGCAGACAAAACTTGTATGCAGACTAGAAAGGACCGGAGGGAGTACATGTTAAACTGCTGCAAACGAGGTGATCACCCTGGGAATAATGCTAGTACATATTGTTTTGCATGTTCATCCAATGCTAGTGATACAGGAATTCGAACTAATCAAAATAAATTCATTCATACACGGTCGGATTTCATATAAACATGCCGGATTTCATTACATTTCATACATTCTTCAACTAAAAAGGGGTGCGCTGGAGGTATAATTAATTAACCGAAGCTACCCACCTGTGTCCCGCTGAGCCGAATAGAAGTTTCAGTGACTTAACTACAGGTGCAGCTGCGTAACTTACATGTGGCCTGTTGGGCCCATGTGTCAGTCAGCCAACTGCACCAGCAGTTAAGTAGAAGCAACGTTCTTCTCCAGCGCAGCTCTCCGACTCCACGTCGCCGCCAAGAAGCTAACCGGCCGTCAATGGTCAACCCGCCTAGCTTGGCTTCAACCGGAGGGTAGCAGCGGTGGCCTTACTTGGACCCGAGCGGCGGCGACCTACCGTGTTCTACTCTTTCTCGTTTTCTGTGTGGCGCGGCCTCGTTGGCAGTGGGGCGGGGCCTCGGCGGAGCCGGTGATGTCCTCTGTCTCGTTGCCGGCGGACGGCGCCTCAGCGGAGCGGTGAAAATCCTCCCCCACGTTGCCGGCAGGGTGGGGCCTCGGCTGAGCCGATGATGTCCTCTGCCTCATTGTTAGCGGGGCAGGGCCTCGGCTGAGCTGGCGATGTCCTCCGCCTCGTTGTTAGCGGGGCGGAGCCGGCGGTGTCCTCTGCCTCGTTGTTGGCGCCGCGGGGCCTCAGCGGAGCAGGGCCTCATCGACGCTAGCGGAGCGGGGACTCGTCATAGCCGACATTGTCCTCTGCCTCATCCTCGGTCTCGCCAAACAACGCCTTGCCCGCTTCATCGCCCTTTTTGCTAGCCTCTTTGTAGGCGGCCGCAGCCTCCGCCACATGCATGCGGTACCGCCAGCGCTCGAGGCGGCCCTTGCGGGCGGAGCGGTACGAGTCAAGCAGCACCTCCTGCTCCACCCGCTCCGCGGCGATCTGCTCCTCCGCCTGCAGGTGCTCCTGGAGGAGATGGTGGTTGTAGGCGGCGTCGGCCTGCGCCTCCCAAAACTTCTCCTCACGCATCTGCCTCACCCTGTCCATATATTGGGCACGGGCCTCGCCGATGGTCGTGGTGCAATGCACCGGCGAGGATGGCGCGGAGGAGGGGGTTGGCGCCGGATCGTCGACTACCATATTCTCCATTGGGACGTCGTCGTCCTTCGGCTGCCTGCCGGCCAGCCGGTCGGCAACAATGGCTGCCATCTCCTTGTGGTCCGTCGTCCGCCCGTCCCGAAGAGCGTTGGAGCGCGAGGATGCCATGGTGGGCAGTAGTGGTGTGGACAAGAGAAAGGAAACGGATGCGGATGACTGCGGCTATGGCCGGCGCAACAGTTTATATAGCAATGGTGGGCGGGCGGAGGGACGGACGTGTGGCGCCGGAGTAGCCGCCTCGGCAACCACATATCATTAATGTGGACGGCAGATAGACGGACGGACGGCACTTGTGTCGTTTGAAGGCGGAGCAATCGTCTGCACCGGGAAGCAGGGCGAGCGGCGCTGACTGTTTCAGGCGGAAGCGCGCGGGGGTAAGGAGATGACTTTACTTGGAGAGGATGGCAATGGAGACCCACTGTCGGAGTAATTGGACACGAATACCCCGAAGACGGTGAGACAATAAATCAAGACATCGGGGCTAGCAAAGCCCCTCAGTCCGACTGCCCGGCCGCTCCTGCCGGCTCCCTGTCCGACTGCCCTGCCCGACCGGTTACCGGCTGCCGACTGCGCCAACCAGCTGGCTGCCAAGTGCGCCAACCAGTCGGCTGCCGACTGCAGCCTGACCCGACACCGACAAGACACCGGCGACACGGCCGTACCCTGCACTATTGACGAATAGTAACGACAACATCATCTACAGTGTATCTGTCCCTGGGCACTGTTTTATAAAGTGCATCAAGGACAAAGAGGCATGCATACCACTACATGGGCATGGTGCCCCATGCACACTTGCCCCCCACGCCACTACCTAGCTTAGGTAGTAAGCTACCCCACATTATATATAGCTAGCAACCATCCATCCATGGGGCCGGAGACAATGGCTCCCTGGGCACTCTCACACACTCCACACATGCATACAAGCTAGCAAGCAAGCTAGCTAGCACATACATATATCCATTCAGCCTAGCACACACTTGTGCTCATATGCATATACGAGATCAGATGCATCTGACACTGATCTCAGATACAACTCCAGAAGCACTCTGTACCAGATATACCACATATACTCAGACATGCAGGAGTAGGGGTGTTATCTCTCCGGAGAGCCCCGAATCTGGGTAAACTAGCGCATGCTACTCGCATACCCGTCCCTGGATATTCCGGCAGTAGTCTTGCCCACACACTAAGCCACCTTGTGGCATATGTCGTCTTGCACCCCCCGTCAAAATACCACGACATTTGGCGCCCACCGTGGGGCGGTACTATGCTACCGCGCTGCTGCTGGTTTCGCAGTCCGGGCGGGACCATCTTCGCCATCACCGCCGCGGCGTCGCGCCGTCTCTCCGGTAGCGCTCGGGGGCTCGACTTAGACCCGCCCACGGAGTGGCCGCGCGGGACGGCACGTCCTCGTCGCCGGCCTCGCCGCCTTCATCATCACCACCATTGTGATGCCGACTGTCTGTCCATCTGCGCGCGTGCCGCGCACGGGGCCTTGTTTCGGTCAGCCGCATCCATCCGCGCGCCGCTCGCGTCCGCTCCCCTTCGCGCTGTGCTCCGACCGAAACGCACGTCGCTCCTCCATATACCATCTATGCTAGCTAGCTAGATGCAAATCAACGAGGTCAAACCATTAGCCATACACATATCCCAGATAATTCTCTGGCCATACACTATGCGTGCACAACCCACACATCAGCCGGATACGAGTTGGACAGAGGTTGTACATTGGTCAGATATAATAGCCAGATATTGCCTATACACCACCTATATATTAGTCAGAGACTACCCAGACAATCTCCAGGAAATATCATGGTCTCTTGCACCAACGCTGCTGTACTCACTAGCTACGGCCGTGGCCTAGTCAAACGCACGCACCGGCCGCATGCGTGTTGGTCGTGTGCGGGACTGCACATGCGCGCATAGCCGGCTGCTTGGCCAGCCTTGGCCGGCTTCCCACCCCGGCGTATACTGGGTCAGGCCGCCCGGCTCCGACCTCGTCCTACTGCGCCCTGCTTCAGCTGTTGCTCTGTGGCCCGGCTGCTGTGCCGTCTGCCTAGCGTCGGTCCCCGCTGGCTGCACCTTACCTATCGCGCGCCCAACCTACTGTGCTCCTTGTGCGGCAGCCGGCTGCTTCATTCGCGTGCGCATGCTGTCCTGGCCGGTTGTCCGCGTCCGCGTGCTTCCGCGTCACACGTCTGGCGACGGGCCTGGACGCCGTGCCCCTCTGCCTGCGTGCTAGCTCGCCCAGACTGCCTCCCGCGCCTCACTCCGTCCTCCCGCGCTCGCGCTGGCCGATTCCGCGCCCGGCCGCCTCCCGCACGCATGCGCACCCGCGGCCGGCCTCCCGCCAGTACCCCGAGCCCGCGCAGGCCGGCTCCCGCTCTGGCCTCCACCACGCTCGGCCGCGCCGGCTCCGCCTGCTCCACTCCGGGCCCATCGCTCCTCCTAGCCGGCCCCCGCGCGCCGAGCTCGCCGTCCTCCGCGCTGGGTCCTCCCCACGCCGGCTTCACCACTCGGCCTCTTGCGTTCGCCCGCGGTTCGCCGCGTCCGGCTCCCGGGATCTGCGTACGGCTGCGTCCGCCTTGCCTCGCACCCGGCCGCCGGCTCCTGCGTCCGCCTTGCCTCGCACCCGGCCGCCGGCTCCTGCGTCCGTCTTGCCTCGCACCCGGCCGCCGGTTCCTGCGTCCGTCTGCCCCGCACCCGGCCTCCGGCTCCTGCGCCAGCCGCTGCGGCCGCTCGCCTCCGGCCCGTGCGCCGGCTCCTGTCGCCCCGCTCATCGCAAGCCGGCCGCCCGTGAGGTCGGCTGGGACTAAAATGGGAAGTGGCCAGGAGCGAGAAAAGTCAGTGGCCGGTTGGCCGCCCGGTTAAAAAGAAAAAAAGAAAGAGAAAAAAGAAAGGAAAGAAAGAAGGGTCCGGCTCCCCGCGTGCAGTCGGACAGAAAGAGAGAAGAGAAAAGAAAAGGGTCTGTCTAGGACACATCTGGATGTGACATAACTATGTCACATCTAAGCTCATATCCACTATATTTGTGGTCTATTGTTTTTGTCCTAGTTTTTTTTCTTGTTGCTGCATTATATATTTATGGGAGTTTAGATGTGACATCCTTAAAAAACATCTAGATGTGAATTAGTCAAACTGAAAAGAAAAGGCCAGCTGGGCCAACGCAGTTCGCCGACTGCCTAGTAGCCGGCCAGAAAAGAAGTGGCCGAGTGCCCACAGCCGGGTGCTAAAAAAAGGTGGGCGTCCGACAAACGAAGCAGAAGAGGAAGTGTCCGTCCGGCTGTACGGGCAGACAAAAAGAGGAAGACAAAGTAGTCGCCGGGAGATCCGGCCCGACTGCTCAGCAGTCGGTCCGAATCTCGGGGGCTACACCCAGCGGGTGCGTTGACGCGCCCCCGCGAAGAAGAAGATAAAGTAGTCGCCAGGAGATCCGGCCTGACTGCTCAGCAGTCGGCCCGAATCTCGGGGGCTACACCCAGCGGGTGCGCTGACGCGCCCCCGCGAAGAAGAAGAGAAAGTAGTCGCCGGGAGATCCGGTCCGACTACTCAGCAGTCGGTCCGAATCTCGGGGGCTACACCCAGCGGGTGCGCTAACGCGCCCCCACAAAGAAAAAGACAAAGTAGTTGCCGGAAGATCCGGCCCGACTGCTCAGCAGTCGGCCCGAATCTCAGGGGCTACACCCAGTGGGTGCGCTGGCGCGCCCCCACGGAAGATTACAAACAAGAGAAGAGTTTTGTCCGGCTCCCAGCAGTCGATAGAAGAGAAAAAAGAAGAAAATGGGCGCTGCAAGACGCCTCGCAGCCTGGTCGGTCGAGCCTGACCGGCAGGGACCCTCCTTCGAGCACCCGAAGGCTCGAAAGCTGCACCCAGCAGGTGCACCGGTGCGCTTCGCGAGCGCCGAGCCGCGCCGGCTGTCTCCGGCAAACTCCGCCTCGCCTACATGAAAATCAATGTGAGCTCCTCACCCGCATATTTTTGCACCAGCATGGATAACCCCGAGCGATGCCTAGGGGCTATTTCCACATTTCATTACAATTGCATCACTGTTCGCCCCGGCGCCAGCCAGAGTTGGCCAGGGGCTGGCCGCTTGGCCTGAGACGTTAGTTCCCGCAGACGGCTTAGTAGCGTGCGTGGTACCAAATGCCCACTCTTAGTCACAGACCATAGAGCGTCTGTCCGGCTAGCAAGAGTGAAGCTGGAGGCCACCCACGCGAAAAACGTCCGGGAAGAAAAACGGTTCGGGCGACCCAGTCATTTCCTTTACAAGTATCTAGTCGGTTGAATCTGCTCCCAGACTCTGAGTACTGTACACTCCGCTTCGCGGCCCACTCTCAGCCACAGACCGCAGAGCGGCTGTCCGGCAAGCAGGAGCACAAGCCAAAAAGCAAAGGGAACACGAAAAAGATTAAGGGGGCTCAGATGAAACCGAGTCGGCACCCTCTGCATAAAACTTGCAATGCTAAAAGCAAACATTTGATATATCTGCGTGGACTAACTTTGTCTTTTTCATGACCATTTCCATGAACACTCGCCAAAAAACCTCCGCCCAACTTTGCCAAGTTGCCCAGAGGCTTGGGGGCTACTGTCGGAGTAATTGGACACGAATACCCCGAAGACGGTGAGACAATAAATCAAGACATCGGGGCTAGCAAAGCCCCTCAGTCCGACTGCCCGGCCACTCCTGCCGGCTCCCCGTCTGACTGCCCTGCCCGGCCGGCTACCGGCTGCCGACTACGCCAACCAGTCGGCTGCCGACTGCAGCCCAACTCGACACCGACAAAACACCGACGAGACGGCCGTAACCTGCACTATTGACGAATAGTAGCGACGACATCATCTACAGTGTATCTGTCCCTGGACACTGTTTTATAAAGTGCACCAGGGACAAAGAGGCATGCATACCACTACATGGGCATGGTGCCCCATGCACACTTGCCCCCCACGCCACTACCTAGCTTAGGTAGTAAGCTACCCCCGCACTATATATAGCTAGCAACCATCCATCCATGGGGCCGGAGACAATGGCTCCCTGGGCACTCTCACACACTCCAGGCATGCATACAAGCTAGCAAGCTAGCTAGCTAGCACACACACTATATCCATTTGGCCTAGCACACACTTGTGCTCATATGCATATACGAGATCAGATACACCTGGCACTGATCTCAGACACAGCTCCAGGAGCACTCTGTACTAGATATACCACATATACTCAGACATGCAGGAGTAGAGGTGTTATCTCTACGGAGAGCCCCGAACATGGATAAACTAGCGCGTGCTACTCGCATACCCGTCCCTGGATATTCCGGCAGCAGTCTTGCCCACACACTAAGCCACCTTGTGGCATATGTCCTCTTGCACCCCCCGTGAGAATACCACGACACCCACCAGATCCATAGCCTCACATATGCAAGTGCCTCCTTATTATATATATATATATATATATATATATATATATAACTATAATTTATTTTGCTTCCTCCTGCTTTCCTGACATCATGGTCCCACATCATTGTCAACCTATGTAATAGTCAATAAACGAGAGAATTGCACAAGAAGCGACCGACAGCTGGGACCAAGCAGCTCGAGCAGTATTTGTGTTTTTGAGGTGTGAGCATTGCAGACTTTTTTTATGTTTAGCCCAGATATTAATTTTTCTCCTCTGAACAACAACGAAAACATCGTTGCAGGTATTAACTAGGCGGGCTGTGGCCCGTCTAGCCTAGGCCAGATATCCAGCCCATATATTAATTTTTTTCAAGCTGAAAATGGCTAGCCCAGCTATACTTTTTTTAGGAATACCTAGGCAAGGTCAAGTTGTTATTCTCCGCCCCGCTGGGCTGCAAATCTTTCCTAGGAGGGATGCATTAGGCTTAACAAGAAAATGGGCTTTAAGAAATAATAAATGGGATGTAATTACAAAAACTAGGCAGTAACTATTAAAAAATGCATCAAACACGTGATTACTTTATAAAATATTATTTTTGGATATTGAAAATTTTAATTTCATTAATTGTTGCGAGCGCAATGTTTCGTTGGATTTTTACGTAATATAAATTTATATTAAAATTGTATTTAATCTGACTAGAAATTTCGGGATAAAATTTTTTTGGATCCCATCAAAATGTGGGAAATTATATTGAATTCTGTTTTGAACGGTTGGTTGAAATGGGATGTACTTTTAACAAACTGTAAATGGGTTGTAGTAAATTCCATTAGAATTCAAAAATGGGCTACACATTCTTACAAATCTTAAATGGGCTATAAGTTCTCTGCCACACACTTCTGGCCTTACTAAGTTGACGCGTCCCCTAAAAAACAGAGTTGACGCGTATGCAAGGCTTTGTCAACTTATAGTCAACACACGGTTCTAGCAGCAGTGGCCGTTGGATGTCCATCCAACGGATGCCGTGCTTCTTTTTCAATCTCGGATATTCTAGCTTCACCCGCCCAAAAAATGATTCCTCCCCCTGACATCTGGGGCGCACCATTTCGGAAGCTGACCTGTGGGCCTACTAAGTTGACGTACCAAGGGCTTTGTCAACTTAGTCAATATAAACGATTATAGCTGCATTGACCGTACGATGTCCATCCAACGGCCGTCGTGCTTCTTCAACCTCTGGTCTTCTTGCTCCAGCCGCCCAAAGCAGCGCCGGTCGTGCCGCCTGCTCCTGCCTCCCGTAGCCGGATGTGCTGCCGCGGAGGCCTCACCGCCCCTACTACTCCCACCGCTGGCCAGGTGTAACGCCCCGAGACCGATGTGCCAGGTGTCGTTCAGTTATTCGCTGTTGTTGCCTTGTTATTGTTTGCGTGTCATGCATTGCATATCATGTCATCATGCCATCATCTCATAAATCTTTTGCTACTCAACTAAATAAATTGCATGGGTCTTTGATCCATTTAAATCGAGGGAAGTCACTTGTGATATCTCTTTATAACATATTGAAGCCTCTCAATATTATTAGAGAGCTAAAATAAAAATATTCCATTCTTTTGGAATTAACCAAAACACACTTGAAAAATCCCCACTCGCTTTCTACTTCAAGTTTGGTCCCCAAACTTTGCCAACATTTCTTTTCCCATTTATCGAGGCTCCTCCTAAATTCTCAACATTTTTGGACTCTTCTAAATCCTAGTCCTTGTTCAAACCTTTTAAATTAAATTCAAATGACTTTGAATTTAATTCTTGCAATCTTGCCCACTCCATTTTTCTTGGGTCAAGCTCATTTTTGTGAGTCCGGGAAAATTATCCGCATGCCCAAATTCTTGTCCACTCATTTCTTTTCTCTCCTTTTCTTTCTTTGCTTTTCTGTTTTTAGAAGAGTTTTGAAAAGAGAGGGAGTGGAGAGCCCAGCCGCCTCCCTCTTCGCTGGGCCGGCCTCCTAGGCCCACCAACCCTCCTGAAGCCCAGCCGCACCGATAACCAACCCTAGCTCTGTCCCTCGATCCCTCTCTTCCCCTCGAACCCTTCCTCCAGCGCCGCCATCTCCCTCGCTCATCCCGATCCCCATCTCACTCTCTCCCTCTCGATCCCGCGCGCCTCCCTCTGCAGCACCAGGCCGCGACCGCGCCTCCTCCTCGCCAAATCCTCGTCGCCCGAGTGCTCGAGGAGAGGAGCCCCTCGAGCACCCGCGCCCGCATCCGTCGTCCGCCGCCGCCTGGCCCGTTCGCCCGCCTCCTCGCGCGACCACAGCGCCTCACCGGACCCGGGGAGCACCGCCGTCGCCTGCAGTCGCCGGCGCCCACAGCTCCTCACCGGACCCGGTCCCGGTCCCCGCGCCCTCCTCCCTCTCCGTGCGACTCCCTCCCCGCGCCTCTGCTTCGCGCCTCCCGAGCAGTGCCGGGATGCTCTTCCTCCCGCTGCGTCCAGGAGCGGCACCACCAGCTCTCCGCGCCGCGCCGTCCTTCCTCGCTGCCGGCATCCAGCCTCCCCGTGCTCGACCCCAGCCTTCTCTGCTTTGCCTTCTCGCCGGAGATTGCGTCCATGTCGTCTTCTTCACCTCCTGCCCGAGACCCACCTTCGGCCTCGCCATGGTTCGCATGTACCAGCTCCGTCCGACAAGGACGTCGCCCCGCTGCCTTTCCTGTCGTTGCCAAGACTAGTGAACACAGGGACACAAGACCGCCTCTATGGTTTCCTGTCGACAAGTACCTTCTTCAAGCCTGGCAAGTAACTGGACGCCCGATGCCTAGAACGCCTACCGTCGACCCTGTGGACGTCAAGTACCTCTACGAACCGTGTACGACTACTGCCGCCGAGGGCCGTCGAGTGAACAACAACCGTCGCTGTGGATCCGGCAAGACCTCGGAGATCGACTTCGTGGACCGACAAATACCTCAACGTCATGTGTACAACGACCGTCGTCGAAGACCCGGATAGCAAAACGTCAAGTACCTGTGATCGAAGAATGCCATGTACCTCTCCGAAAAACGAACATGTACCACTACGTCCGAAGACCTCGAAACCGTCAAGTCCGACAACGATTGTGCACAGCTACCGACGATGTGCATGTTGCCAAGTACCCTATCCGGATCGTCATGTTCCACCACCATCGCCGAGATCGCGAGAACCTCTACCGTCGACCCTAGAGCGTGCGAGAACGTCTAATTCCACTACCGCCGTCGCGAGAACAACTACTTCCTCTACGAATTCGAACCGCTCGAGAATGCTCCCTTGGAAGGTATAACCACCGAGACGACGCCCGTGAATCAAATGTTGTGTGATGTATGAGATGCTTGTATTCGCACCGTGTCTGTTTTGTCACTCATTTTCCTTGCCACCGATATGTGGGAAACCCGGTATCCGGGATCACTCCCCGTACCTCTTTCACATTCCACACATCTCACATTTGTTTCTTGCACGGGCATCTCAACTAGTTGTCGGATCACCGGAATGTTGCCGTGGCAAAATTTCCGTTGTAGTTGCCGTGGCACCCCTTTTGTTCCGCCATGACGACCAAATGCTTCATAATGCTCATGTCAACTCTTAATAAAAATTTCATAAAACTTGTTCATGTCATCCGCATTATGATAACAACAATTAAAATGTTTAAAATTGTTGTTGTACCAGATTGATAAATGCATGTGGGGATCTACCGGAATTATTGTTTGTTATTCCGGCCTCATTTAAACTTGCCTAATTAGATAGTTTTATTATGCTTCTCCTCTTGCCATGTTTAACAACATTTAATATTGTTGGGTACATAAACGAGATCGAACTAAATAATTGATGTGGTGTTCCGTCAATATGCAACTCGTTGCATATTGAGCTCCACTTAATTTGTAGGATTGTTTGTGCATTTTGCCATGTCATGCCTATTTAAATCGGACATGCATCATAATTGTTTGTGCATCGTGCCATGATTATGTGGTGGTTGTTTACTATGTTGTTTGCTTCTTTCAGGTGTTGCTTCTTTGGGTTGTTTCCGATAACGTCGTGTTGTGAGGATTCGTTCAACTGCGTCCGTTTGTCTTCTTCATGGCCCCGTTCTTCTTCCTTGCGGGATTTCAGGCAAGATGATCATACCCTCGAAATCACTACTATCTTTGCTATGCTAGTTTGCTCGCTCTTTGCTATGCCAATGCTACGACGCCTACCATTTGCTTGTCAGCCTCCCAAATTGCCATGTAAAACCTCTAACCCACCATGTCCTAGCAAACCGTTGATTGGCTATGTTACCGCTTTGCTCGGCCCCTCTTATAGCGTTGTTAGTTGCAGGTGAAGATTGGAGTCGTTCCTTGTTGGAACATTGTTTTACTTGTTGGGATATCACTATATATCTTATTTAATTAATGCATCTATATACTTGGTAAAGGGTGGAAGGCTCGGCCTTATGCCTGGTGTTTTGTTCCACTCTTGCCGCCCTAGTTTCCGTCATATCGGTGTTATGTTCCCGAATTTCGCAGTCCTTACGTGGTTGGGCTATTATGGGAACCCCTTGGCAGTTCGCCTTAAGTAAAGCTCTTCCAGCAATGCCCAACATTGGTTTTACCATTTTCCACCTAGCCTTTTTCCCTTGGGTTTTGCGGACTCAAGGGTCATCTTTATTTTAACCCCCCCCCCCGGGCCAGTGCTCCTCTGAGTGTTGGTCCGAACTGAGCTGCCTGCGGGGCCACCTCGGGGAAACTTGAGGGTTGGTTTTACTCGTAGCTAGTCTCATCTGAGTGTGCCCTGAGAAAGAGATATGTGTAGCTCCTATCAGGATTTGTCGGCACATTCGGGCGGTGTTGCTGGTTTAGTTTTACCCTGTCGAAATGTCTTGTTGTACCGGGATACCGAGTCTGATCGGAATATCTCGGGTGGAGGTCTATTCCTTCGTTGACCGTGAGAGCTTGTGATGGGCTAAGTTGGGACTCCCCTGCAGGGATTTGAACTTTCGAAAGCCGTGCCCGCGGTTATGGGCAGATGGGAATTTGTTAACGTCCGGTTGTAGAAAACCTGAACTTGACCTTAATTAAAATGAATCAACCGCGTGTGTAACCGTGATGGTCTCTTTCCGGCGGTGTCCGGGAAGTGAACACGGTTGTTGGAGTTATGCTTGACGTAGGTTGTTTTAGGATCACTTCTTGATCATACTTTTATCGACCGTGCTTTGCCTTCTCTTCTTGCTCTCATTTGCGTATGTTAGCCACCATATATGCTAGTCGCTTGCTGCAGCTCCGCCTCATACCTTTTACCTTACCCATAAGCTTAAATAGTCTTGATCGCGAGGGTGCGAGATTGCTGAGTCCCCGTGGCTCACAAATACTTTCAAAACCAGTTTGCAGGTGCCGATGAGTCCGTGCAGATGACACAACCAAGCTCAGGAGGAGCTCGATGAAGATCTTGTCCTTTATGTTGTTTCGTTCTAGTTGATCAGTATTGGAGCCCAGTTGGGGTCGATCGGGGACCTTTGTCGCATTTGGGGTTCTTCTTTTATTTTGGCTCCGTAGTCGGGCCCTGGTTGTATTTGGTTGTTGTAATGCTTTATTCATGTAATTGTGTGAAGTGGCGATTGTAAGCCAACTATGTTATCTCTTTCCCTTATTATATTCCATGGGTTGTGTGAAGATTACCTCACTTGCGACATATGCCTTCAATGCGATTATGCCTCTAAGTCGTGCCTCGACACGTGGGAGATATAGTCGCATCGAGGGTGTTACACTAGGCCATCCCCCACTCGCCCACACCCCCTGTTATTATGCGGCGACGGCAGCGCAGCCGAACCAGTGAACCCTCGTACTCCTCTCCGCGTGTGCATCCACTGCCGCGTGTTCCCCGGCTTCGCGTCGTCCCCTTCCTAGGCCTCGTCGTCCTCCACCGCCCTGGTGCTTGCTACCTCTTCAGCACTGCGTTGGATTTCCCCGAAGAGGAGAGGATGATGCATCAAAGTAGCGTAAGTATTTCCCTCAGTTTTTGAGAACCAAGGTATAATCCAGTAGGAGGCTACACGCGAGTCCCTCGTACCTACACAAAAACAATAGCTCAACGCAACCAACGCGCTTAGGGGTTGTCAATCCCTTCACGATCACTTATGAAAGTGAGATCTTATAGAGATGATAAATAATGTTTTTGGTATTTTTGGTATAGAGATGCAAAGTAAAAAGTAAAAGCAAAGTAAAAGCAAAGCAATAATAAAGTGATGGAGATTGATAAGATAAGAAAGAGACCCGGGGGTCATAGGTTTCACTAGTGGCTTCTCTCGAGAGCATAAGTATTCTACGATGGGTGAACAAATTACTGTTGAGCAATTGACAGAATTGAGCATAGTTATGAGAATATCTAGGTATGATCATGTATATAGGCATCACGTCCGAGACAAGTAGACCGACTCCTGCCTGCATCTAATACTATTACTCCACTCATCGACCGCTATCCAGCATGCATCTAGAGTATTAAGTTAAAAATAGAGTAACGCCTTAAGCAAGATGACATGATGTGGAGGGATAGTTTCATGCAATATGATAAAAACCCCATCTTGTTATCCTCGATGGCAACAATACAATACATGCCTTGCTGCCCCTTCTGTCACTGGGAAAGGACGCCGCAAGATCGAACCCAAAGCTAAGCACTTCTCCCATGGCAAGAAAAACCAATCTAGTAGGCCAAACCAAACTGATAATTCGAAGAGACTTGCAAAGATAACCAATCATACATAAAATAATTCGAGAAGATTCAAATATTATTCATAGATAGACTTGATCATAAACCCACAATTCATCTGTCTCAACAAACACACCACAGAACAAAGATTACATCGAATAGATCTCCACAAGAGAGGGGGAGAACATTGTATTGAGATCCAAAAAGGGAGAAGAAGCCATCTAGCTACTAACTATGGACCCGTAGGTCTGAAGTAAACTACTCACACTTCATCGGAGGGGCTTGGATGATGATGTAGAAGCCCTCCATGATCGATACCCCCTCCGGCGGAGCTCCGGAACAGGCCCCAAGATGGGATCTCATGGATACAGAAAGTTGCGGCAGTGGAATTAGGTTTTTGGCTCCGTCCCCGATCGTTTGGGGGTACGTAGGTATATATAGGAGGAAAGAGTACGCCGGTGGAGCTTCGAGGGGCCCACGAGGTAGGGGGTGCGCCCTAGGGGGCGCCCTCCACCCTCGTGACCGCCTCGTGGCTTTCTTGACAGAGGGTCCAAGTCTCCTGGGTCTTATCTAATGAGAAAATCACGTTTCCGAAGGTTTCATTCCGTTTGGACTCCGTTTGATATTCTGTTTCTCCGAAACACTGAAATAGGCAAAAAACAGCAATTTTGGGCTGGGCCTCCAGTTAATAGGTTAGTCCCAAAAATAATATAAAAGTGGATAATAAATCCCAATAATGTCCAAAACAGTAGATAATATAGCATGGAGCAATCAAAAATTATAGATACGTTGGAGACGTATCAAGCATCCCCAAGCTTAATTCCTACTCGTCCTCGAGTAGGTAAATGATAAAAACAGAATTTTTGATGCGGAGTGCTACTTGGCATAATTTTAATGTAATTCTTCTTAATTGTGGTATGAATATTCAGATCCAAAAGATTCAAGACAAAGTTCATATTGACATAAAAATGATAATACTTCAAGCATACTAACTAAGAAATTATGTCTTCTCAAAATAACATGGCCAAAGAAAGTTCATCCCTACAAAATCATATGGTTTAGTCATGTTCTATTTTCGTCACACGAGAATGCTCTCATCATGCACAACCCCGATGACAAGCCAAGCAATTGTTTCATACTTTAGTAATCTCAAACCTATAAACTTTCACGCGATATATGAGCGCGAGCCATGGACATAGCACTATGGGTGGAATAGAATATAATGAAGGGGGTTATGTGGAGAAGACAAAAAAGGAGAAAGTCTCACATCAACGAGGCTAATCAATGGGCTATGGAGATGCCCACCGATTGATGTTAATGCAAGGAGTAGGGATTGCCATGCAACGGATGCACTAGAGCTATAAATGTATGAAAGCTCAATAAAAGAAACTAGTGGGTGTGCATCCAACTTGCTTGCTCACGAAGACCTAGGGCACTTGAGGAGGCCCATTGTTGGAATATACAAGCCAAGTTCTATAATGAAAAATTCCCACTAGTATATGAAAGTGATAACATGAGAGACTCTCTACTATGAAGATCATGGTGCTACTTTGAAGCACAAGTGTGGTAAAAGGATAGTAACATTGTCCCTTCTCTCTTTTTCTCTCATTTTTTGGGCCTTTTTCTTTTTTTTTATGGCCTTTCTCTTTTTTTATTCCTCACTTGGGACAATGCTCTAATAATGATGATCATCACACTTCTATTTATTTACAACTCAATGATTACAACTTGATACTAGAACAAAGATGACTCTATATGAATGCCTCCGGCGGTGTACCAGGATATGCAATGAACCAAGAGTGACATGTATGAAAGAATTATGAACGGTGGCTTTGCCACAAATACTATGTCAACTACATGATCATGCTAAGCAATATGACAATGATGAATGTGTCATGATGAACGGAATGATGGAAAGTTGCATGGCAATATATCTCGGAATGGCTATGGAAATGCCATAATAGGTAGGTATGGTGGTTGTTTTGAGGAACATATAAGGAGGTTTATGTGTGAAAGAGCGTATCATATCACGGGGTTTGGATGCACCGGCGAAGTTTGCGGCAACTCTCAATGTGAGAAAGGGCAATGCACGGTACCGAAGAGGCTAGCAAGGATGGAAGGGTGAGAGTGTGTATAATCCATGGACTCAACATTAGTCATAAAGAACTCACATACTTATTGCAAAAATCTACAAGTCATCAAAAACCTCGGCACTACGCTCATGCTCCTAGGGGGATAGATTGGTAGGAAAAGACCATCGCTCGTCCCCGACCGCCACTCATAAGGAGGACAATCAAATAACACCTCATGTTTCAAATTTGTTGCATAACGTTTACCATACGTGCATGCTACGGGACTTGCAAACCTCAACACAAGTATTTCTCAATTTCACAACTACTCAACTAGCATGACTTTGATATTATTACCTCCATATCTCAAAACAATCATCAAGCATCAAACTTTTCCTAGTATTCAACACACTCATAAGAAAGTTTTATTATTAATCTTGCATACCAAGCATATTAGGATTTTAAGCAAATTACCATGCTATTAAGACTCTCAAAATAATCTAAGTGAAGCATGAGAGATCAATAGTTTCTATAAAACAAATCCACCACCGTGCTCTAAAAGATATAAGTGAAGTACTAAAGCAAAACTATATAACTCAAATGATATAAGCGAAGCACATAGAGTATTCTATCAAATTCCAAATCATGTATGGCTCTCTCAAAAGGTGTGTACAGCAAGGATGATTGTGGTGGACTAAAAAGCAAAGACTCAAATCATAAAAGACACTCCAAGCAAAACACATGTCATGTGGTGAATAAAAATATAGCTCCAAGTAAAGTTACCGATAGAAGTAGACGAAAGAGGGGATGCCTTTCCGGGCATCCCCAAGCTTTGGCTTTTAGGTGTCCTTAGATTATCTTGGGGGTGCCATGGGCATCCCCAAGCTTAGTCTCTTGCCACTCCTTGTTCCATAATCCATCAAATCTTTACCCAAAACTTGAAAACTTCACAACACAAAACTTAAAGTAGAAAACTCGTGAGCTCCGTTAGTGAAAGAAAACAAAAGACCACTTCAAGATACTGTAATGAACTCATTCTTTATTTATATTGGTGTTAAACCTACTGTATTCCAACTTCTCTATGGATTATAAACTATTTTACTAGCCATAGATTCATCAAAATAAGCAAACAACACACGAAAAACAGAATCTGTCAAAAACAGAACAGTCTGTAGTAATCTGTAGCTAGCGCAAGATCTGGAACCCCAAAAATTCTAAAATAAATTTCTGGACGTGAGGAATTTATCTATTAATCATCTGAAAAATAATTAACTAAATATCACTTTCCAAATAAAAATTACAGCAGTTCTCGTGAGCGCTAAAGTTTCTGTTTTTTACAGCAAGTTCAACAAGACTTTCCCCAAGTCTTCCCAACGGTTCTACTTGGCTCAAACACTAATTAAACACAAAAAACACAACCAAAACAGAGGATAGATAAATTATTTATTACTAAACAGGAGCAAAAAGCAAGGAATAAAAATAACATTGGGTTGCCTCCCAACAAGCGCTATCGTTTAACGCCCCTAGCTAGGCATAACAAGCACGAATAGATCTAGGTATTTCCATCTTTGGTTTTCAACTTTTTAGCGGAATCAAGCTCGAATCCGGGAGGTTCTTTACGTTTCCCTTCATATTCTGAAATTTTTAGATCTAAAGAATCCAACCGCTTATTGCAAAGGGTAATCAACATATTCATGCGGAGAATATTTCCACTAATGTTCTTAAGAGGTCCAAGAGATTTCTGCAAGATTTTAGTAACTTCACAAATTTTTTCTAAAACTTGTGTCTCTTCCTGAGTAGGATGAGGCCCCTTTTGTTGAGGTAGTGTTCCCACTATACCTTCTATAATTTCAAGTGCAATATGGGGATTGATTTCAATAAAATTGCCTTTGGCAACGGAATCCAAGAGTTGTCTAGGAGACATATTTAATCCAACATAAAAATTGCGAAGCAAAATTCTCAGATTTATTTCAGAGGTACAATTACGATGAGATTCCATTATTCTCAACCAGGCATCTTTTAGGTTTTCTCCTAACCTTTGTTTAAAGTGAAAGATTTCGAACTCAGGGGTCAACGGAGAAGATAAGGGACTAGCCATAACAACAAGAAAGCAAACTAACACACAAACAAAACAAAAAGCAAACGAGCAAAAAGGCAAATAGAGAGGGAGGATAGAGAGAGAGAGAGGGCGAATAAAACGGCAAGGGTGAAGTGGGGGAGAGGAAAACAAGAGGCAAATGGCAAATAATGTAATGAGGGAGATAGGGATTGTGATGGGTACTTGGTATGTTGACTTTTGCACAGACTCCCCGGCAACGGCGCCAGAAATTCTTCTTGCTACCTCTTGAGCACTGCGTTGGATTTCCCCGAAGAGGAGAGGATGATGCAGCAAAGTAGTGTAAGTATTTCCCTTAGTTTTTGAGAACCAAGGTATCAATCCAGTAGGAGGCTACGCGCGAGTCCCTCGTACCTACACAAAAACAATAGATCAACGCAACCAACGCGCTTAGGGGTAGTCAATCCCTTCATGGTCACTTATGAAAGTGAGATCTGATAGAGATGATAAATAATATTTTTGGTATTTTTGGTATAGAGATGCAAAGTAAAAAGTAAAAGCAAAGCAATAATAAATGATGGAGATTGATATGATAAGAAAGAGACCCGGGGGCCATAGGTTTCACTAGTGGCTTTTCTCGAGAGCATAAGTATTCTATGATGGGTGAACAAATTATTGTTGAGCAATTGACAGAATTGAGCATAGTTATGAGAATATCTAGGTATGATCATGTATATAGGCATCACGTCCGAGACAAGTAGACCGACTCCTGCCTGCATCTACTACTATTACTCCACTCATCGACCGCTATCCAGCATGCATCTAGAGTATTAAGTTAAAAACAGAGTAACGCCTTAAGCAAGATGACATGATGTAGAGGGATAGTTTCATGCAATATGATAAAAACTCTATCTTGTTATTCTCGATGGCAACAATACAATACGTGTCTTGCTTCCTCTTCTGTCACTGGGAAAGGACACCGCAAGATCGAACCCAAAGCTAAGCACTTCTCCCATGGCAAGAAAAACCAATCTAGTAGGCCAAACCAAACTGATAATTCAAAGAGACTTGCAAAGATAACCAATCATACATAAAATAATTCGAGAAGATTCAAATATTATTCATAGATAGACTTGATCATAAACCCACAATTCATCGATCTCAACAAACACACCGCAAAAAGAAGATTACATCGAATAGATCTCCACAAGAGAGGGGGAGAACATTGTATTGAGATCCAAAAAGAGAGAAGAAGCCATCCAGCTACTAACTATGGACCCGTAGGTCTGAAGTAAACTACTCACACTTCATCGGAGGGGCTTGGATGATGATGTAGAAGCCCTCCGTGATCGATGCCCCCTCCGGCGGAGCTCCGGAACAGGCCCCAAGATGGGATCTCATGGATACAAAAAGTTGCGGCGGTGGAATTAGGTTTTTAGCTCTGTCCCTGATCGTTTGGGGGTACGTAGGTATATATAGGAGGAAGGAGTACGTCGGTGGAGCTTCGAGGGGCCCACGAGGCAGGGGGCACGCCCTCCACCCTCGTGACCGCCTCGTGGCTTTCTTGACGGAGGGTCCAAGTCTCCTGGGTCTTATCTGGTGAGAAAATCATGTTTCCGAAGGTTTCATTCCGTTTGGACTCCGTTTGATATTCTGTTTCTCCGAAACACCGAAATAAGCAAAAAAAGAGCAATTCTGGGCTGGGCCTCCGGTTAATAGGTTAGTCCCAAAAATAATATAAAAGTGGATAATAAAGCCCAATAATGTCCAAAACAGTAGATAATATAGCATGGAGCAATCAAAAATTATAGATACGTTGGAGACGTATCAGTGCTCTCGGTGCGGCGTGGTCAACGTGGTCAAGGAACGATTTCCATCGGACGTGGAGTGTACGTGGAGCGGCTGACAGCTGGGTCCACGACAGCCACAAGGAAGTGCCTCCTTATTACGCGCAAAATAATTATTGCTCCACCTGACAGCGGGGACCCACCGGACGGGCCACCGTATTTCGCAAAAAAAATGATTCGCCCCCTGACTGCTGGGACCCACAAGCTACATCTTCGCACGCAAGGAAGTGCGTCCGAAAAAAAATGATTTGCCCCCTGACTGCTGGGACCCACCGGCTACATCTTCGCACGCAAGGAAGTGCGTCCGAAAAAAATGATTCGCCCCCCGACTGCTGGGACCCACCAGCTACACCTTCGCACGCAAGGAAGTGTGTCCGAGCAAAAAAAATGATTCGCCCCCTGACTGCTGGGACCCAGCAGCTACACCTTCGCACGCAAGGAAGTGCGTCCGGGCAAAAAAAACGATTCGCCCCCCTGACTGCTGGGACCCACCAGCTACATCTTCGCAGGTAAGGAAGTGCCTGACAGTCGGGACCCACCTGGTCAAAGCGTACGTAGCGTTGTCATTCTAGTGGAGAACGTGTACGTACATACTGGTCGATGTAGAGGCGCGCACGTGTCGTAGTAGAGGCGCGCACGTAGCATGTACACGTACGTACGGCGGCCAGGGTGCAAGAAAAAAAATACGGCCACGTATGTGTACATACGGGCGGGGTCTTGAACACCTACTCGCGCATACGTACGGCCAGGGCTCGTGTACATGGCTGGGTGGGAACAGAGAAACAACATCGTCGTCGTGTTCATGGGGAGGCAACGGAATGCGGCATGTTCATGGGGAGGCAACGGAATGCGTCGTGTTCATCGGGAGGCAACGGAATGCGTCATGTTCATCGGGAGGCAACGGAACGCGTGGGAGCCAACCGGCTGAGTCGGAACGGAATGCGTGGTCGTGTTCATCGGGAGGGCTTGGACGGAACAGGCGATGGAAACGAGGTCTGGCGTACCGCAGAACGGAGGAAACTGACCTCCTACGGTCAAAACGGGGGTCCTGTTGATCAGGAGGGGTGTGGCGTACCGCAAAACGGAGGAAACGGACCTCCTACAGTCGAAATGGGGGTCCTGTTGATCGAGAGGGGTGTGGCGTACCGCAAAACAGACGAAACGGACCTCCTACGGTTGAAACGGGGGTCCTGTTCATCGGGAGGGGTGTGGCGTACCGCAAAACGGGACTCCACGGGATACTGTTCATCTCCACCGTCGACCTCCTCCAGCCTCCACGGGCTAGCATCGACCTCCTCCAGTCTCCACGGGCTCCTGTTCATCCAGCCTCCACCACGCGCTACTCCACTGGCTACTGTTCAACGACCCCTCCACCGTCTACTGTTCATCCAGCCCTCCACACCACGGGGTCCTGTTCAACCACCCCTCCACGGGCACCCCTCCACCGTCTACTGTTCATCAAGCCCTCCACACCACGGGGTCATGTTCATCCAGAGGCAACGCCACCGCTCACTGTTCATACAACCCCCCCGGTAACGCTCACTGTTCATCCAATCGATCGGCTTCAGTTAGCAGCAGTAGCGAACGAATCGCTCGATTGGGTTCAGTTAACAGTCATCGATCGATCGCTCGGGTTCAGTAACACGTAGCCTGCAAGGCAATCGCTCGGGTTCAGTTAGAGCCCAACGCCACGCTCGGGTTCAGTTAGAGCCAATGCCTCGCACACACGCGTGTATGTGTACGAGAGAAACGTGCATCGCTCGGCCCCCGACCTCCCACCGTAACCGGGAACTCCCCGAAATTTTCCTCGCCCTCGCTTCTACCACGGTTTTTTCCGTCATGGACGGCCCAAAGAATGTCATGCAGCTGCGTCTCCGGCCCGCCTAGGACGAAAAGCCCATTTTCTATCATGATTTTTGTCATAGAAGTAGGAGCCCACCACATCTACGATGATACCGGGTTTTGTCACAATTATCGTCATAGAAGTGTCATATGTATGACAGAATTTTTTTTCGTTCAGCCCAAAATGTCACGGATGTGTCTTTTTTGTAGTGTAAGCCTCTAGTTGACTAGCTCATTGATCAATAGATGGTCATGGTTTCCTGACTATGGACATTGGATGTCATTGATAACGGGATCACATCATTAGGAGAATGATGTGATGGACAAGATCCAATCTTAAGCGTAGCACAAGATCGTGTAGTTCGTTTGCTAAAGCTTTTCTAATGTCAAGTATCATTTCCTTAGACCATGAGATTGTGCAACTCCCGGATACCGTAGGAATGCTTTGGGTGTACCAAACGTCACAACGTAACTGGGTGGCTATAATGGTGCACTACAGGTATCTCCAAAAGTGTCTGTTGGGTTGGCACGAATCGAGACTGGGATTTGTCACTCCGTATGACAGAGAGGTATCTCTGGGCCCACTCGGTAATGCATCATCATAATGAGCTCAATGTGACTAAGGAGTTAGCCACGGGATCATGCGTTACGGAACGAGTAAAGAGACTTGCCAGTAACAAGATTGAACGAGGTATGGAGATACCAACGATCGAATCTCCGGCAAGTAACATACCGATAGACAAAGGTAATTGTATACGGGATTGATTAAATCCCCGACATCGTGGTTCATCCAATGAGATCATCGTGGAACATGTGGGTGTTGGGGAACGTAGCAGAATTTTAAAATTTTCTACGCATCACCAAGATCAATCTATGGAGTCATCTAGCAACGAGGGAGAGAGGAGTGCATCTACATACCCTTGTAGATCACGCGCGGAAGCGTTCAGGAGAACGGGGTTGATGGAGTCGTACTCGACGTGATTCAAATCACCTATGACCTAGTGCCGAACGGACGGCACCTCCGCGTTTAACACATGTACGGTTAGGAAGACGTCTCCTCCTTCTTGATCCAGCAAGGGGGAAGGAGAGGTTGATGAAGATCTAGCAGCACGACGGCGTGGTGGTGGATGCAGCAGGATCCCAGCAGTGCTTCGCCGAGCGCAAGCGGGGAGGAGAGGTGTTACGGAGGGAGAGGGAGGCGCCAAGAGCAAGGGGTGCGGCTGCCCTCCCTCCCCCCCTCTTTATATAGGGGCCTTGGGGGGGCGCCGGCCCTAGGGAGATGGATCTCCAAGGGGGGCGGCGACCAAGGGTGGCTTCCCCCCCAAGCCAAGTGGGGGGCGCCTCCACCCCTAGGGTTTCACAACCCTAGGCGCAGGGCAGGCCCAAGGGGGGGCGCACCAGCCCAGTAGGGGCTGGTTCCCCACCTAATTCAGCCCATGGGGCCCTCCGAGATATGTGGCCCCACCCGGTGGACCCCCGGGACCCTTCCGGTGGTCCCGGTACAATACCGGTAACCCCCGAAACCTTCCCGATGGCCAAAACTGGACTTCCCATATGTAAATCTTTACCTCCGGACCATTCCGGAACTCCTCGTGATGTTCGGGATCTCATCCGAGACCCTGAACAACTTTTGGGTTACTGCATACTAATATCTCTACAACCCTAGCGTCACTGGACCTTAAGTGTGTAGACCCTACGGGTTCGGGAGACATGCAGACATGACCGAGACGCCTCTCCGGTCAATAACCAACAGCGGGATCTGGATACCCATGTTGGCTCCCACATGCTCCACGATGATCTCATCGGATGAACCACGATGCCGAGGATTCAATCAATCTGTAAACAATTCCCTTTGTCAATCGGTACGTTACTTGCCCGAGACTCGATCGTCGGTATCCAAATACCTAGTTCAATCTCGTTACCGGCAAGTCACTTTACTCGTGCCGTAATGCATGATCCCGTGATCAACCACTTGGTCACATTGAGCTCATTATGATGATGCATTACCGAGTGGGCCCAGAGATACCTCGCTGTCATACGGAGTGACAAATCCTAGTCTCGATTCGTGCCAACCCAACAGACACTTTCAAAGATACCTATAATGTACCTTTATAGTCACCCAGTTATGTTGTGACGTTTGGCACACCCAAGGCACTCCTACGGTATTCGGGAGTTGCACAATCTCATGGTTTAAGGAAATGATACTTGACATTCAGAAAAGCTACAGCAAACGAACTACACGATCTTTGAGCTAAGCTTAGGATTGGGTCTTGTCCATCACATCATTCTCCTAATGATGTGATCCCATTATCAATGACATCCAATGTCCATAGTCAGGAAACAATGACTATCCTTTGATCAATGAGCTAGTCAACTAGAGGCTCACTAGGGACGTGTTGTGGTCTATGTATTCACACATGTATTACGATTTCCGGATAACACAATTATAGCATGAACAATAGACAATTATCATGAACAAAGAAATATAATAATAACCATTTTATTATTGCCTCTAGGGCATATTTCCAACAGTCTCCCACTTGCACTAGAGTCAATAGTCTAGTTACATTGTGATGAATCGAACACCCATGCAGTTCTGGTGTTGATCATGTTTTGCTCTAGGGAGAGGTTTAGTCAACGGATCTGCCACATTCAGGTCCGTATGCACTTTACAAATCTCTATGTCTCCATTTTGAACACTTCCACGAATGGAGTTGAAGTGATGCTTGATATGCTTGGTCTTCCTGTGAAACCTGGGCTCCTTGGCAAGGGCAATAGCTCCAGTGTTGTCATAGAAGAGAGTCATCGGGCCCGACGCATTGGGTATGACTCCTAGGTCGGTAATGAACTCCTTCACCCAGACTGCTTCTTGTGCTGCCTCCGAGGCTGCCATGTACTCCGCTTCACATGTAGATCCCGCCACAACGCTTTGCCTGCAACTGCACCAGCTTACTGCCCCACCATTCAAAATATACACGTATCCGGTTTGTGATTTAGAGTCATCCAGATCTGTGTCGAAGCTCGCATCGACGTAACCCTTTGCGATGAGCTCTTCATCACCTCCATACACGAGAAACATGTCCTTAGTCCTTTTCAGGTACTTCAGGATATTCTTGGCCGCTGTCCAGTGTTCCATGCCGGGATTACTTTGGCACCTTCTTATGGCAAGGTTTACATCAGGTCTGGTACACAGCATAGCATACATGATAGAACCTATGGCCGAGGCATAGGGGACGACACTCATCTTTTCTCTATCTTCTGCCATGGTTGGGCATTGAGCCGTGCTCAAGCTCGTACCTTGCAATACAGGCAAGAACCCCTTCTTTGACTGATCCATTTTGAACTTCTTCAATATCTTGTCAAGGTACGTACTCTGTGAAAGACCAATGAGGCGTCTCGATCTATCTCTATAGATCTTGATGCCTAATATATAAGCAGCTTCTCCAAGGTCCTTCATTGAAAAACACTTGTTCAAGTAGGCCTTTATGCTTTCCAAGAATTCTATATCATTTCCCATCAACAGTATGTCATCCACATACAATATGAGAAATGCTACAGAGCTCCCACTCACTTTCTTGTAAATGTAGGCTTCTCCATAAGTCTGCGTAAACCCAAACGCTTTGATCATCTCATCAAAATGAATGTTCCAACTCCGAGATGCTTGCACCAGCCCATAAATCGAGCGTTGGAGCTTGCACACCTTGTTAGCATTCTTAGGATCGACAAAACCTTCCGGCTGCATCATATACAATTCTTCCTTAAGGAAACCATTAAGGAAAGCCGTTTTGACGTCCATTTGCCATATCTCATAATCATAGAATGCGGCAACTGCTAACATGATTCGGACGGACTTCAGCTTCGCTACGGGTGAGAAAGTCTCATCGTAGTCAACCCCTTGAACTTGTCGATAACCCTTAGCGACAAGCCAAGCTTTATGGATGGTCACATTACCATCCGCGTCTGTCTTCTTATTAAAGATCCATTTATTTTCTATGGCTCGCCGATCAACGGGCAAGTCAGTCAAAGTCCATACTTCGTTTTCATACATGGATCCTATCTCGGATTTCATGGCTTCCAGCCATTTGTCGGAATTCGGGCCCGCCATCGCTTCTTCATAGTTCGAAGGTTCACCGTTGTCTAACAACATGATTTCCAAGACAGGGTTGCCGTACCACTCTGATGCGGAACGTGTCCTCGTGGACCTACGAAGTTCAGTAGCAACTTGATCTGAAGTTTCATGATCATCATCATTAACTTCCTCTCTAGTCGGTGTAGGCACCTCAGGAACATTTTCTTGAGCTGCGCCACTTACCGGTTCAAGAGGTAATACTTCATCAAGTTCTACTTTCCTCCCACTTATTTCTTTCGAGAGAAACTCTTTCTCTAGAAAGGACCCATTCTTGGCAACAAAGATATTGCCTTCGGATCTGAGGTAGAAGGTGTACCCAACAGTTTCTTTAGGGTATCCTATGAAGACGCATTTTTCTGACTTGGGTTCGAGCTTTTCAGCATGAAGTCTCTTGACATAAGCATCGCATCCCCAAACTTTTAGAAACGACAGCTTAGGTTTCTTCCCAAACCATAATTCATATGGTGTTGTCTCAACGGATTTCGACGGAGCCCTATTTAAAGTGAATGCGGCAGTCTCTAAAGCATAGCCCCAAAATGACAGCGATAAATCGGTAAGAGACATCATAGATCGCACCATATCCAATAGAGTACGATTACGACGTTCGGACACACCATTACGCTGAGGTGTTCCAGGCGGCGTGAGTTGTGAAACTATTCCACATTTTCTTAAGTGTGTGCCAAATTCGTGACTCAAGTATTCTCCCCCATGATCTGATCGCAAGAACTTGATTTTCTTGTCACGTTGATTCTCAACCTCACTCTGAAATTCCTTGAACTTTTCAAAGGTCTCAGACTTGTGTTTCATTAAGTAGACATACCCATATCTACTCAAGTCATCACTGAGGGTGAGAACATAACGATAGCCACCGCGAGCCTCAACACTCACTGGACCGCATACATCAGTATGTATGATTTCCAATAAGTTGGTTGCTCGCTCCATTGTTCCTGAGAACGGAGTCTTGGTCATTTTACCCATGAGGCATGGTTCGCACGTGTCAAATGATTCGTAATCAAGAGACTCTAAAAGTCCATCTGCATGGAGCTTCTTCATGCGTTTGACACCTATGTGACCAAGGCGGCAGTGCCACAAGTATGTGGGACTATCATTATCAACCTTACATCTTTTGGTATTCACACTATGAATATGTGTAGCATTACGCTCGAGATTCATTAAGAATAAACCATTCACCATCGGAGCATGACCATAAAACATATCTCTCATATAAATAGAACAACCATTATTCTCGGATTTAAATGAGTAGCCATCTCGAATTAAACGAGATCCTGATACAATGTTCATGCTCAAAGCTGGCACTAAATAACAATTATTGAGGTTTAAAACTAATCCCGTAGGTAAATGTAGAGGCAGCGTGCCGACGGCGATCACATCGACCTTGGAACCATTCCCGACGCGCATCGTCACCTCGTGCTTCGCCAGTCTCCGCTTATTCCGCAGCTCCTGCTTTGAGTTACAAATGTGAGCAACCGCACCGGTATCAAATACCCAGGAGCTACTACGAGTACTGGTAAGGTAAACATCAATTACTTGTATAACACATATACCTTTAGTGTTGTCGGCCTTCTTGTCCGCTAAGTATTTGGGGCAGTTCCGCTTCCAGTGACCACTTCCCTTGCAATAAAAACACTCAGTCTCGGGCTTGGGTCCATTCTTTGGCTTCTTCCCGACAGCTTGCTTACCGGGCGCGGCAACTCCCTTGCCGTCCTTCTTGAAGTTCTTTTTACCCTTGCCTTTCTTGAACTTAGTGGTTTTATTCACCATCAACACTTGATGTTCCTTTTTGATTTCTACCTCCACTGATTTCAGCATTGAATATACCTCAGGAATGGTCTTTTCCATCCCCTGCATATTGAAGTTCATCACAAAGCTCTTGTAGCTCGATGGCGACTGAAGGATTATGTCAATGACCGCGTCATCCGAGAGATTAACTCCCAGCTGAGTCAAGCAGTTATGCAACCCAGACATTTTGAGTATGTGCTCACTGACAGAACTATTTTCCTCCGTCTTACAGCTGAAGAACTTGTCGGAGACTTCATATCTCTCGACCCGGGCATGAGCTTGGAAAACCATTTTCAGCTCTTCGAACATCTCATATGCTCCGCGTCTCTCAAAACGCTTTTGAAGCCCCGGTTCTAAGCTGTAAAGCATGCCGCACTGAACGAGGGAGTAATCATCAGCATGTGACTGCCAAGCGTTCATAACGTCTTGGTTCTCTGGGACAGGTGCGTCACCTAGCGGTGCTTCTAGGACATAATCTTTCTTGGCAGCTATGAGGATGATCCTCAGGTTCCGGACCCAGTCCGTATAGTTGCTGCCATCGTCATTCAGCTTGGTTTTCTCTAGGAATGCGTTGAAGTTGAGGACAACGTGGGCCATTTGATCCACAAGACATATTGTAAAGATTTTAGACTAAGTTCATGATAATTAAGTTCATCTAATCAAATTACTCAATGAACTCCCACTCAGATAGACATCCCTCCAGTCATCTAAGTGAAACATGATCCGAGTTAACTAGGCCGTGTCCGATCATCACGTGAGACGGACTAGTCAACATCGGTGAACATCTTCATGTTGATCGTATCTTCTATACGACTCATGCTCGACCTTTCGGTCTTTCGTGTTTCGAGGCCATGTCTGTACATGCTAGGCTCGTCAAGTCAACCTAAGTGTATTGCGTGTGTAAATCTGGCTTACACCCGTTGTATTCGAACGTTAGAATCTATCACACCCGATCATCACGTGGTGCTTTGAAACAACGAACCTTTGCAACGGTGCACAGTTAGGGGGAACACTTTCTTGAAATTATTGCGAGGGATCATCTTATTTAAGCTACCGTCGTTCTGAGAAAATAAGATGTAAAACATGATAAACATCACATGCAATCAAATAGTGACATGATATGGCCAATATCATTTGCTCCTTTTGATCTCCATCTTCGGGGCTCCATGATCATCATTGTCACCGGCATGACACCATGATCTCCATCATCGTGTCTTCTTGAAGTTGTCTCGTCATCTATTACTTCTACTACTATGGTTAACGCTTTAGCAATAAAGTAAAGTAATTACATAATGTTTATGTTGACACGCATGTCATAAATAAATAAAGACAACTCCTATGGCTCCTGCCGGTTGTCATACTCATCGACATGCAAGTCGTGATTCCTATTACAAGAACATGATCAATCTCATACATCACATATATCATTCATCACATCCTTTTGGCCATATCACATCACAAAACACTTGCTGCAAAAACAAGTTAGACGTCCTCTAATTGTTGTTGCAAGTTTTTACGTGGCTGCTATAGGTTTCTAGCAAGAACGTTTCTTACCTACGCCAAAACCACAACGTGAATTGCCAATTTCTATTTACCCTTCATAAGGACCCTATTCATCGAATCCGATCCGACTAAACTGGGAGAGACAGACACCCGCGAGCCACCTTACGCAACTAGTGCATGTCAGTCGACGGAACCAGTCTCACGTAAGCGTACGTGTAAGGTCGGTCCGGGCCGCTTCATCCCACGATGCCGCTGAATCAAGATAAGACTAGTAACGGCAAGCAAATTGACAATATCGACGCCCACAACTGCTTTGTGTTCTACTCGTGCATAGTAACTACGCATAGACCTAGCTCATGATGCCACTGTTGGGGAACGTAGCAGAATTTTAAAATTTTCTACGCATCACCAAGATCAATCTATGGAGTCATCTAGCAACGAAGGAGAGAGGAGTGCATCTACATACCCTTGTATATCGCGCGTGGAAGCATTCAAGAGAACGGGGTTGATGGAGTCGTACTCGACGTGATTCAAATCACCGATGACCTAGTGCCGAACGGATGGCACCTCCGTGTTCAACACACGTATGGTTAGGAAGACGTCTCCTTCTTCTTGATCCAGCAAGGGGGAAGGAGAGGTTGATGAAGATCCAGCAGCACGACGGCGTGGTGGTGGATGCAGCAGGATCCCGGTAGGGCTTCGCCAAGCACAAGCGGGGAGGAGAGGTGTTACGGAGGGAGAGGGAGGCGCCAAGAGCAAGGGGTGCGGCTGCCCTCCCTCCCCCCTCTTTATATAGGGGCCTTGGGGGGGCACCGGCCCTAGGAAGATGGATCTCCAAGGGGGCGGTGGCCAAGGGTGGCTTCCCCCCCAAGCCAAGTGGGGGGGCACCCCCACCACTAGGGTTTCCCAACCCTAGGCGCAGGACAGGCCCAAGGGGGGCGCACCAGCCCACTAGGGGCTGGTTCCCCACCTAATTCAGCCCATGGGGCCCTCCGGGATAGGTGGCCCCACCCGGTGGACCCCCGCGACCCTTCCGGTGGTCCCGGTACAATATCGGTAACCCTCGAAACCTTCCCGATGGCCAAAACTGGACTTCCCATATATAAATCTTTACCTCCGGGCCATTCTGGAACTCCTCGTGACGTCCGGGATCTCATCCGGGACCCCGAACAACTTTCGGGTTACTGCATACTAATATCTCTACAACCCTAGCATCACCGAACCTTAAGTGTGTAGACCCTATGGGTTCGGGAGACATGCAGACATGACCGAGACGCCTCTCCGGTCAATAACCAATAGCGGGATCTAGATACCCATGTTGGCTCCCACATACTCCACGATGATCTCATTGGATGAACCATGATGTCGAGGATTCAATCAATCCGTATACAATTCCCTTTGTCAATCGGTACGTTACTTGCCCGAGACTCGATCGTCGGTATCCCAATACCTAGTTCAATCTCGTTACCGGCAAGTCACTTTACTTGTGCCGTAATGCATGATCCCGTGATCAACCACTTGGTCACATTGAGCTCATTATGATGATGCATTACCGAGTGGGCCCAGAGATACCTCTCCGTCATACGGAGTGACAAATCCCAGTCTCGATTCGTGCCAACCTAACAGACACTTTCGGAGATACCTGTAATGTACCTTTATAGTCACCCAGTTACGTTGTGACGCTTGGCACACCCAAGGCACTCCTACGGTATCCGGGAGTTGCACAATCTCATGGTCTAAGGAAATGATACTTGACATTCAGAAAAGCTACAGCAAACGAACTACACGATCTTTGAGCTAAGCTTAGGATTGGGTCTTGTCCATCACATCATTCTCCTAATGATGTGATCCCGTTATCAATGACATCCAATGTCCATAGTCAGGAAACCATGACTATCCTTTGATCAACGAGCTAGTCAACTAGAGGCTCACTAGGGACGTGTTGTGGTCTATGTATTCACACATGTATTACGATTTCCGGATAACACAATTATAGCAGGAACAATAGACAATTATCATGAACAAAGAAATATAATAATAACCATTTTATTATTGCCTCTAGGGCATATTTCCAATAGTGGGAGCCAATATGGTTATCCAGATCCCGCTATTGGTTATTGGCTGGAGAGATGTCTCGGTCATGTCTGCATGGTTCCTGAACCCGTAGGGTCTACACACTTAAGGTTCGGTGACGCTAGAGTTGTTATGGGAAATAGTATGTGGTTACCGAAGGTTGTTCGTGTTGGGGATCGTAGCAGAAATTTAAAAATTTCTACGCATCACCAAGATCAATCTATGGAGTAATCTAGCAACGAGGGGAAGGAGAGTGCATCTACATACCCTTGTAGATCGCTAAGCGGAAGCGTTGCAAGAACGCGGATGAAGGAGTCGTACTCGCAGCTATTCAGATCACGGTTGATTCCGATCTAAGCGCCGAACAACGGCGCCTCCGCGTTTAACACACGTGCAGCCCAGTGACGTCTCCCACGCCTTGATCCAGCAAGGGGAGAAGGAGAGGTTGGGGAAGACTCCGTCCAGCTGCAGCACGACGGCGTGGTGGTGGTGGAGGAGCGCGGAACTCCAGCAGGGCTTCGCCAAGCACTACGAGAGACGAGGAGGGGGAGAGGTAGGGCTGCGCCAACAGGGGAAGAACTTCGTGTGTTGGGCTGCCCCTTTGCCTCCACTATATATAGGGGGAGAGGGAGGGATGTGCCCCCACCTAGGGTTTCCACCCCAAGGGGTGCGGCAGCCCTAGATCCCATCTAGGGTGGCGGCCACAAGGGGAGGGGGGGAGGCGCACCTGGGGTGGGCCTTAGGGCCCATCTGCCCTAGGGTTTGCCCCCTCCCCTCTTGGAGGCGCCTTGCGCCTTGGTGGGAGGCGCCCCAGCCCACCTAGGGGCTGGTCCCTTCCCAGTATTGGCCCATGTAGGCCTCCGGGGCAGGTGGCCCCACCTGGTGGACCCCCGGACCCCTCCGGTGGTCCCGGTACACTACTAGTGATGCCCGGAACACTTCCGGTGGCCAAAACCATACTTCCTATATATCAATCTTTACCTCTGGACCATTCCGAAACTCCTTGTGATGTCCGGGATCTCATCTGGGACTCCGAACAACATTCGGTAACCGCGTACATACTTTCCCTATAAACCCTAGCGTTATCGAACCTTAAGTGTGTAGACCCTACGGGTTCGGGAGTCATGCAGACATGGCCGAGACAACTCTCCGGTTAATAACCAACAGCGGGATCTAGATACCCATGTTGGTTCCCACATGCTCCACTCTGATCTCATCGGATGAACCATGATGCCAAGGATTCAATCAATCCCGTATACAATTCCCTTTGTCTATCGGTGCGATACTTGCCCGAGATTCGATCGTCGGTATCCCGATACCTTGTTCAACCTCGTTACCGGCAAGTCTCTTTACTCGTTCCGTAACACATCATCCCGTGATCAACTCCTTGGTCACATTGTGCACATTACGATGATGTCCTACTGAGTGGGCCCAGAGATACCTCTCCGTTACACAGAGTGACAAATCCCAGTCTCGATTCGTGCCAACCCAATAGACACTTTCGGAGATACCCGTAGTGCACCTTTATAGCCACCCAGTTACGTTGTGACGTTTGGCACACCCAAAGCACTCCTACGGTATCCGAGAGTTGCACAATCTCATGGTCTAAGGAAATGATACTTGACATTAGAAAAGCTTTAGCATATGAACTACACGATATTGTGCTAGGCTTAGGATTGGGTCTTGTCCATCACATCATTCTCCTAATGATGTGATCCCATTATCAACGACATCCAATGTCGATGGTCAGGAAACCGTAACCATCCATTGATCAACGAGCTAGTCAACTGGAGGCTTACTAGGGACATGGTGTTGTCTATGTATCCACACATGTATCTGAGTTTCCTATCAATACAATTCTAGCATGGATAATAAACGATTATCATGAACAATGAAATATAATATAATAATAACTAATTTATTATTGCCTTTAGGGCATATTTCCAACAGTCTCCCACTTGCACTAGAGTCAATAATCTAGTTCACATCGCCATGTGATTAACACTCACAGGTCACATCGCCATGTGACCAACATCCAAAGAGTTTACTAGACTTAATGATCTAGTTCACATCACTATGTGATTAACACTCAATGAGTTCTGGGTTTGATCATGTTATGCTTGTGAGAGAGGTTGTAGTCAACGGGTCTTGCCATATTCAGATCCCTATGTATTTCGCAAAACTTTATGTCATATCATAGATGCTGCTACCACGTTCCACTTGGAGCTATTCCAAATTGTTGCTCCATTATACGTATCCGGTATCTCTACTCAGAGCTATTTGGATAGGTGTTAAGCTTGCATCGACGCAATTCTTTACGTCTAACTCTTTATCATCTCCATAACCGAGAAACATTTCCTTATTCCTCTAAGGATAATTTCGACCGCTATCTGGTGATCCACTCCTAGATCACCTTTGTACCCTCTTGCCAGACATGTGGCAAGGCACACATCACGTGTGGTACTTCAACATGGCATACCGTATAGAGCCTATGACAAAAGCATAGGGGACGACCTTCGTCCTTCCTCTTTCTTCTGCCGTGGTTAAGCTTTGAGTCTTACTCAACTTCACATCCTACAACTCAGGTAAGAACCCCTTCTTTGACTGATCTATTTTGAACTCCTTCAAAAACATGTCAAGGTGTGCGTTCTTTGAAAGTATCATCAGGCGTTTTGATCTATCTCTATAGATCTTGATGCCCAATATGTAAGCAGCTTTATCCAGGTCTTCCTTTGAAAACACTCTTCAAACAACCGTTTATGCTTTCCAGAAATTCTACATTATTTCGGATCAACAATATGTCATCCACATATACTTATCAGAAATGGTGTAGTGCTCCCACTCACTTTCTTGTAAATACAAGTTTCTAGCAAACATTGTATAAACCTAAAAGCTTTGATCACTCCATCAAAGCATATATTCCGACTCCGAGATGCTTGCTCTAGTCCATAGAAGGATTGCTGGAGCCAGCATACCTTTTAGCATCCTTAGGATCGACAAAACCTTTTATTGTATCACATACAACTTTTTCTTACGAAAACTGGTAAGAAAACTTGTTTTGACATCCATCTGTCAGATTTCATAATCGAAAAATACAGCTAATGCTAACATGATTCCGACGGACTTAAGCATCGCTACGGGTGAGAAATTCTCATCGTAGTCAACTCCTTGAACTTGTGAAAAGACTCTTTCCCACAAGTCGAGCTTCATAGACGGTAACATTACCGCCCACGTCCGTCTTCTTCTTAAAGATCCATTTATTCTCAATAGCTTGCCGATCATCGGGCAAGTCCACCAAAGTCCATACTTTGTTCTAATACATGGATCCTATCTCGATTTTCATGGCTTCTAACCATTTGTCGGAATACGGGCCCACCATCGCTTCTCCATAGCTCGTAGGTTCATTGTTGTCTAACAACATGATATCTAAGACAGGATTACCATACCACTCAGGAGTAGTACATATCCTTGTCGACCTACGAGGTTTGATAGCAACTTGATCTGAAGCTTCATGATCACTATCATTAACTTCCTATTCAACAGACGTAGGTGCCACAGAAAACATCTTTCTGTGTTGCATCACTCTCTGGTTGAAGTAAAGGTTCGACAACCTCATCAAGTTCTATCTTCCTCCCACTCAATTCATTCGAGAGAAACTCCTTCTCGAGAAAGGACCCGTTCTTAGCGACAAACAATTTGCCCTCGGATCTGAGATAGAAGGTATACCCAACTGTCACCTTTGGGTATCCTATGAAGATGTGTTTGTCCGCTTTCGGTTCGAGCTTCTTCGGCTGAAGCCTTAGGCATCGCAGCCCCAAACATTAAGAAACGACAACTTTGGTTTCTTGCCAAACCATATTCTTACGACGTCGTCTCAACGGACTTAGATGGTGTCCTATCTAAAGTGAATGCAGCTGTCTCTAACGCATAACCTCAAAATGAAAACGGTAGATCGGTAAGAGACATCATAGATCGCACCATATCTCATAAGGTTCGATTACGACGTCTGGACACACCATTACAACTATGGTGTTCCAGGTGGCTTCAACTGTGAAACAATTCCACAATATATTAAGTGATTGCCAAACTCATAACTCAGAAATTCTCATCGATCAGATCGTAGGAATTTGATCTTCTTGTTATGATGGTTCTTAACTTCACTCTGAAACCGCTTGAACTTTTCAAATGTTTCAGACTTGTGCTTCATTAAGTAAATATACCTATATCTACTCAAATCATCAGTGAAGATGAGAAAATAGCGATATCCACTGCACGCTTCAATTCTCTTTGGATCACACGCATCAGCATGTATGATTTCCAACAAGTCACTTGCCCATTTCATTGTACTTGAAGACGGTGTAGGGGAACGTAGCAGAAATTCAAAATTTTCCTACGTGTCACCAAGATCTATCTATGGAGAAACCAGCAACGAGGGGAAGGAGAGTGCATCTACATACCCTTGTAGATCGCTAAGCGGAAGCGTTCAAGAGAACGGGGTTGAAGGAGTCGTACTCTTCGTGATCCAAATCACCGGAGATCCTAGTGCCGAACGGACGGCACCTCCGTGTTCAACACACGTACAGCCCAGTGACGTCTCCTACGCCTTGATCCAGCAAGGGGAGAAGGAGAGGTTGGGAAGACTCCATCCAGCAGCATCACGACGGTGTGGTGGTGGTGGAGGAGCGTGGCAATCCTGCAGGGCTTCGCCAAGCACCACGGGATATGAGGAGAAAGAGAGGGAGGGTGCACCAACGAGAGAGATCGAATCGCGTGTGTTGAGAGGCCCTCCTTCCCCACTATATATAGGGAGCCCAAGGGGGGGCGCCGGCCCTAGGAGGTCCAATCTCCTAGGGGGGCGGCGGCCAAGGGAGGATTCCCTCCCCCCAAGGCACCTAGGGGTGCCTTCCCCTTGTGGGACTCTTCCCTTCTTGAAACCCTAGGCGCATGGGCCTCTTGGGGCTGGTGCCCTTGGCCCATGTAGGCCAAGGAGCACCCCCTACAGCCCATGTGGCCCTCCGGGGCTAGTGGCCCCACTTGGTGGACCCCCGGGACCCTCCCGGTGGTCCCGGTACGTTACCGATAAAACCCGAAACTTTTCTGGTGACCAAAACAGGACTTCCTATATATAAATCTTTACCTCCGGACCATTCCGGAACTCCTCGTGACGTCCGGGATCTCATTCGGGACTCCGAACAACATTCGGTAACCACATACAAACTTCCTTTATAACCCTAGCGTCATCGAACCTTAAGTGTGTAGACCCTACGGGTTCGGGAGACATGCAGACATGACCGAGACGTTCTCCGGTCAATAACCAACAATGGGATCTGGATACCCATGTTGGTTCCCACATGTTCCACGATGATCTCATCGGATGAACCACGATGTCAAGGACTTAATCAATCCCGTATACAATTCCCTTTGTCTAGCGGCATTGTACTTGCCCGAGATTCGATCGTCGGTATCCCGATACCTTGTTCAATCTCGTTACCGACAAGTCTCTTTACTCGTTCCGTAACACATCATCCCGTGATCAACTCCTTGATCACATTGTGCACATTATGATGATGTCCTACCGAGTGGGCCCGGAGATACCTCTCCGCCACACGGAGTGACAAATCCCAGTCTCGATTCGTGCCAACCCAACAGACACTTTCGGAGATACCCGTAGTGTACCTTTATAGCCACCCAGTTACGTTGTGACGTTTGGCACACCCAAAGCACTCCTACGGTATCCGGGAGTTGCACAATCTCATGGTCTAAGGAAATGATACTTGACATTAGAAAAGCTTTAGCATACGAACTACACGATCTAGTGCTATGCTTAGGATTGGGTCTTGTCCATCACATCATTCTCCTAATGATGTGATCCCGTTATCAACGACATCCAATGTCCATGGTCAGGAAACCGTAACCATCTATTGATCAACGAGCTAGTCAATTAGAGGCTTACTAGGGACATGGTGTTGTCTATGTATCCACACATGTATCTGAGTTTCCTATCAATACAATTCAAGCATGGATAATAAACGATTATCATGAACAAGGAAATATAATAATAATCAATTTATTATTGCCTCTAGGGCATATTTCCAACAGACAGGGTCTTAGTCATCCTGCCCATGAGGCATGGCTCGCATGTGTCAAGCGATTCAAAATCAAGTGACTCCAAACATCCATCAACATGGAGTTTCTTCATGCATCTTACGCCAATATGACCTAAGCGGTAGTGCCACAAGAAAGTGGTACTATCGTTATTAACTCTACATATTTTGTCGTGAACATGTGTACTACCATGACTGAGATTCAATGAACCATTCACATAGGGTGCATTACCATGAAAGGTATTATTCATGTAAACAGAATAACCATTATTCTCTAACTTAAATGAATAACCGTATTGCAATGAACATGATCTAATCATATTCATGCTTAACGTAGACACCTGATAACATTTATCTAGGTTCAATATTAATCACGAAGGCAGATGGAGTGTGCGATGGTGATCTTATCAACTTTGGAAACACTTCCAACACATATCGTCACCTCGCCCTTAGCCAGTCTCCGTTTAGTCCGTAGCTTTTGCTTCAAGTCACCAATAATAGCAACTGAACCGGTATCTAATACCCAGGTGCTACCAAGAGTACTAGTAAGGTACACATTAATAACACGTATATACTTTGTTGAAGTTGCCAGCCTTCTTATCTACCATGCATTTGGGGTAATTCCGCTACCAGTGACCGTTCCCCTTACAATAGAAGCACTTAGTCTCGGGTTCGGGTTCAACCTTGGGTTCCTTCACTGGAGCGGCAACTGGTTTGCCATCCATGAAGTTTCCCTTCTGGCCCTTGCCCTGCTTGAAACCAGTGGTCTTGTCAAACCATCAACACTTGATGCTCCTTCTTGATTTCTACCTTTTGCGGTCTTAAGCACCACGAACAGCTCCGGGATCAACTCCATCCCTTGCATGTCATAGTTCATCACGAAGATCTAGTAGCTTAGTGATAGTGGCTAGAGAACACTATCAATCACTATCTTATCTGGGAGTTTAACTCCCACTTGATTTAAGTAATTGTAGCACCCAGACATTCTGAGCACATGCTCACTAACTGAGCTATTCTCCTCCATCTTGTTGGCAAAAGAACTTGTCAGAGGTCTCATACCTCTCAAGAAGGGCATGAGCCTGAAATCCCCATTTTAGCTCTTGGAACATCTCATATGTCTTATGGCGTTCAAAACGTCATTGGAATCCTGATTCTAAGCCGTAAAGTATGGTGCACTAAACTATCAAGTAGTCATCAGGATGTGTCTGTCAGGTGTTCACAACATCCACAGACGATGTTGTAGGGGTTTGCACATTGAGCGGTGCATCAAAGATGTAAGCCTTCTGTGTAGCAGTGAGGACACTCCCCGGACTACGGACCCAGTCCGCATTATTGCTTACAATACCTTTCAACTTGGTCTTTCTCTAGGAACGTATTGAAACAGGGAGCTACAACATGAGCTATTTATCTACAACATATTTGCAAAGACAATTTAGACTATGTTCATGATAATTAAGTTCATCTAATCAAATTATTTAATGAACTCCCACTCAGATAGATATCCCTCTAGTCATCTAAGTGAAACATGATCCGAGTTAACTAGGCCGTGTCCGATCATCACGTGAGACGGACTAGTCAACATCGGTGAACATCTTCATGTTGATCGTATCTTCTATACGACTCATGCTCGACCTTTCGGTCTTCCGTGTTCCGAGGCCATGTCTGTACATGCTAGGCTCGTCAAGTCAACCTAAGTGTTTTGCATGTATTCCGAGGCCATGTCTGTACATGCTAGGCTCGTCAACACCCATTGTATTCGAACGTTAGAATCTATCGCACACGATCATCACGTGGTGCTTCGAAAAAACGAACCTTCGCAACGGTGCACGGTTAGGGGGAACACTTTTCTTGAAATTTTAGTGAGGGATCATCTTATTTAAGCTACCGTCGTTCTAAGCAAATAAGATGTAAAACATGATAAACATCACATGCAATCAAATAGTGACATGATATGTCCAATATCATTGTGTTGGAAATATGCCCTAGAGGCAATAATAAAAGCATTATTATTATATTTCCTTGTTCATGATAATTGTCTTTATTCATGCTATAATTGTGTTATCCGGAAATCGTAATGCATGTGTGAATAACAGACACCAACATGTCCCTAGTGAGCCTCTAGTTGACTAGCTCATTGATCAACAGATAGTCATGGTTTCCTGACTATGGACACTGGATGTCATTGATAACGAGATCACATCATTGGGAGAATGATGTGATGGACGAGACCCAATCCTAAACATAGCACAAGATCGTATAGTTCGTTTGCTAGAGTTTTGCAATGTCAAAGTATCTTTTCCTTAGACCATGAGATCGTGTAACTCCCGGATACCGTAGGAGTGCTTTGGGTATGCCAAACGTCACAACGTAACTGGGTGACTATAAAGGTAGACTACGGGTATCTCCGAAAGTGTCTGTTGGGTGACATGGATCAAGACTGGGATTTGTCACTCCGTATGACGGAGAGGTATCACTGGGCCCACTCGGTAATGCATCATCATAATGAGCTCAGAGTGACCAAGTGTCTGGTCACGGGATCATGCATTATGGTACGAGTAAAGTGACTTGCCGGTAACGAGATTGAACGAGGTATTGGGATACCGACGATCGAATCTCGAGCAAGTAACATATCGATAGACAAAGGGAATAGCGTACGGGGTTGATTGAATCCTCGACATCGTGGTTCATCCGATGAGATCATCGTGGAGCATGTGGGAGCCAACATGGGTATCCAGATCCCGCTGTTGGTTATTGACCGGAGAGTCGTCTCGGTCATGTCTGCTTGTCTCTCGAACCCGTAGGGTCTACACACTTAAGGTTCGGTTACGCTAGGGTTGTAGGGATATGTATATGCAGTAACCCGAATGTTGTTCGGAGTCCCGGATGAGATCCCGGACGTCACGAGGAGTTCCGGAATGGTCCGGAGGTAAAGATTTATATATGGGAAGTCCTGTTTCGGGCATCGGGACAAGTTTCGGGGTTATCGGTATTGTACCGGGACCACCGGAAGGGTCCCGGGGGTCCACCGGGTGGGTCCACCTGTCCTGGGGGGCCACATGGGCTGTAAGGGGGTGCGCCTTGGCCTAATGGGCCAAGGGCACCAGCCCCACATAGGCCCATGCGCCTAGGGTTTAGAAGGGGAAGAGTCCTAGGAGGGTAAGGCACCTCCTAGGTGCCTTGGGGGGGAGGGAAACCCCCCTAGGCCGCCGCACCCCCTAGGAGATTGGATCTCCTAGGGCCGGCCACCCCCCCTTGGCACCCCTATATATAGTGGGGGAGAGGAGGGACTTCATACCTGAACGCCTCGGCCTTTGGTTGCCTCCTTCTCCCTCCCCAACACCTCCTCAACCTCCATAGTGCTTAGCGAAGCTCTGCCGGAGTACTGCAGCTCCATCAACACCACGCCGTCGTGCTGCTGCTGGTGCCATCTCCCTCAACCTCTCCTCCCTCCCTTGCTGGATCAAGAAGGAGGAGACGTGGCTGTTCCGTATGTGTGTTGAACGCGGAGGTGCCGTCCGTTCGGCGCTGGTCATCGGTGATTTGGATCACGTCGAGTACGACTACATCATCACCGTTCTTTTGAACGCTTCCGCTCGCGATCTACAAAGGTATGTAGATGCATCTAATCACTCGTTGCTAGATGAACTCCTAGATGATCTTGGTGAAATGAGTAGAAATTTTTTGTTTTCTGCAACGTTCCCCAACAGTGGCATCATGAGCTAGGTCTATGCGTAGTTCTTCTTGCGCGAGTAGAACACAATTTGTTGTGGGCGTAGATTTGTCAACTTTCTTGCCGTTACTAGTCCTTTCTTGCTTCAGCGGTATTGTGGGATGAAGCGGCCCGGACCAACCTTACACGTACGCTTACGTGAGACCGGTTCCACCGACTAACATGCACTAGTTGCATAAGGTGGCTGGCGGGTGTCTGTCTCTCCAACTTTAGTTGGAGCGGAATCGATGAACAGGGTCCTTATGAAGGGTAAATAGAAGTTGACAAATCACGTTGTGGCTTTAACGTAGGTAAGAAAACGTTCTTGCTAGAACCCTAATTCAGCCACGTAAAACTTGCAACAACAATTAGAGGACGTCTAACTTGTTTTTGCAGCAAGTGGTTTGTGATATGATATGGCCAAAGTTGTGATGAATGATGAATGATCTATATGTGATGTATGAGATGTTCATGCTATTGTAATAGGATTCACGACTTGCATGTCGATGAGTATGACAACCGGCAAGAGCCATAGGAGTTGTCTTTATTCTTTTTATGACCTGCGTGTCATCGAGAAACGCCATGTAAATTACTTTACTTTATTGCTAAACGCGTTAGCCATAGTAGTAGAAGTAATAGTTGGCGAGCAACTTCATGGAGACACGATGATGGAGATCATGATGATGGAGATCATGGTGTCAAGCCGGTGACAAGATGATCATGGAGCCCCAAGATGGAGATCAAAGGAGCTATGTGATATTGGCCATATCATGTCACGTTTATTATTTGATTGCATGTGATGTTTATCATGTTTTGCATCTTGTTTACTTAGAAAGATGGTAGTAAATAAGATGATCCCTCACAATAAATTCAAGAAGTGTTCCCCCTAACTGTGCACCGTTGCGACAGTTCGCTGTTTCAAAACACCACGTGATGATCGGGTGTTTTATTCAGACATTCACATACAACGGGTGTAAGACAGATTTACACATGCAAACACTTAGGTTAACTTGACGAGCCTAGCATGTACAGACATGGCCTCGGAACACAGAAGACCGAAAGGTCGAGCATGAGTCGTATAGAAGATACGATCAACATGAAGATGTTCACCGACGTTGACTAGTCCGTCTCACGTGATGATCGGACATGGTCTAGTTAAACTCGGATCATGTAATACTTAGATGACTGGAGGGATGTCTAATCTAAGTGGGAGTTCATTAATAATTTGATTAGTTGAACTTAATTATCATGAACTTAGTCTAAATATTTTACAATATGTCTTGTAGATTAAATGGCCAACGTAGTCCTCAACTTCAATGCGTTCCTAGAGAAAACCAAGCTGAAAGACGATGGCAGCAACTATACGGACTGGGTCCGGAACCTGAGGATCATCCTCATAGCTGCCAAGAAAGATTATGTCCTACAAGCACCGCTTGGTGACGCACCCGTTCTCCCTGCAGAACAAGATGTTATGAACGCTTGGCAGGCACGTTCCGATGACTACTCCCTCGTTCAGTGCGGCATGCTTTACAGCCTAGAGCCGGGGCTCCAAAAGCGTTTTGAGAGACATGGAGCATATGAGATGTTCGAAGAGCTGAAAATGGTTTTCCAAGCTCATGCCCGGGTCGAGAGATATGAAGTCTCCGACAAATTCTTCAGCTGTAAGATGGAGGAAAACAATTCTGTCAGTGAGCACATACTCACTATGTCTGGGTTGCATAACCGCTTGACTCAGCTGGGAGTTAATCTCCCGGATGATGCGGTCATTGACAGAATCCTCCAGTCGCTTCCACCAAGCTACAAGAGCTTTGTGATGAACTTCAATATGCAGGGGATGGAAAAGACCATTCCTGAAGTATTTGCTATGCTAAAATCAGCAGAGGTAGAAGTCAGGAAGGAACATCAAGTGTTGATGGTCAATAAAACCACTAAGTTCAAGAAAGGCAAGGGTAAAAAGAACTTCAAGAAGGACGGCAAGGAGGTTGCCGCGCTCGGCAAGCAAGCTGCCGGGAAGAAGCCAAAGAATGGACCCAAGCCCGAGACTGAGTGCTTTTATTGCAAGGGAGCGGTCACTGGAAGCGGAACTGCCCTAAGTACTTAGCGGATAAGAAGGCCGGCAAAACAAAAGGTATATGTGATATACATGTAATTGATGTGTACCTTACTAGTGCCCGTAGTGGCTCCTGGGTATTTGATACCGGTGCAGTTGCTCACATTTGTAACTCAAAGCTGTTGGAAATATGCCCTAGAGGCAATAATAAAAGCATTATTATTATATTTCCTTGTTCATGATAATTGTCTTTATTCATGCTATAATTGTGTTATCCGGAAATCGTAATGCATGTGTGAATAACAGACACCAACATGTCCCTAGTGAGCCTCTAGTTGACTAGCTCGTTGATCAACAGATAGTCATGGTTTCCTGACTATGGACACTGGATGTCATTGATAACGAGATCACATCATTGGGAGAATGATGTGATGGACGAGACCCAATCCTAAACATAGCACAAGATCGTATAGTTCGTTTGCTAGAGTTTTGCAATGTCAAAGTATCTTTTCCTTAGACCATGAGATCGTGTAACTCCCGGATACCGTAGGAGTGCTTTGGGTATGCCAAACGTCACAACGTAACTGGGTGACTATAAAGGTAGACTACGGGTATCTCCGAAAGTGTCTGTTGGGTGACATGGATCAAGATTGGGATTTGTCACTCCGTATGACGGAGAGGTATCACTGGGCCCACTCGGTAATGCATCATCATAATGAGCTCAGAGTGACCAAGTGTCTGGTCACGGGATCATGCATTACGGTACGAGTAAAGTGACTTGCCGGTAACGAGATTGAACGAGGTATTGGGATACCGACGATCGAATCTCGGGCAAGTAACATATCGATAGACAAAGGGAATAGCGTACGGGGTTGATTGAATCCTCGACATCGTGGTTCATCCAATGAGATCATCGTGGAGCATGTGGGAGCCAACATGGGTATCCAGATCCCGCTGTTGGTTATTGACCGGAGAGTCGTCTCGGTCATGTCTGCTTGTCTCTCGAACCCGTAGGGTCTACACACTTAAGGTTCAGTTACGCTAGGGTTGTAGGGATATGTATATGCAGTAACCCGAATGTTGTTCGGAGTCCCGGATGAGATCCCGGACGTCACGAGGAGTTCCGGAATGGTCCGGAGGTAAAGATTTATATATGGGAAGTCTTGTTTCGGGCATCGGGACAAGTTTCGGGGTTATCGGTATTGTACCGGGACCACCGGAAGGGTCCCGGGGGTCCACCGGGTGGGTCCACCTGTCCCGGGGGGCCACATGGGCTGTAAGGGGGTGCGCCTTGGCCTAATGGGCCAAGGGCACCAGCCCCACATAGGCCCATGCGCCTAGGGTTTAGAAGGGGAAGAGTCCTAGGAGGGTAAGGCACCTCCTAGGTGCCTTGGGGGGGAGGAAAACCCCCCCCTAGGCTGCCGCACCCCCTAGGAGATTGGATCTCCTAGGGCCGGCCACCCCCCCTTGGCACCCCTATATATAGTGGGGGAGAGGAGGGACTTCATACCTGAACGCCTCGGCCTTTGGTTGCCTCCTTCTCCCTCCCCAACACCTCCTCAACCTCCATAGTGCTTAGCGAAGCTCTGCCGGAGTACTGCAGCTCCATCAACACCACGCCGTCGTGCTGCTGCTGGTGCCATCTCCCTCAACCTCTCCTCCCTCCCTTGCTGGATCAAGAAGGAGGAGACGTGGCTGTTCCGTATGTGTGTTGAACGCGGAGGTGCCGTCCGTTCGGCGCTGGTCATCGGTGATTTGGATCACGTCGAGTACGACTACATCATCACCGTTCTTTTGAACGCTTCCGCTCGCGATCTACAAAGGTATGTAGATGCATCTAATCACTCGTTGCTAGATGAACTCCTAGATGATCTTGGTGAAATGAGTAGGAAAATTTTTGTTTTCTGCAACGTTCCCCAACAGTGGCATCATGAGCTAGGTCTATGCGTAGTTCTTCTTGCGCGAGTAGAACACAATTTGTTGTGGGCGTAGATTTGTCAACTTTCTTGCCGTTACTAGTCCTTTCTTGCTTCAGCGGTATTGTGGGATGAAGCGGCCCGGACCAACCTTACACGTACGCTTACGTGAGACCGGTTCCACCGACTAACATGCACTAGTTGCATAAGGTGGCTGGCGGGTGTCTGTCTCTCCTACTTTAGTTGGAGCGGAATCGATGAACAGGGTCCTTATGAAGGGTAAATAGAAGTTGACAAATCACGTTGTGGCTTTAACGTAGGTAAGAAAACGTTCTTGCTAGAACCCTAATTCAGCCACGTAAAACTTGCAACAACAATTAGAGGACGTCTAACTTGTTTTTGCAGCAAGTGGTTTGTGATATGATATGGCCAAAGTTGTGATGAATGATGAATGATCTATATGTGATGTATGAGATGTTCATGCTATTGTAATAGGATTCACGACTTGCATGTCGATGAGTATAACAACCGGCAGGAGCCATAGGAGTTGTCTTTATTCTTTTATATGACCTGCGTGTCATCAAGAAACGCCATGTAAATTACTTTACTTTATTGCTAAACGCGTTAGCCATAGTAGTAGAAGTAATAGTTGGCGAGCAACTTCATGGAGACACGATGATGGAGATCATGATGATGGAGATCATGGTGTCAAGCCGGTGACAAGATGATCATGGAGCCCCAAGATGGAGATCAAAGGAGCTATGTGATATTGGCCATATCATGTCACGTTTATTATTTGATTGCATGTGATGTTTATCATGTTTTGCATCTTGTTTACTTAGAACGACGGTAGTAAATAAGATGATCCCTCACAATAATTTCAAGAAGTGTTCCCCCTAACTGTGCACCGTTGCGACAGTTTGCTGTTTCAAAACACCACGTGATGATCGGGTGTTTTATTCAGACGTTCACATACAACGGGTGTAAGACAGATTTACACATGCAAACACTTAGGTTGACTTGACGAGCCTAGCATGTACAGACATGGCCTCGGAACACAGAAGACCGAAAGGTCGAGCATGAGTCGTATAGAAGATACGATCAACATGAAGATGTTCACCGATGTTGACTAGTCCGTCTCACGTGATGATCGGACACGGTCTAGTTTAACTCGGATCATGTAATACTTAGATGACCAGAGGGATGTCTAATCTAAGTGGGAGTTCACTAATAATTTGATTAGTTGAACTTAATTATCCTGAACTTAGTCTAAAATCTTTGCAATATGTCTTGTAGATCAAATGGCCAACGTAGTCCTCAACTTCAACGCGTTCCTAGAGAAAACTAAGCTGAAAGACGATGGCAGCAACTATACGGACTGGGTCCGGAACCTGAGGATCATCCTCATAGCTGCCAAGAAAGATTATGTCCTACAAGCACCGCTTGGTGACGCACCCGTTCTCCCTGCAGAACAAGATGTTATGAATGCTTGGCAGGCACGTTTCGATGACTACTCCCTCATTCAGTGCGGCATGCTTTACAGCCTAGAGCCGGGGCTCCAAAAGCGTTTTGAGAGACATGGAGCATATGAGATGTTCGAAGAGCTGAAAATGGTTTTCCAAGCTCATGCCCGGGTCGAGAGATATGAAGTCTCCGACAAATTCTTTAGCTGTAAGATGGAGGAAAACAGTTCTGTCAGTGAGCACATACTCACTATGTCTGGGTTGCATAACCGCTTGACTCAGCTAGGAGTTAATCTCCTGGATGATGCGGTCATTGACAGAATCCTCCAGTCGCTTCCACCAAGCTACAAGAGCTTTGTGATGAACTTCAATATGCAGGGGATGGAAAAGACCATTCCTGAAGTATTTGCTATGCTGAAATCAGCAGAGGTAGAAGTCAGAAAGGAACATCAAGTGTTGATGGTCAATAAAACCACTAAGTTCAAGAAAGGCAAGGGTAAAAAGAACTTCAAGAAGGACGGCAAGGAGGTTGCCGTGCCCGGCAAGCAAGCTGCTGGGAAGAAGCCAAAGAATGGACCCAAGCCCGAGACTGAGTGCTTTTATTGCAAGGGAAGCGGTCACTGGAAGCGGAACTGCCCTAAGTACTTAGCGGATAAGAAGGCCGGCAAAACAAAAGGTATATGTGATATACATGTAATTGATGTGTACCTTACTAGTGCCCGTAGTAGCTCCTGGGTATTTGATACCGGTGCAGTTGCTCACATTTGTAACTCAAAGCAAGGGCTGCGGAATAAGCGGAAACTGGCAAAGGACGAGGTGACGATGCGCGTCGGGAATAGTTCCAAGGTCAATGTGATCGCCGTCGGCACGCTACCTCTGCATCTCCCTTCGGGATTAGTTTTAAACCTTAATAATTGTTATTTAGTGCCAGCTTTGAGCATGAACATTGTATCGGGATCTCGTTTAATTCGAGATGGCTACTCTTTTAAATCTGAGAATAATGGTTGTTCCATTTTTATGAGAGATATGTTTTATGGTCATGCTACTATGGTGAATGGTTTATTCCTTATGAATCTCGAACGTGATGCTACACATATTCATAATGTGAGTACCAAAAGAAGTAAGGTTGATAATGATAGTCCCACATACTTGTGGCACTGCCGCCTTGGTCACATAGGTGTTAAACGCATGAAGAAGCTCCATGCTGATGGACTTTTAGAGTCTCTTGATTATGAATCATTTGACACGTGCGAACCATGCCTTATGGGTAAAATGACCAAGACTCCGTTCTCAGGAACAATGGAGCGAGCAACCGACTTATTGGAAATCATACATACTGATGTGTGCGGTCCGATGAGTGTTGAGGCTCGCGGTGGCTATCGTTATGTTCTCACCCTCACTGATGATTTAAGTAGGTATGGGTATATCTACTTAATGAAACACAAGTCTGAAACCTTTGAAAAGTTCAAGGAATTTCAGAGTGAGGTTGAAAATCAACGTGACAGGAAAATCAAGTTTCTACGATCAGATCGTGGAGGAGAATACTTGAGTCACGAGTTTGGGGCACACTTAAGAAAATGTGGAATAGTTTCACAACTCACGCCGCCTGGAACACCTCAGCGTAATGGTGTGTCCGAACGTCGTAATCGCAATCTGTTAGATATGGTGCGATCTATGATGTCTCTTACCGATTTACCGCTTTCTTTTTGGGGCTATGCTTTAGAGACTGCCGCATTCACTTTAAATAGGGTTCCGTCGAAATCCATTGAGACGACACCGTATGAATTATGGTTTGGGAAGAAACCTAAGCTGTCGTTTCTAAAAGTTTGGGGATGCGATGCTTATGTCAAGAAACTTCAACCTGAAAAGCTCGAACCCAAATCGGAAAAATGCGTCTTCATAGGGTACCCAAAAGAAACTATTGGGTACACCTTCTACCTCAGATCCGAAGGCAAGATCTTTGTTGCCAAGAATGGGTCCTTTCTGGAGAAAGAGTTTCTCTCGAAAGAAGTAAGTGGGAGGAAAGTAGAGCTTGATGAAGTATTGCCTCTTGAACCGGAAAATGGCGCAACTCAAGAAAATGTTCCTGAGGTGCCAGCACCGACTAGAGAGGGAGTTAATGATAATGATCAAGATACTTCTGATCAAGCCCCTACTGAAATCCGAAGGTCCACAAGGACACGTTCCGCACCAGAGTGGTACGGCAACCCTGTCTTGGAAATCATGTTGTTAGACAACGGTGAACCTTCGAACTATGAGGAAGCGATGGCGGGACCAGATTCCGACAAATGGCTGGAAGCCATGAAATCCGAGATAGGATCCATGTATGAAAACAAAGTATGGACTTTGACTGACTTGCCCGTTGAGCGGCGAGCCATAGAAAATAAATGGATCTTTAAGAGGAAGACAGACGCGGATGGTAATGTGACCATCTATAAAGCTCGGCTTGTCGCTAAGGGTTATCGACAAGTTCAAGGGGTTGACTACGATGAGACTTTCTCACCGGTAGCGAAGCTGAAGTCCGTCCGAATCATGTTAGCAATTGCCGCATTCTATGATTACGAAATATGGCAAATGGACGTCAAAACGGCATTCCTTAATGGTTTCCTTAAGGAAGAATTGTATATGATGCAGCCGGAAGGTTTTGTTGATCCTAAGAATGCTGACAAAGTGTGCAAGCTCCAACGCTCGATTTATGGGCTGGTGCAAGCATCTCGGAGTTGGAACATTCGCTTTGATGAGATGATCAAAGCGTTTGGGTTTACACAGACTTATGGAGAAGCCTGCGTTTACAAGAAAGTGAGTGGGAGCTCTGTAGCATTTCTCATATTATATGTAGATGACATACTTTTGATGGGAAATGATATAGAACTCTTGGACAGCATCAAGGCCTACTTGAATAAAAGTTTTTCGATGAAGGACCTTGGAGAAGCTGCTTATATATTAGGCATCAAAATCTATAGAGATAGATCAAGACGCCTCATAGGTCTTTCACAAAGCACATACCTTGATAAGATATTGAAGAAGTTCAATATGGATCAATCCAAGAAGGGGTTCTTGCCTGTGTTGCAAGGTATGAAATTGAGCTCAGCTCAATGTCCGACCACGGCAGAAGATATAGAAGAGATGAGCGTCATCCCCTATGCCTCAGCCATAGGTTCTATTATGTATGCCATGCTGTGTACCAGACCTGATGTAAACCTTGCCGTAAGTTTGGTAGGAAGGTACCAAAGTAATCCCGGCAAGGAACACTGGACAGCGGTCAAGAATATCCTGAAGTACCTAAAAAGGACTAAGGAAATGTTTCTCGTTTATGGAGGTGACGAAGAGCTCGTCGTAAAGGGTTACGTCGATGCTAGCTTCGACACAGATCTGGATGACTCTAAGTCACAAACCGGATACGTGTATATTTTGAATGGTGGGGCAGTGAGCTGGTGCAGTTGCAAGCAAAGCGTCGTGGCGGGATCTACATGTGAAGCGGAGTACATGGCAGCCTCGGAGGCAGCACATGAAGCAATATGGGTGAAGGAGTTCATCACCGACCTAGGAGTCATACCCAATGCGTCGGGGCCGATCAAGCTCTTCTGTGACAACTCTGGAGCTATTGCACTTGCCAAGGAGCCCAGGTTTCACAAGAAGACAAGGCACATCAAGCGTCGCTTCAACTCCATTCGTGAAAATGTTCAAGATGGAGACATAGAGATTTGTAAAGTACATACGGACCTGAATGTAGCAGATCCGTTGACTAAACCTCTCCCTAGAGCAAAACATGATCAACACCAGAATTCCATGGGTGTTCGATTCATCACAATGTAACTAGATTATTGACTCTAGTGCAAGTGGGAGACTGTTGGAAATATGCCCTAGAGGCAATAATAAAAGCATTATTATTATATTTCCTTGTTCATGATAATTGTCTTTATTCATGCTGTAATTGTGTTATCCGGAAATCGTAATGCATGTGTGAATAACAGACACCAACATGTCCCTAGTGAGCCTCTAGTTGACTAGCTCGTTGATCAACAGATAGTCATGGTTTCCTGACTATGGACACTGGATGTCATTGATAATGAGATCACATCATTGGGAGAATGATGTGATGGACGAGACCCAATCCTAAACATAGCACAAGATCGTATAGTTCGTTTGCTAGAGTTTTGCAATGTCAAAGTATCTTTTCCTTAGACCATGAGATCGTGTAACTCCCGGATACCGTAGGAGTGCTTTGGGTATGCCAAACGTCACAACGTAACTGGGTGACTATAAAGGTAGACTACGGGTATCTCCGAAAGTGTCTGTTGGGTGACATGGATCAAGACTGGGATTTGTCACTCCGTATGACGGAGAGGTATCACTGGGCCCACTCGGTAATGCATCATCATAATGAGCTCAGAGTGACCAAGTGTCTGGTCACGGGATCATGCATTACAGTACGAGTAAAGTGACTTGCCGGTAACGAGATTGAACGAGGTATTGGGATACCGACGATCGAATCTCGGGCAAGTAACATATCGATAGACAAAGGGAATAGCGTACGGGGTTGATTGAATCCTCGACATCGTGGTTCATCCGATGAGATCATCGTGGAGCATGTGGGAGCCAACATGGGTATCCAGATCCCGCTGTTGGTTATTTACCGGAGAGTCGTCTCGGTCATGTCTGCTTGTCTCTCGAACCCGTAGGGTCTACACACTTAAGGTTCAGTTACGCTAGGGTTGTAGGGATATGTATATGCAGTAACCCGAATGTTGTTCGGAGTCCCGGATGAGATCCCGGACGTCACGAGGAGTTCCGGAATGGTCCGGAGGTAAAGATTTATATATGGGAAGTCTTGTTTCGGGCATCGGGACAAGTTTCGGGGTTATCGGTATTGTACCGGGACCACCGGAAGGGTCCCGGGGGTCCACCGGGTGGGTCCACCTGTCCCGGGGGGCCACATGGGCTGTAAGGGGGTGCGCCTTGGCCTAATGGGCCAAGGGCACCAGCCCCACATAGGCCCATGCGCCTAGGGTTTAGAAGGGGAAGAGTCCTAGGAGGGTAAGGCACCTCCTAGGTGCCTTGGGGGGGAGGAAAACCCCCCCTAGGCCGCCGCACCCCCTAGGAGATTGGATCTCCTAGGGCCGGCCACCCCCCCTTGGCACCCCTATATATAGTGGAGGAGAGGAGGGACTTCATACCTGAACGCCTCGGCCTTTGGTTGCCTCCTTCTCCCTCCCCAACACCTCCTCAACCTCCATAGTGCTTAGCGAAGCTCTGCCGGAGTACTGCAGCTCCATCAACACCACGCCGTCGTGCTGCTGCTGGTGCCATCTCCCTCAACCTCTCCTCCCTCCCTTGCTGGATCAAGAAGGAGGAGACGTGGCTGTTCCGTACGTGTGTTGAACGCGGAGGTGCCGTCCGTTCGGCGCTGGTCATCGGTGATTTGGATCACGTCGAGTACGACTACATCATCACCGTTCTTTTGAACGCTTCCGCTCGCGATCTACAAAGGTATGTAGATGCATCTAATCACTCGTTGCTAGATGAACTCCTAGATGATCTTGGTGAAACGAGTAGGAAAATTTTTGTTTTCTGCAACGTTCCCCAACATTTTGCTCCTTTTGATCTCCATCTTCGGGGCTCCATGATCATCGTTGTCACCGGCATGAAACCATGATCTCCATCATCGTGTATTCTTGAATTTATCTTGTCATCTATTACTTCTACTACTATGGCTAACGCTTTAGCAATAAAGTAAATTAATTACATGACGTTTATGTTGAGACGCAGGTCATAAATAAATTAAGACAACTCCTATGGCTCCTGCCGGTTGTCATACTCATCGACATACAAGTCATGATTCCTATTACAAGAACATGATCAATCTCATGCATCACATATAGCATTCATCACATCCTTTTGGCCATATCACATCACAAGGCATATGCTGCAAAAACAAGTTAGACGTCCTCTAATTGTTGTTGCAAGTTTTTACGTGGCTGCTATAGGTTTCTAGCAAGAACGTTTCTTCCCTACGCCAACACCACAACGTGATATGCCAATTTCTATTTACCCTTCATAAGGACCCTTTTCATCGAATCCGTTCCGACTAAAGTGGGAGAGACAGACACCCGCTAGCCACCTTATGCAACTAGTGCATGTCAGTCGGTGGAACCTGTCTCACGTAAGAGTACGTGTAAGGTCGGTCCGGGCCGCTTCATCCCACGATGCCGCCGAATCAAGATAAGACTAGTAACGGCAAGTAAATTGACAAAATCGACGCCCACAACTGCTTTGTGTTCTACTCGTGCATAGAAACTACGCATAGACCTAGCTCATGATGCCACTGTTGGGGATCGTAGCAGAAATTTAATGTTTCTACGCATCACCAAGGTCAATCTATGGAGTAATCTAGCAACGAGGGGAAGGAGAGTGCATCTACATACCCTTTTAGATCGCTAAGCGGAAGCGTTGCAAGAACGCGGATGAAGGAGTCGTACTCGCAGCGATTCAGATCGCGGTTGATTCCGATCTAAGCGTCGAACAACGGCGCCTCCGCGTTCAACACACGTGCAGCCCGGTGACGTCTCCCACGCCTTGATCCAGCAAGGGGAGAAGGAGAGGTTGGGGAAGACTCCGTCCAGCAGCAGCACGACGGCGTGGTGGTGGTGGAGGAGCGCGGAACTCCAGCAGGGCTTCGCCAAGCACTACGAGAGACGAGGAGGGAGAGAGGTAGGGCTGCGCCAACAGGGGAAGAACTTCGTGTGTTGGGCTGCCCCTTTGCCTCCACTATATATAGGGGGAGAGGGAGGGCTGCGCCCCCACCTAGGGTTTCCACCCCAAGGGGTGCGGCAGCCCTAGATCCCATCTAGGGTCGCGGCCACAAGGGGGAGAGGGGGAGGCGCACCTGGGGTGGGCCTTAGGGCCCATCTACCCTAGGGTTTGCCCCCTCCCCTCTTGGAGGCGCCTTGGGCCTTGGTGGGAGGCGCCCCAGCCCACCTAGGGGCTGGTCCCTTCCCACTATTGGCCCATGTAGGCCTCCGGGGCAGGTGGCCCCACCTAGTGAACCCCCGGACCCCTCCGGTGGTCCCGGTACACTACCGGTGATGCCTAGAACACTTCCGGTGGCCAAAACCATACTTCCTATATATCAATCTTTACCTCTGGACCATTCTGGAACTCCTCGTGACGTTCGGAATCTCATCCGGGACTCCGAACAACATTCGGTAACCGCGTACATACTTTCCCTATAAACCCTAGCGTCATCGAACCTTAAGTGTGTAGACCCTACGGGTTCGGGAGTCATGCAGACATGGCCGAGACAACTCTCCGGTCAATAACCAACAGCGGGATCTGGATACCCATGTTGGTTCCCACATGCTCCACGATGATCTCATCGGATGAACCACGATGCCAAGGATTCAATCAATCCCGTATACAATTCCCTTTGTCTATCGGTACGATACTTGCCCGAGATTCGATCGTCGGTATCCCGATACCTTGTTCAATCTTGTTACCGGCAAGTCTCTTTACTCGTTCCGTAACACATCATCCCGTGATCAACTCCTTGGTCACATTGTGCACATTATGATGATGTCCTACTGAGTGGGCCCAGAGATACCTCTCCGTTACACGGAGTGACAAATCCCAGTCTCGATTCGCGCCAACCCAACAGACACTTTCGGAGATACCCGTAGTGCACCTTTATAGCCACCTAGTTACATTGTGACGTTTGGCACACCCAAAGCACTCCTACGGTATCCGGGAGTTGCACAATCTCATGGTCTAAGGAAATGATACTTGACATTAGAAAAGCTTTAGCATATGAACTACACGATCTTGTGCTAGGCTTAGGATTGGGTCTTGTCCATCACATCATTCTCCTAATGATGTGATCCCGTTATCAACTACATCCAATGTCCATGGTCAGGAAACCGTAACCATCCATTGATCAATGAGCTAGTCAACTAGAGGCTTACTAGGGACATGGTGTTGTCTATGTATCCACACATGTATCTGAGTTTCCTATCAATACAATTCTAGCATGGATAATAAATGATTATCATGAGCAATGAAATATAATATAATAATAACTAATTTATTATTGCCTCTAGGGCATATTTCCAATAGTTCGGAGTCCCGGATGAGATCCCAGATGTGACGAGGAGTTCCGAAATGGTCCAGAGGTGAAGATCGATATATTGGATGAAGGGTATTGGAGTCTGGAATTGTTTCGGGGGTACCGGGTGACGACCAGCGTGTCCGAAAGGGGTGTCGGAGGCCCCAACAAGCGTTGGGGGGCCTTATGGGCCAAGGGGAAGGGGCACATCAGCCCACTAAGGGGCTGAGCGCCCCTCCCACCCCATCTCACGTAACCTGGAGAGATGGGGGCGCCTCCCCTAGGGCAGCCACCCCTTCCGGCTTGGGGGGCAAGTTTCCTAGGGGTGGGGGCGCCCAAACCCATCTAGGGTTTCCCCTGTGGCCGCTGCCCCTCCCCTAGGGAAACCCTAGGGGGCCTCCTCCTCCCCCTTCCTCTATATATAGTAAGGAAGAGAGAGGGCAGCCTCACCCTTCCCCTGGCGCAGCCCTCCCCATCTCCTACACCTCCTCCTCCTCCGTAGCGGTTGGCGAAGCCCTGCCGGAGAACCACGAGCTCCATCACCACCACACCGTCGTGCTATCGGAGTTCTCCCTCAACTTCTCCTCTCCCCTTGCTGGATCAAGAAGGAGGAGACATTCCCGGGATGTACGTGTGTTGAACGTGGAGGCGTCGTTGTTCGGCGCTTAGATCGGAATCGACCGCGATCTGAATCGCTGCGTGTACGACTCCACCAACCGCGTTCTTGTAACACTTCCGCTTAGCGATCTTCAAGGGTATGAAGATGCACTCCCTCTCTCTCGTTGCTAGTATCTCCTAGATTGATCTTGGTGACACGTAGGAATTTTTTTGAATTATCGCTACGTTCCCCAACACATACAACGGAAATCTTGGTGCTTTGAGCAGTCAACTGATCCTCATGTATTCGTCTTCGAATGTGTTCTTCGGGGTTCGGTGTTGGTGCCTTTGATGTCGTAGTGTGGCCATTTTCTACCCCGTATAGTCATGCATGCTCAATACCCTCCATGGTGGTTGTTGTGTTGCGGTGAGCAACGTGCTTTTGGTGATATCTCAGTTGATATCTTTGTTCTATAACGACGCAAGATGCATCCATACTTGCTAATTAGTCTAGCTTTTCGCGGTGGAGTTCTCAATCAAGGTTCATGTTCCTTGACAACCTCTCAACTTGCATTGCTCTAGTATCATGGCTCCTTTGGCGGAGCCTGTGGTCATGCCTATGTTTCTTATTGATTGTTCGTCTTCCTATATCGTGTCATGGGGATTGGCATTATATTCACATAGGTGTTCTTGGCATCTAGTAAAGTCTTGGTATGTTATACCCTCGACAACACACCAAGTCTCTCTTGGTGATGGTAATGATGTTTTGTTGGTTGGGGTATGCCTTGTCAGGGACACCTGATTTTCTCTTCTTTTCTTTTTCTTTGCTATTTGCATGGTTTTTGGCACAATTTTCCTCATAATGAGTTAAATTGTTTAGATTTTCGATCCGACTTTTCTTATAAAATGGATCAACCGAAACCAAGAGTGCAACTCTCTCTTGGCTTTTGGTCTCTTTGGGTAATATATTCAAGACAAACTCCCCAGTGATTTGTCCCACAAAAAAGCTCAGTGTATTTTCCACATATTAATGGACTAAGAGCATCTACAGTCGGATACAGCAATCCGACCCCTCAAATGCCCGCGGACGCGTCCGGACACGTCTACGGATAGTGACCGGACAATCTTCGGATACCTCAATTAGAAACCTCAAATCCATACTATTACATGCAATGTAAAACCTAATCTAAGCGGAGCTCGTCTGACTCTGCCATGCCCATGTCCCGCGGCCAGCTGCCCCTCGAAGTGTTGCTTCGGTCGCTACCGAATTAGAGTAGGACATGGGGCACGCACCGGCTAACGGGACTCGAGTCGCCGTCGTCTCCCATGCCTTAATCCTCCTCGTCGGAGCCCAGAACCTTCATGGTGTCGGTGGACGTGAGATCTATGACGAATCGTTCCTGGGAGGAGCCGGCGATATCCACTATGACATGGTTGCGGCACTCGGACTGGTGCACCATACGGGGCGTCGAAGAATGTGACTCCGCCTCACCAACATCCACCACCGTGAGGGTTATTGAGGGAGTCCTGGATTAGGGGGTGTCCGGATGGCCGGACTATACCTTCAGCCGGACTCCTGGACTATGAAGATACAAGATTGAAGACTTCGTCCCATTTCCGGAAGGGACTTTCCTTGGCGTGGAAGGCAAGCTTGGCGATACGGATATGCAGATCTACTACCATTGTAACCGACTTTGTGTAACCCTAACCCTCTCCGGTGTCTATATAAACCGGAGGGTTTTAGTCCATAGGACAACATACACAACAACGATCATACCATAGGCTAGCTTCTAGGGTTTAGCCTCTCCGATCTCGTGGTAGATATACTCTTGTACTACCCATATCATCAATATTAATCAAGCAAGACGTAGGGTTTTACCTCCATCGAGAGGGCCCGAACCTGGGTAAAACTTCGTGTCCTTTGCCTCTTGTTACCATCTGGCCTAGACACACAGTTCGGGACCCCCTACCCGAGATCTGCCGGTTTTGACACCGATATTGGTGCTTTCATTGAGAGTTCCTCTGTGTCGTCGCCGTCAGGCTTGATGGCTCCTACGATCATCAATGGCGATGCAGTCCAGGGTGAGACCTTCCTCCCCGGACAGATCTTCGTCTTCGGCGGCTTCGCACTGCGGGCCAATTCACTTGGCCATCTGGAGCAGATCGAAAGCTATGCCCCTGGCCGTCAGGTCAGATTTGGAAGTTTAAACTACACGGCTGACATCCGCGGGGACTTGATCTTCGATGGACTCGAGCCACTGCCGAGCGCGCCGCACTGTCACGACGAGCATGATCTAGCTCTGCTGCCGAACAGTGCCCTGGAGGCCGCACCCGCATCGGCTTCGACCCTTAATTCGGAGCCAACTGCGCCGATCGAGGATGGGTGGTTGGACACCGCCTCGGGGGCTGCGATCCCGACGGCGATTGAGCCGAACACCAGCCCCGCACTCTGCGAGACTCGTGACTTCAAGGAGCCGAACTCCTCTCCGGACTCCGAACCCTCCGCGCCCCTGCCGATCGAATCCGATTGGGCGCCGATTATGGAGTTTACTGCCGCGGACATCTTTCAGCACTCGCCTTTCGGCAATATTCTGAAGACACTGAAGTCTCTCTCTTTATCTGGAGAGCCCTGGCCGGACTACGGTCAGCAAGGTTGGGATTCGGACAATGAAGAAATTCAAAGCCCACACACCACCCACTTTGTAGCCACTGTCGACGACTTAACCGACATGCTCGACTTCGACTCCGAAGACATCGACGGTATGGACGCCGATGAAGGAGACGATGAAGAACCAGCGCCTATCAGGCCCTGGAAAGCCACCTCGTCATATGACATATACATGGTGGACACCCCAAAAGAAGGAGATGGCGATGGAACAGCGGAGGATGACCCCTCCAAGAAACAGCCTAAGCGCCGGCGTCAACGGTGCCACTCAAAATCCCGCCAAAACAAATACGGTGATTCTAGCACGGGAGATAATAATACTCCGGGAAGTGCCGAAGAAAACCCCCTCCAGCAAGATTTAGCACAGGAGGATGGAGAAACCAGCCCTCATGAGAGAGCGGCAGATAGAGAGGTCGAGGACGATAATTATATGCCTCCCTTCGAAGACGAGGCAAGCCTCGACGATGACGAATTTGTCGTGCCAGAGGATCCCGTCGAGCAAGAGCGTTTTCAACGCAGGCTTATGGTCACGGCAAGAAGCCTCGAGAAAAAACAGCAACATCTTAGAGCTGATCAAGATTTGCTAGTCGACAGATGGACTGAAGTCCTTGCGGCCGAAGAGCATAAACTCGAATGCCCCTCCAAGAGCTACCCAGAGCGCAGGTTGCTACCCCGATTAGAGGAGGAAGCACTTGATGCGGCCGACCGGCCACCTCATGGCCGCGACAGAGAGGCCTCTCGGCCCTCCACTCAACACGCACCCCGTACCAAGGCACAAGAATATGCATCGGATTTACGAGATATGTTGGAGGACAAGGCAAGGAAAACAAGATCGATCTATGGATCGCGTGGGCACCCCACGGCTCGAGACGGTAACCGTCATGCCGGCCACAAATTCGGCAGGGCCGAACACAGTAGACAAAGCTCATTGGAGCTACGACATGATATAGCCCAGTACAGAGGCGCCGCACACCCACTATGCTTCACAGACGAAATAATGGATCATCAAATCCCCGAGGGTTTCAAACCCGTAAATATTGAATCATATGATGGCACAACAGATCCTGCGGTATGGATCGAGGATTATCTCCTTCATATCCACATGGCCTGCGGTGATGATTTCCACGCCATCAAATACCTCCCACTCAAGCTTAAAGGACCAGCTCGGCATTGGCTTAACAGCTTGCCAACAGGATCAATCAGTTGTTGGGAGGACCTGAAAGCCGCATTCCTCGACAATTTCCAGGGCACTTATGTGCGACCCCCAGACGCTGATGACCTAAGTCACGTAATTCAGCAGCCAGAGGAATCGGCCAGGCAATTCTGGACACGGTTCCTAACAAAGAAAAATCAAATAGTCGACTGTCCGGACGCTGAGGCCCTAGCAGCCTTCAAGCACAATATCCGTGACGAGTGGCTTGCCCGGCACCTTGGACAGGAAAAGCCGAAGTCTATGGCAGCACTGGCGACACTCATGACCCGCTTTTGCGCGGGAGAAGACAGCTGGCTTGCTCGTAGCAACAATATGACCAAGAACCCTGGTAATTCGGATACCAGGGACAGTAATGGCAGGTCGCGTCGCAATAAGCAGAAGCACCGCATTAACGGCGACAATGCTGAGGATACGGCAGTTAATGCCGGATTCAAAGGCTCTAAATCCGGTCAGTGGAAAAAGCCATTCAAAAGGAATCCTAGGGGCCCGTCCAGTTTGGACTGAATACTCGACCTCTTGTGCCAGATACATGGCACCCCCGAAAAGCCGGCCAATCACACCAACAGGGATTGTTGGGTGTTCAAGCAGGCAGGCAAGTTAAATGCCGAAAATGAAGACAAGGGGCTGCATAGCGATGACGACGAGGAGCCTCGGCCGCCGAATAACAGTGGACAGAAGGGTTTTCCCCCACAAGTGTGGACGGTGAACATGATATACGCAACCCACGTCCCCAAAAGGGAGCGGAAGCGCGCGTTAAGGGACGTATACGCGGTAGAGCCAGTCGCCCCAAAGTTCAACCCATGGTCCTCCTGCCCGATCACCTTTGATCGAAGGGACCATCCCACTAGCATCCGTCATGGCGGATTCGCCGCATTGGTTCTAGACCCAATTATTGATGGATTTCATCTCACTAGAGTCCTTATGGACGGCGGCAGTAGCCTGAACCTGCTTTACCAGGATACAGTGCGGAAAATGGGCATAGATCCCTCGAGGATTAAGCCCACCAAAACGACCTTTAAAGGCGTAATACCAGGTGTAGAGGCCAACTGTACAGGCTCAGTCACACTTGAAGTGGTCTTCGGATCTCTGGATAATTTCCGAAGCGAGGAGTTAATCTTCGACATAGTCCCATTCCGTAGTGGCTATCACGCACTGCTCGGGCGAACCGCATTCGCCAAGTTCAATGCGGTACCGCACTACACATACCTTAAGCTCAAGATGGCAGGCCCTCGAGGAGTAATTACGGTCAATGGAAACACCGAACGCTCCCTCTGAACGGAGGAGCACATGGCGGCCCTTGCAGCGGAAGTACAAAGCAGCCTCTCCAGGCAGTTCTCCAGTCCGGTCATTACACGACCGGACACCATCAAGCGCGCCCGGAGTAACCTACAACAAGACCGCCTGGCATGATCCGAGCAGGCGTAGCAATGCGGCCCCAACCCCAACCCTCGCAAAAATGCGACACCAGTACTTCGCGTACATAACTACGCTCTAAAAATACCATGGGTACAGGGGAAGGGGCACCATCACGGCACGCCCGAAACACGACTTAAACCGCACCAGGGGCTGCTGATTTTTTAATTTTCTATTACTTTCAGGACTCCAAACTTCGGAAGGCCTGTTCGGCAGTTCAATTGCCGCACAAACGATGCAAGAACCAGGGAAGCAGACAAGCCACGCCGCATTATGGAACTCCCAGGTGGTCTGTATCACGAGCAGTATACCTGTTTCGCATACTATTCCGCAGCTTGCCCCTAGAACGGACATGTTACATAGTCCAACCTTTTGCTTATCGCATTATTTGTATTGTTCTGCTTTGATCGCAGCCCTCTTTAATAAACAGTGCATAGCTTTTGTCTATTTTTGCATTACTCTTATATATATATATATATATATATATATATATATATGTTCCTTAACGACATATTGCACCCGTACACTTTGGTACGGCCTAAATACGCCAGGGGCTTTAGTACCCCTCAATATGGTGTGAGAAGTCCGAACACTTTAACAAGTGCGGCACCCCGAACTTATAGCATTATATGCATCGGCTCCGAATCATGTCTTGGGTCAATAGTTGGGTTTGCCCGGCTCCTATGTTTTGGTGCCTTTACGTTCCTCTATATCGGCTAAGGTAGCACTAGGAGAACCACTGCGATTGTGCCCTAGTTGAGCTAGGTCGAGCACCTCAGTGGAGAAAGCTAAAATTGACTGTCATGATGAAGCGAGAGCTGGTCGCTGTTCGAGAGGTTTTTTGAGTCCCTAACGACTTATGCCACTTAGAGCGAGGAGCCGGCTCTGTCCGGCCAAGGCGTGGATAGCACCCCGAACTCGATCTTCCGAATACCAGGGGCTTCGTCGAAATTTAAAATTATAGAATTCTATGGCTAAGTGAGAGTTTTCACGCATTATAGTCTGATTGCCTTGTTTGTTGGGCTGAGCGCCTCCCTCGAAGGACCCAAACATGGGAAAAGGAGCGCTCAGGTTTATCCCCGAACACCCCAGCACTAGCGGCACGGGGGCAGAAGCCGACGACTTGCCATCTCTCAGAATTGATAAACAGCTGCACAGAAGGTAATATTTTAAATTCCAACAGCATTGCTTAGCGCATATGAACAAGTTTTCAGCGCACAGGACAAAACGAGCAAGTTTTACTCAAAAATTACATCCCTAGAACATTCATCCGCCACAAGGCAGGCACCCTTCAGAACATCCTTATAATAATTCTCGGGCTTGCGATGCTCTTTCCCCGGCGGTGGCCCTTCCTTCACAAGCTTCTCAGCATCCAGCTTGCCCCAGTGCACCTTAGCACGGGCAAGGGCCCTACGGGCACCTTCAATGCAGACGGAGCGCTTGATGACTTTGAGCCTTGGACAGGCCTCCACCAGCCGCCGCACCAGCCCGAAATAGCTCCCAGGCAGAGCCCCTCCAGGCCACAGCCGAACTATGAGGCCCTTCATGGCATGTTCGGCCGTCTTGTGGAGGTCGACCAGTTGCTTCAGCTGGTCGCTCAGGGGCACGGGGTGTCCGGCCTCAGCATACTGAGACCAGAACACCTTCTCTGTCGAGCTGCCCTCCTCGGCTCGATAGAATGCGGCGACATCGGACACACTCCGGGGAAGATCTACGAACGCTCCTGGAGAGCTCTGGATTCGGGTAAGTAACAAGTAACTCACGTTTATGTGTTTGCTTTGCATAAAAAATGCCTTACCCGCCGCTATCTTCTTCACCTCATCCAACTCCTGGAGGGTCTTCTGGGATTCGGCCTTGGCAGACTTGGCATTTTCAATAGCCACCGTGAGCTCGGACGCTCGTGTCTTTGAGTCAAGCTCCAAACTCTCATGTTTTTCCATGAGAGCCTGGAGCTCTTGCCGTACCTTGCCAACCTCGGCCTCATACATCTCCCGCTCGGTGCGCTCCATGGCCGCCCTCTTCTCGGCCTCGACCAGCGCTTGCTTAAGGGTCACCACCTCAGACGTGGCCCCTACAATAGCCACGATAATCCTGTCATTTTTTGCAATTGCACATTTTTATATATATTTAAACAAGGTATTTCTTGCCTTCATTGTCCTCGAGCTGCTTCTTGGCACGCCCGAGCTCTTGCTCGGACCGCTCGAGGTTCTGCTTTAACGTGTCCACTTCCGCAGTCAGTGCGGCGGACGCAAGCAGAGAAGCCTGCATACGCATATTGACTCCTTTTTGTTAGACTCCTATGAATTTTATTTGATCCTCTATTCGGCTTTTCTTCCCAAACGCCAAACAGAGCATCAGGGGATACTGTCTATGCGGTAATATTATTTACACATTCTTTACTTACATCAAAGCCTGTTAAAAGGCTAGTACAAGCTTCAGTCAGTCCGCTCTTGGTGGACTGAACCTTCTGGACCACCGCACTCATAATGGTGCGGTGCTCCTCGTCGATGGAGGCGCCTTGGAGCGCCTCCAACAGATTGTCCGGCGCCTCCGGTTGGACGGGGGTCACCGGCACGGTGGGCTTGCTCCTCTTGGAAGGAGGTCCCCCGCCGGACTCTGGAACCTTTGAAGGTTCTGGAGCAGTGTCCGGCCTAGAGCCGGACTTGGAGCCCTGGGGGGTTTCATCCCCTTTACTCGTGGAGTCCGGGAGGTTGCCTTGCGGCGCCTCCAGGATCACCTCCTCCCGGCTTGGAACCTGTTGGGACAACACTTCGGTGTAGTCCGTAGGGCGGGGGGAGGAAGCCGTCGGAAGCGAGTTCACATCCGACGAGTCCAGTGAGCCGCTCGACGATGCGTCGAGCCGGTCTTTGGGTGGGCTGCATAAACATATTCGACATAAGGGAAAGTTGTGCAATAAACGAATACTATGAATTACTCTGGTATCCGGATACTTACGATTTTGCCAGGGGCTTGGCCCTGGGCGGCCACTCCTCTCCGCCGTCGTCGGCGTCGGTGGAGTAGTCCGGAGGAAGGGTTTTCCCCTTCTTGGACCCTCCAGCCTCCCCAGAGAGGGCGGCCTTCCTTTTCTTCTCTCCTCCCGTTGGAGGGGGAGAGGTCTCTTCTTCTTCCTCCTCGTCTTCACGGGAGGAATGCGCCTCGGAACCGTCGGATGATGGATCCGACACCTCCTGGTGCCGGTCACTCTTTCGAGTCCCCGTGGCCTTTTTCGCGGCCTTCTTCTCCGGCACCACATAGGGTGCCGGAACCAGCAGCTTCGCCAAGCGAGCGTCCGCTGGGCCTTCGGGCAAAGGAGCCGGACAGTTGATATGTCAGGACGTCACCTGCCAATCCTGTCAAAGGTAAGGGAGCTTAGATCCCGCATGGAGTCAAACTATGAAAAACTGATACCCTGTAAAAGGAAAAAAACAGCTTACCGCATGAGCGTGACACTGCGTACTGAATCCGCGATCCTCGGCAGCGGATGCGGGGGCCTCGGCGCCCTTGAAAAGCACCTTCCAGGCATCTTCGTACGTCGTGTCGAAGAGCCTGCTCAGAGTTTGGTGCCGCGCCGGGTCAAACTCCCATAGGTTGAAAGCCCGTTGTTGACACGGGAGGATCAGGCGGATGAGCATAACCTGGACTATGTTGACAAGTTTGAGCTTCTTGTCCACCAGGGTTTGGACACATATTTGGAGTCCGGTCAGCTCTCCTTTTTTACCTCACGACAGGCCCGTCTCCTTCCAGGAGGTGAGCCGCGTAGGGGGTCCGGATCGAAACTCGGGGACTGCGACCCATTCGGGGTCGCGCGGCTCGGTGATGTAAAACCACCCCGATTGCCACCCCTTTAGGGTCTCCACAAAGGAGCCCTCGAGCCATAAGACGTTGGCCATCTTGCCCACCATGGCGCCTTCGCACTCCGCCTGGTTGCCGCGCACCACCTTTGGCTTGACATTGAAAGTCTTGAGCCATAGGCCAAAATGGGGGCGGATGCGGAGGAAAGCCTCGCACACGACGATAAACGCCGAGATGTTGAGGACAAAGTTCGGGGCCAGATCGTGGAAATCCAGGCCATAGTAGAACATGAGCCCCCGGACAAATGGGTGCAGAGGGAGCCCAGTCCGCGGAGGAAATGGGGGAGGAACACCACCCTCTCATGGGGCCTAGGAGTGGGGATGAGCTGCCCCTTTTCGGGAAGCCGGTACGCAATGTCGTTAGGCAAGTATCCGGCCTTCCTCAGTTTTTTGATGTGTCCCTCCGTGACGGAGGGGACCATCCACTTGCCTCCCGCTCCGGACATGGCTGGAGAAGGTTGAGGTGGGGAGTGCGGACTTGGGCGCTGGAGCTCGAGTGCGCGGGAATGGATAAGGAAAGGAGGAAGAAGGCGTAGGTGAAAAGGTGGATCCTTATCCCCTTATATGGGTGGACGCAACTACGTGTCCCCACCAGCCTGGTAAAACTCGCTTATCTCCAAGCGCCGTAATCAATGGCGAGGTTGGGTTACCCACGCCCGTATTGATGAGAATCCCGGAATAAGGGGACACGATCTCTGCTTTAACAAGGCGTGCCAAGGAAACCGCCTTGCATGACGCGCTGAGGTGGGATAATGAAACGATTCGGATAAAGGCTTGGCCGTGGTGTGTCACACTACGGAATACGTCAGCAGATTAGATTTGTGTAAATATTATTCTCTCTATGGCAATATGTGGAAACTTATTTTGCAGAGTCGGACACTATCTTTGTGTTCAGAATCTTCTATGAAGTACTTGGAGGAGGAACCCGCCTTGCAATGCCGAAGACAATCCGCGCGCCGGACTCGTCGTCATTGAAGCCTGGTTCAGGGGCTACTGAGGGAGTCCTGGATTAGGGGGTGTCCGGATGGCCGGACTATACCTTCAGACGGACTCCTGGACTATGAAGATACAAGATTGAAGACTTCGTCCCGTGTCCGGAAGGGACTTTCCTTGGCGTGGAAGGCAAGCTTGGCGATACGGATATGCAGATCTCCTACCATTGTAACCGACTTTGTGTAACCCTAAACCTCTCCGGTGTCTATATAAACCGGAGGGTTTTAGTCCGTAGGACAACATACACAACAACGATCATACCATAGGCTAGCTTCTAGGGTTTAGCCTCTCCGATCTCGTGGTAGATCTACTCTTATACTGCCCATATCATCAATATTAATCAAGCAAGACGTAGGGTTTTACCTCCATCGAGAGGGCCCGAACCTGGGTAAAACTTCGTGTCCCTTGCCTCCTGCTACCATCCGGCCTAGACTACCCGAGATCCGCCGGTTTTGACACCCACGGTTATCGTCTCCCGCGCTCGCTCCCCGCACAATGTGTCATATTTGTGTTGGACGCCGCCCATGTGTTCACCTCCGCCTCAGCGCGCCAAGTGCCAATGAAGCGGCTGCGCATCTGCCATCACGTTCAGACGCCGGACGGACCGCACCGCCTCCGGTGAGGTGGCTGCGATACACCTCGTGGAGCGGCTAGGGATTGGTCCGGGGAGCGGATGGGGATGGATATATGTGGGATTGGGTGGGCTAGTGTGGGTCGGGTTCTACGTGACAGGCGCGCCCGGTCACGCTTGGGCCACCCCATATCCGTTTCATTTGGGCTGGATACGAGGCTCAGGCGTTTGAGGCCGGTTTAAGACGCCCGTCTAGATTGGATTACTTTTATTTGTCAATGATCTGAGTGTTTGTCTAGGCGTTTGAGGAGGGGTTTGGGGCGTCCTATGTTGGTTTGGTAGTCTGTATTCCAATTTCCAAACATGGCCTTATTTGATGTTTCTCCCACCTGGCTCTCATGTGCAGGACTTGGTCGTAATGACCCAACAGTGTAAGATTATGTTGAATACTATCATACGGATGTAAGTTGATGGCTGTGATCGTGACATACTGACATCGTTGTTGTACGCGTAAGACCATGTTCTGCTCAGCTAGCCTGGATCCTCACATAAAGTTCTGCTACTGTATAAAAAATCTCAATCCCCGATGTCAAAGTCAATACAAATATTCAATACTTTTGACGCTGGTAGGTTATTTTGTTTTGCATTGTCACCGACGAGCGTGCACGCTCATCCAGTAAAAATTAACCCAACGACAGTCAAACAAGATGGTGAAAAAAAATGACGGTGTTACCAAAAGAAGTTCATTTGGTTTGTAACCAAATATAATTAGTGGGCTGCTCGATCGTCCACAAGCCGCCCCTGTTGACCCTCCGACCGGCGACCAGCGGTGCAGGTGCCACCAAGTCAAGCGTACGTGTCGATGGTGCAGTCGCCACCGGCTCGTCAGGGCCCTCCGTGGGATCTTGAACGGCTGAGATCACTCAGAACAGCTGACATTAGAGAGGTGTGTGGGTGGGCTTGGTCTTGAGCTCACCGGCCATGCTCGCCCACTTGTTTCGTCTGGTCCGGAGACACCTTGACCATTCTACTATACCTTATTTGTTTTTGGTTGGTGTCAGCAGTTGATTAGCATAGGCCATAATTATACTACTCCAACTAACCACTGGTAGCATAAACAGCCGTTTGTTCATTAGTTAGGCAGGAAATTTGAATGATTGTATGTCATCCAATGGAAATATATGGAATATAAGAGCATTGGATGTCACGATCCCAAACAAGTTTGTGAACTATAATAAATTACAAGCCCAAACAAGTGTGCATTTTACTCGGCTAAAATTCGCATTGGTCTACAGAGCTCTTAATTACTGCTACAAACATACGGGATTTCTTCGCGCAAAAACCGATTCGGTTTAGTTTTCCCCCGCGCCCCGCGTCGCTTCCGTGTGGGCGACTCGGGCGGAACCTGCAAAACCTAGCCGCCGCCACTAAAAATCCGGCCGTCCCCCTCTCCGCCGCCGCCGGACGACGCCATAACGCGAAGCCGTGAGGCTGACGGCGGCGGCGGGGACCTTGCTGCGGCGCATGGCTGCTCTCGGGCACGGCGGAGCTCAGTCCTGAGGTCTCACGCGTCGGTGCTCTGGCTAGCGCTCCGGCACGCCGCGGCCGACCTCGGTGCCCTGCCTTCTGCCTCTGTGTGCACCAGCTGCCTTCCGGTTGTCACCTGCGGCCAGCCGGCGCGAGACGGGCGTCCTTCTCCCTCAGATCCAATCGGGTCTGCGGCTCCCGTACGATTTTTTGCTGCGCCTCAGATCCAATCGGGCGCGAGAAGCTGGGGGCACCCACGGCGCGCGTGGCAGCTGCGGCTGCTCGGTGGCTGGCCTCCTTCCTCGGACGTGAAGGCGGCGACGGGGCCATCCCCCTCGGCTTGAGGGCCGCGGTGGGTCTGCGCAGGAGGCTGGGGTTCATCTGCTGCAAGTTGGGCGCGACTCGGCTCTTCCGGCCAGCTAGGCCCTGGCATGGGGTCTGTGTTCGCGTCGGCGTCGACGCACGAGATGTGCGGTGACCACGACGCCAAGCAGGCACTAGTCTGCCTAGCCTTGGATCGAGCTCTGCTCGGTTCGGTGCCTGCATTTGGAGGCTCCGCGTGGTGTGGCAGCTTCTGTTCGTGGGCAGGCTGTGGCTTCCTCTTCTACATTGCTGGCGGAGGGCGTCTTGGTGGATTCCAGGCTATTGGGTGGGGGTGGTGACACAGCCGGTGAAAGCCGAGCTTCGGTTGCGGTCAAAGCCAACGACGGTAGTGCTTTGCACTATCCCTTTGTTGAAGGCGTCGTGTTGCTGTGCTCGCCTCCTTGCCTGTGATGCTCCGGAGGAAACTTCGGTCCGGGTCTCCTGGGTCAGACGATGGTGGTGCTCAACGTCACATTCCCTGATGAGGGCCTCGTCTTGGAGCTTGGCTTGGCTACAAAGACCAGTGGTTGGAGGTGGTGTCGTTGATGTTTGCGGGGTGGCGGCTCGGTGGTGGTGGTGCGGCCGGCTCGGGGTCGACGGTTGTTTTGTGCTCTTCTTCGGTGGTGTTCGTGCGGAGTGCTTCTTGGTGTGTCTCTGCTAGTGCGGTGCCCAGCAATTACGCCGGTGGCACACAGGTGCCGTGACGTCGTCTCGGCCTCGCGTGACCTTTCGAATGTGCCCCCGACACAGGTGGTGTCGCGGCGTTGTGCAGTCTCGGATGCGTGGCGCCTTTCGATTGTGTCGACGGTGCAGTGTCGTGGTTTGGTCTGCTAGGCGATGCCCTTCGACTATGCTGGTGGCACACAGGTATCGTGGCGTCGTCTCGGCCTCGCGTGCCCCTTCGAATGTGCCCCTCGACACAGGTGGTGTCGCGACGTTGTGCAGTTTCGGATGCGCGGAGCCTTTCGATTGCGTCGACGATGCAGTGTCATGGCTTGGACTCGGCTGGCTGATGCCGTTCGATTTCATTGACGGTGCTCTTTGGTGTGTTGTGTGGTGTTGAGTTCTCCCTCATTGTTCTCCTCTGTTATGTGTGTGGTCAGTGTGTGTTATTTTGCTTTATCTCTACTCCTTGTATCTCATGTACTTCTGGTTCACTTGAACCTATCTTGCGACGGGCTGCAAAGCCTTATAGACAAAATGAAAACAATTCAGGTGAGGAATCACCCCCGGATGAAAATTAAAAAAAAGAAAGAACATACGGGAATTTGACCGAACGGTCAGTGTGCGTCACAGTCGCTGTCCTGCTCCGGCTAGTTCCTCCTCCCTTCCTCCCTCCCTCGCTCACGCTCAGCCCCTCCCCTCCCCTGCCTCTCCCCCTCTGCCCAATTCCCGATTCACAGCCGCAGTTGACGCCATGAGAGGGGAAGCCGAGCTACATAGCCCCCGCTAGCTCCTCCGCTGCACCTCCCGGCGCAAGAATCCGCTCTCCGTCCAACAAAGATGCGGCCTTCACGGGGGGATCTCGCCGTCCTCTGCCGCTGCTTCCTGCTCCTGCTGCTCCCTTTCCTGTCCCATGGCAAGGACATGCCCCTGGGCTCCACCCTCTCGCCGGGCGGCAACTCGGCCGCGTGGTCCTCGCCCAACTCCACCTTCTCCCTCGCCTTCGCGCCGTCCCCGACCGCGCCCTCGCTCTCCGTCGCCGCCGTCACCTACGCCGGCGGCATCTCCGTCTGGTCCGCGGGCGCCGGCGCGCCCGTAGACTCGGGGGGCTCGCTCCGCCTCTCCTCCACCGGCGACCTGCAGCTGGTCAACGGCTCCGGCGCCGTGCTCTGGTCGTCCGGCACCGCCGGCCAGGGCGTCTCCGCGGCCGCCCTCCAGGAGAGCGGCAACCTCGTGCTCAAGAACTCCACGGGGGGCGCCCTGTGGCAGTCCTTCGACCACCCCACGGACACCGTGGTCATGTCCCAGAACTTCGCCTCCGGCATGAACCTCACCTCGGGCCCCTACGTCTTCGCCGTCGACCGCGCCACCGGCAACCTCACGCTCAGGTGGGCCACCGCCGGCTCCGCCACCGTCACCTACTTCAACAAGGGGTACAACTCCACCTTCACCGCCAACAAGACGCTCAGCTCCCCGACGCTCACGATGCAGACCAACGGCATCGTCTCCCTCACCGACGGCACGCTCAACGCCCCCGTCGTCGTCGCCTACAGCAGCAACTACGGCGAGAGCGGCGACATGCTGCGCTTCGTGCGCCTCGACTCGGACGGCAACTTCCGCGCCTACAGCGCCGGGCGCGGCAGCGGCACGGCCACGGAGCAGTGGTCCGCGGTGGCGGACCAGTGCGAGGTGTTCGGCTACTGCGGCAACATGGGCGTGTGCGGCTACAACGGCACGTCGCCGGTGTGCGGGTGCCCGTCGCGGAACTTCCAGCTCAACGACGCCTCCAACCCCCGCAGCGGCTGCAAGCGCAAGGTGGAGCTCCAGAACTGCCCGGGCAACTCCACCATGCTCCAGCTCGACAACACGCAGTTCCTCACCTACACGCCGGAGATCACCACCGAGCAGTTCTTCGTCGGCATCACCGCATGCCGCCTCAACTGCCTCTCCGGCAGCTCCTGCGTCGCCTCCACCGCGCTCTCCGACGGCTCCGGCCTCTGCTTCCTCAAGGTCTCCAACTTCGTCAGCGCCTACCAGTCGGCGTCGCTCCCCAGCACGTCCTTCGTCAAGGTCTGCTTCCCCGGCGAGCCCAACCCGCCCCTCAGCACCGGCGACTCGTCCTCCTCGGGGTCCTCCGGCCTGCGCGGGTGGGTCGTGGCCCTGGTCGTCCTCGGCGTGGTGTCCGGGCTGGTGCTGGCCGAGTGGGCGCTGTGGTGGGTGTTCTGCCGGAACAGCCCGAAGTACGGGCCGGCGTCGGCGCAGTACGCGCTGCTGGAGTACGCGTCCGGCGCGCCGGTGCAGTTCTCGTACCGCGAGCTGCAGAGATCAACCAAGGGGTTCAAGGAGAAGCTGGGCGCCGGCGGGTTCGGCGCGGTGTACCGCGGCGTGCTGGCGAACCGGACGGTGGTGGCCGTGAAGCAGCTGGAGGGGATCGAGCAGGGGGAGAAGCAGTTCCGGATGGAGGTGGCCACCATCAGCAGCACGCACCACCTCAACCTGGTCCGCCTCATCGGCTTCTGCTCCGAGGGCCGGCACCGGCTGCTCGTCTACGAGTTCATGAAGAACGGCTCGCTGGACTCCTTCCTCTTCGGCGCCGGCAACAGCAACAGTAACGACAGCGGCAAGGCGATGTCGTGGGCGACGCGGTTCGCGGTGGCCGTGGGCACGGCGCGCGGCATCACGTACCTGCACGAGGAGTGCCGCGACACCATCGTGCACTGCGACATCAAGCCGGAGAACATCCTCCTCGACGAGCAGCACAACGCCAAGGTGTCGGACTTCGGTCTCGCGAAGCTCATCAACCCCAAGGACCACCGGCACCGGACGCTGACCAGCGTGCGCGGCACCAGGGGGTACCTGGCGCCGGAGTGGCTCGCCAACCTGCCCATCACCGTCAAGTCGGACGTGTACAGCTACGGCATGGTCCTGCTGGAGACGGTGAGCGGCCACCGGAACTTCGACATCTCGGAGGAGACGAACCGGAAGAAGTTCTCGGTGTGGGCGTACGAGGAGTACGAGAAGGGGAACCTCCTGCCGATCGTGGACCGGCGGCTGGCCGGGGAGGAGGTGGACATGGCGCAGGTGGAGCGCGCGCTGCAGGTGAGCTTCTGGTGCATCCAGGAGCAGCCCTCGCAGCGGCCGACCATGGGCAAGGTGGTGCAGATGCTGGAGGGGATCATGGAGCTGGAGCGGCCGCCGCCGCCCAAGTCGTCGGACAGCTTCATGACGGTGACCACGGCCACCACGGGCGGCGGCTCGGGCAGCGGCGTGAGCAGCAGCGTGGCGTCGACGTTCGCGTCGTCGGTGGCGGCGCCGCCGGCGCCCGTGCCGTCGCCGAACGTGGAGCAGGAGATGTCCGTGGGGCGGTCGGCCTCCGCCCGCACCCGCGAGATCGCGTCGCTCCCGCTGCGCTCGTCGGAGCCATACATGACAATGTGAGAATGCCAATGCCGATCTTCTCCGGGCAGCGGAATGAGGCGGCGAAAACGATGGAAAATGCTTCCGTGCTGCGATCGAAGGGGAATCGTGCAGATCATCGAGGAAATTAGGGATTTGGTAGGCAGTTCTAGGATCTGCTTGGTTTTGTTCTTGGTGGAGCACGGAAGCTGTCGTTCACTCTGCCTGTGACTGATATTTGGCAGACTTCAGAAGCACGTATGTATGTGACTCATGAGCCAAATTATCCAAAAGTTGTACTCCCTCCATTCCAAAATATAGTCGCGCTTTCCGAGGTCCAACTTTAACCATAAATTTAACCAACGAGACCAACTGTGATGGGAGAAAAAAAATTATATAATTGAAAATTTCTTTCAAATACGAATTCACTAATATAATTTTTGCTCCCGCCGCAATCGGTCTTGGTAGTTAAATTTACGGTCAAAGTTGAAGCACGTGGATAGAGGAAGCACTACATTGTGGAATGGAGGGAGTAAGTAATAGAACTAGACCGAACGCAAATCATCGTAATTTGTACAAATAATTCAAATTTGAGGCAGAGTGTTATTTTAGGATGAGAGGCGACATTTGTGATGCATTTCAGATTTGAATTGGTGATGCTGGAATGGATGCTGGGAGCATCTACAACCGGAGCTCTCAAATCCGCCCAAACGCCCTGGGCGGGCTACCAGGTAATTGACTGGACGAAAAATTGTTGTCATCCAACGAAATCTCACAAATCCAACCCAACAACGCCTGGATTGACCGGCATTCCTCATACCTGACCCATATCTAGAGCGGATATGGGGACGTCAGGATGTGGTCGCCACATAGGGCTGACCGCAAGGGCCAACGCCAATTTGCATACCTCCACACATCCTTGCCTGACTAGACCTCTCCTCTTCTCTTTTCTCCCTCGTCAGCACAGTTGCCACCGGAGTTTTGTCGCCATCTTTGATCCGTCATCGTTCCCAACCTAGGATTTCGCCATCGAAGGCCCCAACCTACACCGCCGCCAACCGTGCCGCCACCAATCAAGGTCGCTGTGCCTCGATATGTCCAACTCCCCCCCCCCTATATATACACCTCGCGCTCCATGTGTTCGACGAACTGTCCGAGTCAGTTTTTATTCTTTTAGTCACAACTTGTAGGTCACTGATGGATTCGTGTGGAATGATGGCTATGGGAACCCCGACCATGACGAATTCATATACAACGAGTTCACCCCTCATCGGATTCGGATGACGAAGGTGCTGAAACGATGATGGGGGGCATTCAAGAGGAGACGGAGAAGGCAGAGGAGCACACACTGAACTTCAAGGGCTCCATGAAGGGTCGTAGAGTTATTTCCTGGATAGGATTTTTGGTGCACGGCTTCTGTAGATGTAGTACTTCACGACGAACCCAACATACCATGAAGGTTTCTTTCAACGTCATTTCTGAATGAGTAGAAATTTGTTCCTGCGTGTAGTGACTCCCGTGGAGAAGGGCTGATGAAGGATTGCCGCAGACAACTTGCTTTCTCTCCTCTGCAGAAATGCATTGTTGCTCTTAGAATGCTTTTCTTACGGTAAGGGCGTGGATCCAATTGATACTGAAATCCGTATGAGAGAGAGCACGTTCCTGGAGACCATAGTGCAATTTGCATGCACTGTGGTGAAAGTGTTGGGACCGGAATACCTGAGAGAGCTAATTGTGGAGGACATTAAAAAAATGTTGACAATTAAAGCATTAAGAGGATTCCCAGGCATGTTGGATTCACTTGAATGCATGCACTGGCAATGAAAAGAACTGCCTAAAAGGTTTGTGTGGGCAATACCAAGGACACATCAAAGACGCCACCATCGTACTTGAAGCAATGACATCGAAAGATTTGTGGATTTGACATGTTTTCTTTGGCATGCCAGGTTCGTGCAATGACATCAATCTGCCCCAACGAATCTTCTTTGTTCAAGAGACTTTGTGATGAGGTAACTCCACCGTATAATTATACCGTCATCGGGCACACATACAACATGGGATACTACCTTGCCGATGGTCTCTATCCTCAGTGGGCGGAGTTTGTCACGACCATATTCGATCCCACGGAAACCAAACAAAGTCACTTTGCACCAGCGGCACCACCAGGAGCTTCCGGATCCGCGCCGCCGAGCCCTGCCATAACCCGACGCCTCTTGCAGCCTGCCGTCCCGCGCCGGCCAGGAGCTCCGCGAGGAGGAGAGGGTGTGACCCCGCCGCCGTCCACGCCGACCGGGCTTCGCCCGGCGGCACCCCTAGGTGGCGGCGAGGGAGGAGGAGGCCGGGGGCGGAGCTAGGTTTCGCCCCGCCCGCTGGCGGGGGTGGGGATACACTAATGTGATTGCAAATGATATTATTTGAGGGCCGTTTGGTCACTAATCCGAGGGCGCGTCCGTGCTCCGGATTAGGCAACTTGGATCGTTGATCCTCTGACCGCACTCTGCGTTGGTGCTTCAATCATGTGACCTGGGTGTTTCTCAGTAGCTCTCCTGGATGATTGTCACTAGTAGCAGTGCCTTGGTGGTATGGCGCAACTGGGCTGGGTGCAATGGAGGTTGGACGGGCGTGGGTGCTCTCAGCGGGCAGACCTGTGCATCAACTTGAACAAGTGTGCAAGTTGGATGAATGAATTGGCCGGGACCCGTTTGTGGATCATCAAGTGGCACCACACCAGCCACAAGAGAATCCTGCATCATGCCATGTGTCGCCTTTTGTCATCACTGGCTGATGAGATGCACCCGGGACTCCACTCCATTAATGCTAGGTCTACGTTACGAGGACACAGGCATGTGACTGGGGTCTCCATTAATGGTAGGTTTGCCACGCAGCAGCCGGTATAGTGGAGGTCTTCAGATCCACTTCGATGCTTTGATTTCTTGGATTAACATTAAATAGGACGAGAGAGAAAAGGTGTCATCAATTGGTTTCGTAGTGTAGTGGTTAGCACTCCAGACTTTGAATCTGGCGACCTGGGTTCGAATCCCGGCGAGACCTCTTTTTTTCTCTTCCATCTATTTACTTATTATATACTTTTTTTTTGCACTGCGGCCTGCTGATTTGTTCGCTCATTTTTCTTTTCCTTATCGGCTCATTGTCCTTCTCTTGCACGGCCATCAATTACGCTGCCACGAAAAAGAAAGCATCCACTTGCTCTCACTTGGCGCTTGCAGCCGGCGTCCACTCCATGTCGCCTGAGAAAACACACACGCTCGCTCCCTCGCATCTTATCTTGCATCTACGCTCCAGCTCGTTATACTATTTTATTACTCCTTTGGTTCAGAATTACTTCTCTTGGATATAGATGTATCTAAAACTAAAATACATCTAGATGCATCCATTTCTACGACAAGTAATTCCAAACGGACGTAGTGCTCCCTTCGTCCCAAAATTCTTGTCTTAGATTTGTCTAGATACATGAATGTATCTAATATTAAAACGTGTCTTGATATATTCGTATTTAGACAAATCTAATACAAATTTTTTGAGAAGGAGGGTATTATTTAGTGAAAGAAACAGGAGCACACGGCACATCACTGTCTGGCTAATAACAAGTCGGTCAGGAGGAAGAAGACGGAAAGGAAAGATCTAGAGCACAGATATTCTTCCATGTTTTTTCAACGCACGTGTGCTTGAAAAGGTCAGTCGATCCAACAACCGGCCAGTGCAACGCAAGCACCGAAACAACGTCCTCTCCCGTCCCACCATGCGCGCGCGGCACTTCCCACTTCTAATGATTCCCTTTTACCAATTGGTCTGACAGCGACGAGGAAGCTGACAGTGTTCTAGAGACATCCCAAGTCACATGTCAAGAAATACAGACAGACAAACTCGCCGTACAGAAACCTCCAGTTCTAGAGCTTTCACAGGTTAGTGTTCAGAAAGTCGTTTTTTCGCGGCGGAGAACCCCTAAACCGGCGGGCGTTCCGGGCTGGAAAAACTCAGCCAGTGCATTACCTTTTTTCTGTACATACATACACAGTCGTTTACAGGCTGGATTAGTGAACTACGCCGGAGTGAGCCCCCTGCTGTTCAGTAATCAGTACTCGACCCAGTTGATGTCCAGGTCCTTGAGCTTGAGGAGCCACTTCTGCGCGTCCAGGGGCACGCTCGCCTTGTCTGCATTGCTGCTGCTCGGGTGGTGCTCCGCGGCGGCGGCGCTCGGAGATTCCGGCTGGCTCTCGCCGTCGGGGTCCGCTTGCTTCCGGGGCCGCCTTGGTTCAAGCGAGAGGAGCCGGGAGACCTCCTGTATGCCGCCCCATTTCTCCAGGGCGCGAGCAATGTCGTACCGCCCTGCCAACCACAACAAACGGAGTATGGAGACCGTTAGGAAGGAAGACCGGCCATGGTGGACCAACTGAGAATTAGAGACCACACAACTGGTGGCACTAGCATGATAGATAGAAACCCATGGCACGACCATGTTGCCGTTGCCCTCATCAATCTGGCATATACGAAACCGTGAATGCGACCAGTAATGTCAACTAGTGCGGTGCATCAATTTCATCCGGTTTGATCGTGGACCGATAAACGTCAACAATAACGGCTGTAGAGTAGAAAACTACTCCCTCCGTTCCGAATTACTTGTCGCAGGTATGGATGTATCTAGATGTATTTTAGTTCTAGATACATCCATTTCTGCGACGAGTAATTTGGAACGGAGGGAGTACAAAAATTTGGTGCTGAAGAGTGAGGGGTCCCAGATATCTTAAGCAACACTACTACACTAGCAAGGTAGTGCAGTGGCATGGCCCACAGCCACCTGACCATATAAAAGTAGGCCATAAAAACGATACATTGACTAATTACATACCCAAATGGGGTACCAACTGCAATCAACATTAGTAGGGAAAATGGTCAACCCCATTCTAAATTTGGTCCAAGTAGAAGTAGTCAGTACCTGCCCTCTCAAAAGACTTCCTACTTGGCATATAAGAAGGGTCCATCCCCCAGTTCTTCTGGAATCTCCCGATCTGCACACAATGGTCATTCTCGGTGTTAAAGATCATAAACTGAACATATCATAATAAATAAATAAATAAATTTCAAACGTAATACAAAATGTATGGTATGGCATACAACGATTGGAGTGTGCACTATCATTTCCCTTACTAGCAATGTCAAAGTTATTTAAGAAAATCTAATGGGGAAAGGTGTAGTCCAAGATATTATGATACAACTCTGAAGCTAAGAAAACCATGATATACTAGCAGCCTTGTATGGGACTGGACGTTTACAAAGCAGAGGGAGAGAAGAAAAAGTATTTTCTCTCACCTCTTCTTGCAAGTTCTCGAGATTATCCCAATAACCCCTTGGTTTCCGATTTTTATAAGAAAGGGAGAGATTCATTAAGGTGGCAATCTTCCTGAACCCACCCATCCGTGTTATGGCCTTCTCAATATCAACTCTTCCATGTGTCCGAAGATGTTTTCTCTTAGGCATGAAACCATTCTGACCATGTTTTGCAATAAAGCTACCAAGTTCAGATTTGAGGACCTCGATGTCCTTTTGCAGGCCAGGAACTTTTGATCTTTGCCTTGTGGAAGTTGAAGAGCAATGTACAGGTGCTTGCTCCGGCTGCCGTCCTTCTGTGTAATACATAGGAACAGTATCTCGATTGGTTGGCGCATCCGAGTGAATTATGGAATTACCTCTCTCAGCTTCTGCCTTTTCAACATAATCACGGATTGCACATAAATTTGACGGAAGATCTTCGTATATGACCTGAAAAGGATAAAACAAAATGTTTTGGTTTATTTCTCCCCAAAGATGAGAACAAAATGCTGTCATTTGCATGATGATGCCACACAAGAAACCTACAAATATTTGACAGCAAAACTGTCTTTATAAGTTCAATATCATGTTTGCATAGCGATGATACCTTGTAACAAGAATGCCTTCAAAACGAATTATTTGGATGCCTGAGATAGATGTTTGTGGCTAGCATAAAATTGGGAAAAATAATCCCTAGGAGACTCTTCAGAGATAACCTAATGCAGAATTATTGTTATCAAGGGAATGAAATACCAATTATTTCATTGGGAGAGACAAATGCCAATTTGTAAAGATAGCGGCGGATACAAGCTTATATTGTTTCAGATTCAGAGTATATAGATACATTCAGTTCATCATTTGTCAGGAACAAGCCTGTGACTGTAACTGATGGAAGAAATAAAATGAATGGGTAAAGGATAAAAGGTAAAGTCTGTCACATGAGCATGATGGTACATTGAACAAGATGATACATCCACACAAAGGTTGCTTTCTACTCCCTCCATCCCGTAATATAAGAGCGTTTTGACACTAGTGTAGTGTAAAAAACGCTCTTATATTATGGGACGGAGGGAGTAAAGAGTAACACCCCAGGGTTACGTCAGAGCTAGTGTAGTTCTTTCCGAAATAAATAATGTAGAAGGATGGGGGCACACACAACCATTTTCTATTCCAACTTTTCTACTCCACAACAATAAGCTCTTTTTTGGATTAAGTAGGAAGAAGTCGCATGCATAAAATGCACATATTGTTCCTAGAACAAGGTTGTGCATACCTCTTCAAGGATAGACTCTGAGAGAAAGGTATCTTTATGCATCTTAGTCTCGACCATATACTTCAGCAGTGTGTGCTGATCTCCGAGCTGTTCGAGGCGCCATTTTCCTTTAAATGAGTAGAAATCGCCCTCAACTTGCTCAAAGCTGATCTCACGTTCAAGTTTCTCACGAAGATCCATTACAACACGGGCATGAAGTACCATATAAAGTAGGCCTTTGCAGCCCTCCTGAAAAAAAAAACTGAGATGTTACAAAACTTGCACAGCTCACAAAACAATCAAATTGAACTAAATTCTTTTGAGAAGGATCTTTGGAGACAGGGGGCATTGATCTTTTTTTTTCACTGGTAGGACACAAGTGTGATCCCTTCTGTAAAGTATTCTGCGACAATATATGTGAAATAAAACATTGAACTCTTAAGCATCAGAAAGTTTCAGAAATCTCTTGGGTAAAAGCCAAAAAAAGAAACTACAAAAGATAAGCAAGCTAACAAGCAGAAAGTGAAATTGTGGACTGACAACTCTGTGAAAAATCCATGCAATGCTACAACCCCAAACTTAAATGCTATTTACAAACAAGCAACCAGGACCTCATGTAAAATATTAACAGAATTTGTACCTGTAATATTCGAACTTTGTTATTATCACGAAGAATAATCCGACTGATAGCCAGGTTTGGTATAATCCTACAAGATAGCTATATTAGATAATAGCTGCGTATTGGAAATAGACTATGTGAACTCCAAATACTGCATAAAGATAAAACTGCTTACTCAGGTAACTTCTCATATGCTGTTAGTGCATTCCATACTTCTCGAACTGGTGCTTTCACGGTGATACTAGCAACAACACACCTGTGAGCCCCTTCACGCTCCTTCACCCAAAGCATTCCACAAGAGAAGACAATTTTCTTAGTGTGCTTTCCGTGAAATTTAAGAATCCAAGGATTTGATAGGTATAAGCTTCGTCAGTTACCAAGAGGCCATCAAATCGTCGAAGATGGATCTCATCTACCACACAAGGCCTATCAAGCCTGCAGACACTTCCATATACACCCCATTTGCCATTAACCTCAGGAGGAGGTGAAGCAAGCACACCACCAAAACCGGAAGAGGCAGGTGCTTCTTTGAACTTACTAGAAGAGATGACATCATTCTCGACTGTTGCACTACGCAAGTTAAGTGGCTTGGACTCTGCACCGGTAAATTTTGTAGGTCCAAATTTATGGTTTTCTAAATACATTTTTTCAGATCTGAAAGCCAAGGCTGTAAGATTCACAGGAAGATCTGACGTTATAATCCTCTCAAGAAATATTGCTGGGAAATTAAATCGTGGTATCACATTAACTTCATACAGCAAAATCGCACTAGCGGACCTGTTACAAAACGAAACAGGGGTCATATAAGATTTATGAACGGAATTCTTTTTCTGATGTTCAAAAGCCTAAGGCGATGAAATATCTAAGGATCCCTGAATCAAAATATTTCTATATCAGGGCATCAAGTGGTAGAAGATAAGTCACTATGGTCTTAAAAAGCTAGATGCTCACTGAAGGCATATGTTACAAACAACGCATAAAAATGACCACCAGATGCCCACCTTGGACCAGCCCTGACGGACCATTTCCCTTCAAACTTCTTGAAGTCACCATCGACCATGGAGAAGTGGAGCTCTCGTCCATCAACCTGCGCAGCAATTGTTAGCAAACAATCGAGTAAATAAGGACACATAGCTCAACATAAGTAGAAAACTAGGGAGACCATTCATCCTCTTTAAATCTGCTACCCGCAACTTAACAAGGAGAAACAACACATGCAGAGACACCGACAGTAAAATGTACTCCCTCCGTTCCTAAATACTTGTCTTTCTAAGCATTTCAACAAGTGACTACATACGGAGCAAAATGAGTGAATCTACACTCTAAAATATGTCTACATACATCCGTATGTAGTAGTCATTGAAATGTCTAGAAAGACAAATATTTAGGAACGGAGGGAGTGTTCAGTAGTCGGGACCTAATCAACTGATCATGCACAGATGTTGCCAATGCATTCAGTTCGAGCGCACTGCAAACATTTCAGTGAAATCTCATTTTGCCCCACGATTTGCAATCTTTTGCCCCACGATTTGCGATCAATGAGAAAAATGTACTACTACTAGTAAGTAGTAACATCTGAACTGTGACAACAACTGCCAGTAGGAGATTATGGTGAAGAGAAGACAGCACGTACGGCATCGGGGACCTCCCGGAGATCCAGCACGACGCGTGCCTCGATGTGCCAGTAGAGCGCTTGCTGCAGCCCCCTCTGCTCCAGCCATATCCTGCCCTCGTGCGGGCACGGGATCCTCCCACTGCACGAAATTTCCGCCAAATCAGAACCCTTCAACGGTGCTCCCATGGTGAAGAAGGCGGGACCGAGACGGCGGTGGACGAGAAGGAAACGCGTACCTGTGCACGAGGTTGGGGACGAAGTCGGCGAGGCGCTCGTAGTCGGTGATGATGCGCCACACGGTGTCGACGTCGGCGGCCACCGCCACGGACGCGAACACCCGCCGCTCGCGCCACGACACCACGTCCACGTCGCACTGCACGCTCGGCCCCGCGCGCCTGGTGCCGCCCCTGCCGGCGCCGCCGCGGTACTGCTGCTGCTCCCGGTGGTGCTGCTGGTCGTCGGCGCCCCAGTGGTCGCCCGTGGCAGCAGCCCCGGCGGCGACAGCGCGGCCACCGGAAGAAGAGCGCTGCCGCGAGGCCGGTGTGGCACCTCGAGGGCTCGCGCCGGGGCTCGGAGTCCGCGGGAGGAATGCGGCGGCGGCTGGGGCCGGGGAGACTAGGGCCCGCATGGCTCCCGCGAGCGGCGACGGCGGTGTGGACTGTCCGAGAAGAGGAGTGGAGGTGGAGCGGCCGGGGAAGGAGGGGACGAGAGCTCACCCAGTTCGAGTGGATGCGGACTGGGGAGGTGGGCTCCAGCCACTGACGTGAGGGGCCCAGCGCGTCGGCTCGGACGACGGCGACGTTGAGATTGTTTCTGCCGCGGCCAGGGGCGACGCGTGGCGGGAAGGAGGGGTGGCGGCAGGCCCACCTGATGTGCCGTGGGCCCACCAGATGTGGGGCCGGCTAGTCAGCCTGCGACGCGTACGCGGTCAGCGCCCGCGCGTCCCATGGGGGAATATCCACCTGCCCAGCGCTGCAGCCCATTGATCTTAACCACTTCCCTTGATTCTAGACCAACTTAGATCACAGTTCACAGTCCTCGTTCTCGCCGCCGCCGCCGCCTCCTAGTGCCGCCGCCGCCTCACGCCTCCGATGCCGATCTCCCACTCCCGCTCCCAGCCTCTCCTCGCCCACCACCACAACGACAACGCCGGCGACCTCCTCTCCTGCGCGCAGGGCAGCAGCAGCGACGGCTCCTTCCCCAACAACAACAACAACAACAACAATGGCCTGCTGCGGACGCGCTCCCACGAGGACGTGCGCGTCGGCCGCGTGCAGTGCGCCGGCAGCGACGAAGCCGAGGTCTGCTTCGACAGGCGTCGCCGCGACGGTGATCTGGGATACGTGAGCTTCGAGGACATGGTCCTCTTCGAGGCGTTTCGGGACGGCAATGTCCGCTCGTCGGAGGCGGGGGCCGTGACGACGGCGTCGCGGATGTACACGCGCGTCGCCCATCATCGCTATCGTCGGCGGTCGCCGGGGCCGCTCGGGACACGCCGCGGCGGCGCCATGCATAGGTTCGTGAAGAAGTTCGTCTGCCCTTGCTTGGCCTTCGTCGCCAGAGCCTTCGGCTGCGTGCCAGGCGTGCCCGCGCATTGATCTGTAAAATAGAGATAGTGATGTTTATTTGATCATGCAATGAGTAGACTGTTCTTAGATCGACTAATAATTCTCTGAATTTAGTTAGCGACGCAGTTAGTTGTAGATTCTCGTGGGATCATTCAGGATTTTTCTCTCCGTGAAGATCCCAGCCAACTAGTTTGTTAGAGAGTCTCTTTTTCTTTTCTTTTCTTTTGTGGGTACGTCGCTACCTCTTTCATCAATCGTTAATTGAAGAAAAAAAATGCCTGCTGAATGTGGCAGGTTAATATCTCTTGCTGTGCTGCGCAAAAAAAGAATATTTCTCCTGCTGTAGCGCAGCGGCGTGTTTTTTGTCCACAAATGGAGTTTTTTTTAGCACCAAGACACCAAACAGATTGACGCCCAGTTGCTTGTTAACTTCACCTCGACGTCACACCAATCTGAAGAATTCTAAAATAGCGGTTCATGTAACCCAGTTTTTTGTCCACTTACAAAATTTGTTTTCCTCAAGCACTAGAATGTTAGTACTACATAGGCTACTTACTTTTTGTTCACCAACTTTCAAATATGATTCACATTGTTCAGTAAAAAGTCCATATATGTATGCACGATGCTAGTTCTAGTAGCATTTTTCACATTACTTATTAGTTTGTTCACTTACACAATAGTTTATGACAAAAAAAATGGTACTCTCTCCGGTCCAAAATAAGTGTCGCGGTTTTAAATTGGGATTAGTTCAAACTGCGACATTTATTGTAGATCGAAGGTAGTAATAAGTTATAATTTCACACATGAAAACACACTTTCTAACCATTTAACAAAAGTTTTCATAGAACAATTCATATTCATGGCATTATTGTTCAGTTCGACCAAGAGAGAAAGGAAGAAGTGGAACCAGTAGCCCATGCGTTATTGGGCCAACAATCACATAACACTGTCGAAAAGAGGGAGTGAAGGGCGATAATCCTACACCTACAAAGGTTTACGTTACGTAACTTTCCAAACTGACCCCCCCACCCCTCGCCCGGGGAATTTCGGTGGGGGTGGTCCCCTTCTTCCCCCCACTTTCAATCATAATCCTCCAAATCAGCAATCCGGTAAAACATCTACGTAAATTTTAGCACATCTAGCATTACTCGGTGACTACAATAAAGGAGAGATAGAGGTAGGCAAAAGAGGGATTTTCATCGTTTGTGGATCACTCGGATAAGCACAACAGCTCGGGTATATAAAGTATTCAATAGTTATAATAAATTAATACACAATTTGTATAAGAAGAAATTGATTCTTAATCGTAAAATGCTTGCCCAAGTAGCTGTGTCAAATCCAGAACTTCACAGATTTTCAATAAAACAAAGATCAACTAATTGACAAGTTCCCCTTGGGGATTCTTAGCTGGCAGCAAGGGGAGCATCCCAGCGGTGCTACATGTCATGTGTTGGTCGCTCTCGCGGGATCACATTTTTTTTTTCTGCACGCGTTTTAGGGTTTTATCTGATTTTTTCAAGGTTTTGGATTTGCTTGGTTTTTCCTATGTTTCCTTGAAAAAAATATTTATTAGTTTTTCTCGCAAGAAGCACACTATATGAAAAGCACATGCGTGCTTCACGATGAAGCACAACCATGCTTTTCGAAAACTGAAAAGCGCATCTGTGATTCCCCAAAAGTGAAAGCACGAGTGCTCTTCACAAAAAGTGAAAAACGCAATTGTGTTTCCCAGTTTTTTTTTGGTTTCAATTCTTTTGTTACATGTTTTTCCTGTTTCCAGTTTTTATGGTTTTTTGAGAGAGAAAAAGGTTTGTCTATAACTACTAGCATGAGATCTAGTTTTGAAGATCTCAATGTGGGAAACCCAATGATAAAAGCGGTTCGTGATTTGAATGCACGGTTCATGAGATGAAACATTTTGAAAAGAGTCATGCTATGCACACGACAAAATATGCATGATTCACACACGGCAATTGAATCCAGGCGGACAACATTTACCCGATGTGCACATTATGCACAAGTTAGGCACAAGTATCGTCCAAGAAGCAGTTTCGTTTTGAAAAAAATAAGCCTATGGAAAAGTGCAAAACTTCCGGGTTATGACAAGTGTCGCACATACAATCCACCACTTGTCACCACCTTTCGCCGTGAATGTACAACAATTAGCGAGCACCATAATGAACAACTTCGCTGAAACTACGCATCTCCTCTCGTGCGCGCAAGGCAGCAACAACGACGGCTCCTTCCCACCACCAACAATGGCCTACTGCGGACGCGCTCTCGCGAAGACATGCGTGTCGGCCGCATACAGTGCGCCGGCAGCGACGAAGCTGAGGTCGCCGCTCAGGCAATCTAGGCTACGTGAGCTTTGAGTATTCTTCGCCGCAGCTCTTCCGGGTGAGGACAGTGGGCGGGGAGCAGATGGGTGCCCGCACGCTGTTTGCTGCAATACCAAGAGCGGGGGAGATGGCGTACTATGCGGATAGGAAGATGCTTGGCATCATCCACGACGGAGGCGACGGAGGAGGAGGGGGCTATGAGGATGGGCAAGTGGAAGACTTCGATCCCACCTAGTTCGACAACTATCAACAGCACTAGCAGTCATACACCCAGACGACCACGCAGCAGTCCTACACCTACACCGGCGATGGAACACAACAACAGAGGAGGCGGACGCGGAGGCTGCCTACGCGGCCGCAACGACACCTCTTTGATCGGGGAGCAACTTGTTGGGATTGCTGGTACGACATGGCAGAAATGCACAGATTGCCGGACTAATATTCTTTTGGATTCGGGCTATAAAAACTAAGCACATTTGTCTCTTTTAGGTTGCGATCGGGGATCCGGCGCAGATGTGATTCGGCGCGTTGTTCGAGTTAGTGTTTGAATTTGAATTTGCTAACAGGCATATACAAACTAGTGTTGGATGGCCTCTCTCGCATCCGTGTCCGCGGACGGACACGCGAGAAAATTTGCGGCTTGCCGTTAGAGATGCCCTAAGGGATCATCTGGTCTTAGAAGGTGAGCTTTATTAGCTGTGGATGATCGATTGAACTATCTACCCGTGACCAATTGCTAGGTGCAGCTTGGTGAATTGAACTATTGGACACGGGTGAACCAACCTGTGGTTGGATGGTTAGAGGGACTGTGGTATCCCCAATCCATCATGGTTTAAATTCTGGTGCTCGCATTTATTTCTGAATTTATTTTTCCGGCGATGCGCATTTAGTGGGAGGAGACGTCCCGTCGACGTCGAGGTGCCTACGGTGACTTCGTAAATTTCAAGTTGATATGCTGGCTCAGTTTTTCGAAGATGCTTATAGGGGTAGGGTGTGCGTGTGTGCGTTTATAGGGGTGAGTGTATGCATGTGCATATGAGCGCTTATATATGTACTGATGTTAAAAAAAAGAACTATTGGACACGCTCTGAACCTTGTGTTTCTGAATGCCTGAATATTCGAGTACGTACGTACGTCCCGCGAACTCAACCAAATCTGGGACTCTCGCGAACCACAAAAGCGCGTCTCTGCCGGTGCAGTTTGGATCGGAAACCTTCACCGAACCGGCCATAAGTGACGTGAACAATTAACTCAAACACAATCCTGTGCGTGCGCTTCGTACCCACCAGATCATGAACGGCTTGCGCCGCCTCCTCCCCCGGCTCCTCCGCCGCGAGCCCACGGCGGCCGTCAGCGCATGGCAGCCTCGGTTGCCGCCCGGGTACCACGGCCACCACTTCACTAGACCTGCCGTCCGTCCACGACACTACTGCACTTCGCCGTCTAGCCCGACCACACAGACCCGCTTGGGCTCCCGTTGGTACCACGATCCACGGAAGGTCGCCGCGTCGGTGTCTGTCGTCTCTGCCGCCTTATGCTACCAGTTCCTCGAGGTGATTCCATGGACCAACCGCGCGCACTTCATCTTCCTGTCCCATCAGTCGGAGCGAGCGCACGGACTCGCCGAGTTCGCCGACTACAAGCAGGAGGTGGTCTCCAAAATCCTCGGCCCGCGCCACCCTCACAGCGTCCGCGCCCGTCGCATCGCCGAGAGGATCATCCACGCCGGCATCGACGACGCTGTCATCCTCCGCGTCGCCAGCAACCGGCACAAGGGGAAGGCATGGCTACCTCCGCCTCAGACGAGGCATCTCCATGGGCTCGACTGGGAGGTGATCGTGGTGGATCACAAGGGCAACACCGGCGCCTACTGCACGCGCGGCGGTAAAATCGTACTGTACACGGGATTGCTCGACCACTTCAAGACCGATGGTGAGATTGCATTTGCTATCGCCCATGAGGTAGGTCCGTTGGACTAATGAACTCATCTCATGTTATTATCGAATTATATTTTCAGGTGGACTCCAATTAACATTCAAATATTTTTCTTAGGTTGCGCACATCATCGCAAGGCATGAATCTAGATTTGACATAGTTCAGTTTCCATTTTGAGTTCTTTACAGTGTTCCCAAAGTTAATATGGGCCATCCATGTATGCTAATCCAACGGTTAAATTCATCTGATACTGCAACACAATTCTACGGGAGTACCATCACCTAAGAGGGTACCTCCGTTCCAAGGGTAAAGTTGTAACTTTGGTGGAACAATTGTGTAGTGGGGAACTACATTGAATTACGAGAGGAAATTTACCAGTTTTTTTATTTGATTTGTGATTATGGTCATGGGGGAATTGTGTCCAATTGATGATTCCTTCCACTAAACGCTAGACCACCATTCGTTTGTTAAACACAGTCCTTTTCGCATTTGATCTTGTGGCCGACACAAATTTTTTTGACAATCTTATGAGAGATCCTCCTGCAGCTTCTCCACGTCCCATGTTCTTGTGGCCGACACAAACAATTTTGACACCAGAACATGAGCGGTAGGTGATTCCATGCACATTGGTCTCAGCATATGATCCCGTGGTAAGTTTTCTTGCATAATCCTGGTATTCCTTGGCGTAGTACATCGCACCCTTCCAAAATTCCTCTCTAAACCTGTCAAGATGAGCTTCCAAGGACATTTAGATCGTGCCTTCAAAAGTATGATACTTAATGAAGTAGGTTCCTTTAAGAGCCTCCATGCTTGTTTAGATACACAACTTAAAAATTACCAATATCACGAAAAACCAATCCCCCATATATTTTGGCATGCACTTGGAATCGCATGAGACCCATGTTATTTTCCTTTCTCTTGCTTCCTCATCAGAAACTCTGTATGAGTGACGTAATGGGCTGACATAATCCTCTTGGTAGCTTGAAGCCGGACATTGAAAATGTTGGCACAACCTGGGCAACTGCCTTGTTTAAAATCTCTTCCCAACCATATACAACAAGAGTTTTTCTATCCACCCTTGAACTCTTTTCTAGGCATTATCTTTCAGATATGCAAACACTCCATTCTTTTGCCAACCAACATCAGCCGGTAATCCCAAATATTAGTCATTAAGAGATTCTTTCTCTACTTCTAGAATCTGCTTAACTGCATGTAAGTTATTTTCAGAGCAGCCCTTACCAAAGTAAATAAAGGACTTGGATAGGTTCCCTCGCTGCCCAGAAGCATCACAATACTTTTGCACTGAATCTCTGGCCCAGGCAGCCCTTCGATAGATGCTTTCAAAAATAACAGAGTATCATTTGAAAAAAAAGGTGTTTAACGGTAAGTGCCAAGGGAGCCCCTTGTATACCCACCGGTGTCACTTCCTCACGCTTTAACATATAACACAATCCTTCAGCTACCAGCAAAAAATAGGTAAGGAGATATGAGGCCCGAGTCGGCCTACACTCCTTTGAGACGCCACCATTCAAGATGGCCAAGGTAACCAAGGTCACCCTATTCAAGATGAGCTGCACAAACCTTGGGGGCGAATCCAATTTTCTTCAAGATAGCTTCCAGATAACTCCATTCTACTCTGCCATAGGTTTTCATCGTATCTAACTTAACTGCACAATTAGAATTAGACTTTCTATTCTATGCTTAATAAAGTGCAGACATTTATATGCGCATATTTATCCGGAATAAGCAGAGTATGTCTTTTTTTTTGAGAAAAAAATAATTAGAGTATGTATTAGACTTGCTATCATTTGTAATTTTGGGCTGAGATCCAGCAACAAGCAGAGCCCAAGCCTCTCCCACCACCGCAAAACCCCCTTCTCCCCTTCACACGCACCCACACACACACCGCACACGCCGCGGCAAAGCGAGAGAGAAGGGGCAAGGCGAAGCGGCGGTCTCGTCCACCTCCACCACCACCGGCGAGCGATGTCGGCCGCGGGGAAGGCGAAGGCAAGCGGCGGCAAGCGGGGCGGGGCCAAGGACCCCGACGAGGCGCCCCGGTCCGACAAGAGGCGGCGCGACATGGACGATTCCGACCCCGAGCTCGAGCTCGACAGGTGCCTCCCCTCCCCCCTCCCCCTCCTCCCACCGCTATTCGCGCCTCCGCTCTGCGCTCCGCGCGTCCCGCTCGCGGCGTTGCTCGGATCGAAGGGGCCGACGGCGAGGGCGAGGGTTTCCTGGCCGCTCCCCCTCTCGCGGGCGGTTCGTGTCGGATTCTGCGTGCGCTTAACTGATTTGGCCATGTGATTTGTTGGTGTTTGCTCCGATGGGATCCGCCGAGGCAGCGACTTCAAGCAGATCGTGACGATGCTGCGCCACATCAAGGACAAGGCTCACAAGGACGGCCAGAAGAAGACCGAGCAGGCCATCTCCAGGTGATCCCCGCTCCCATCCACCTCCCCACGTTTCTCCACGGTCGATCTCGCAATGCTAGCGTGCGGTAGGATTCAGTGGCCACGAGTGTGTTATTTGTGTTTCCAACCTGCTGCGTGCCCTATCTGAACCTGATGTGCGCTGTCTCTGAACCTGATATATAAGTGCACTGTATCTTTTTTTTTTTTGAGGATACTGTATCTGAATTTAGGCTTCAGGAGTCTGTAAATGGATGAGAACTAGGAGTTTCCAGTGTCATGTTGTTTGTGAATGATCGGGTGCCCTTTTGGTGATTGGAGTAGTAGGTACCAATGCGATGACAGGGCTTAGAAGTGTTGCGTGCACCAGTTGGTTCAACACGATTTACCCGCCTTGTTCAGAGTGAACCATAGCTAGTTTTTTTATCGAATATATGCATCGCATCCACCTCCCAATTTTGACCTTGGCTCATTCTCATAATAGCCTGCAAAGACTTGGGGGTTATGTTAGTGCTTCTGTTTACTGCATTGCATTGCATTTAGATATTGCAAATCTATGTTTGCATCACCAAAGTAGCAGGAGCATACCCTTGTTGTCAGGTGTTTGTGAATGCTTAGGTCTCGTATGTAATCTTGCGCCATAGATCATAAACTCGTAAGAGACATTTTAGGTACTTTGTAATGTTGTGGCAGTTGATCATAAACTCGTTTACCAGTGCTTCTAGTGTGCTGTATGCCTGTACCTGAATTTAGATATTGGAAATCTATGTTTGCATCACCAAAGTACCAGGACAGCATACCATTATTGTCAGGTTGTTTCTGACTGCTTAGGTCTTGTATGTAATTTTGCGCCAGTAGATCATAAACTTGTACTCCCTCCGTAAACTAATATAAGAGTGTTTAGATCACTACCTTAGTGATCTAAATGCTCTTATATTAGTTTACAGAGGGAGTAAGAGACATTTTAGGCACTTTGTAATGTTGTGCAGTTGATCATGAACTCATGGGAGATTTGTTCCCTTCAATGGTAGGATTGTGGAGTTATGAGTGTTATCAGTGCTTCTATAGCCTGCTGTATGCCTGTACCTGAAATTATGTTCCAGAAATCTGTAGTTTGATGAGAAGTAGGATTTACGAGTGTCATTTCTTTGTGGAACAAATACTTCTGTTGATCGAATCTATGCATCCACCTTCCCTTTTTTCTTCTGACTCACTCTCACAATAGTCTGCAAGGACTTCGGAGTCATGTTACTGTTTCCACCTGCTGTGTTGCATTTAGACATTGGAAATCTGTGTTCGCATCACCAAATTAGCAGGGCAGCATACCATGGTTTCCAGATTGGTCATGACTGCTTAGGTCTTATCTGTAGTGTTGTGCCAGTAGATCATAAACTTACAAGGAAGCATATCATACATGATCATTCCGGTATGAAGGATGGATTCATATGATGAATTGATGACATCTCAGTGTGCATATTCAGTGGCTTGATATTTTGAGCCTTTCCTGTCTGACAAAAGTCCCAATTTATGTATATTGCACACTTTTTAGCTGCTGGTAGAATTTACTTTACTAACAGATTCTTTTCACTTTCAGCGTTGCAACAGAGATTCAATCTATGGTACAGGACACCAAGACAAAGTTTGAGAAGGAAAGGTGAACAACCGAACTGTTTCACTTGCTTTTAACTTTCTGTGTGTAGAAATACAAATTTCCTGCTATCCTTTTTACTCATTGCTCCAACATGAACATATATAAGCTAATTCTTGATAATAAAAACTATGAATGCTATTAATATGTACTCTGATTGCTGACAAATGCTACTGATTGCATTAGCAGGCAGAATGTTCTTAAAGCTCTAACGAAGGCTTCCAAAGAGGTTTGAACTTCTATTGATCCAATGACATTCATCAGGTTATATAATATTGCCACAGTTTGGTTACCAGCTTTAATGTTATGCAATGCAGTGTGAAGGTTCATTGAAGACCGAGTACACAAAGTTTCAAGCCACTCATGACAAGTTCTCCAAAGACAAGGCTGCACACGTACAGAATTTCAAAGGTGTGCTGAATGTGCATCCTCTACCACATTTTCTGAAGTCTATGTCATATTACACTATACATGTTACGAAAAATACATACTCTACACGTGGCAGGAGTATATGTTGAACATAGTCTGCTCTTGTCCTAGCTTTTGACCCTAGAAAAACTGTAGCTGCATCCTTTTTGAATTATAACCATATTTGCATATAAATGAGTTTATTATCTTGCCCTGACACATGTAGGAGAATTATATTGCCAAACAGTATCCAAAGAAAACCATGTCCTTGTTAACCTTTAAAGCTGGGTGAACTGTGCACAGTTTTACGAAAAATTGTGCTACTGGCAATTAAATACACATAATTATTTAGTATTTGTTTGCGAGGATGAGCCAGTATTTTCAGGTTATACTTGTGCATACTGAGATCTGAATTTGTAGTTTCCTGCCACATAGTGAATCATCTCTGTTGTCGACTACTTATCGACATCTTGTATGCTGCAGATCTTTTCTCAAAGTTTGAAGTTGAAAAGGAGAAACTGATAGTTCAGTATGAACTGCAAAGTAAGTAGATGCTTACACTACTTATGTAGGAAAGATCTTTGCTGTCACTTGTCTTTTAAACAGGTCTTGTATGTGCAAGATTCTTTGCTCTTACTCAAATACTACCTGTTTAACAGGGAAGAAGGAAAAGACCACTCTTGCTGATCTTGAGAAAACAGTTTCGGAGAAGATAACAGATGCAGAAGAATCTCTGAAGAAGTTGAAGCAGGTTTGTTCAGCACCCTGCATCATTACTGGAACCGCCTTTCTGGTCATGTAACCATATATTGCTTTAACAGAGTTCGATGCGTATCAGTACCCAGTAGGATGGAATTCTCTTTGACAAGTAACCCTGTGTTTGTGTCTCGCAGGGTGACAAATCCATCATCAAGCTTCGCAAGTCCTTTGCCTCGTTCCTGAGCCCCGACGACGAGGAGGACTGATACGGCTCTTGCCAGATGGTCCGTCTTTCAGATCGACGTGGAGGATAGTATATGGTTTTGAAGAACAGAGATGATGCACAGGGGAAAGAGAGAGTAGGTTCTGTAGCGTTTCGGTAGCTTTACCCGCACGGCTCATACGGTTTCGGTGCTCTGATGTCCGTCTTTCAGATCGACGTGGATAGTGGTATATGGTTCTGAAGAACAGAGATGATGCACGTAGGTTCCATAGGATTTTGAATAGCTTCTTCACCCACACGGCTCATGCGGTTTCGGTGTTCCGATGCACGATCAAACCTAACTTTTCCTGCTCTTTGATTTATAACCTAGCACCTGGGTTGCTTTCTTGCACGCACGGCAGCCATTGCTAAGCTCCTGGCCGACCTCTGCTTATGTTTTCCAACATGTAAATTCTTTAGCAGTCTTCCCCTGGACCAACAACATTCAGTAAGAAACATATAGTACTACATATATACACATATATCAAGCAAATACAGAAAGGTTTACATCTACTGCAAGGTTTTAAAGCTACTCCACATTGCATCCTTCTCTGGAGGTTGTAACTCGAAGTGGTAATCTGAATCTGAACTCTGAAGACGTTGTGGTTCCACTTCACGTGCACGTCGCCTCCTCGGGGCCTTTCACCTTGACCATGACGCGCTTCAGGCAGTTCCGGCACCGGAGGTTCCACGTGCCGGCCGACACCATGGACGTGAACTGCGTCTCGCACTGCGGGCACCGGGCCGGGCACTGGAACGTCGGCGGCTTCGTGGGTGGCGGCGGCGGCGGCGGATTCTCGCTGGGCACCTGGTGGTACGAGCCCGACGACGTCCACACGTACGTCCTCTTCTGCTCCTGCTCGTGCAACACGGTCTGGCACCGGACGCACTTGGCCTCCCCGGCGGCCAGGTCGCCGGCGGGGACCTCCCTGGCCACCCTGCAGCGCTCGCACCGGACGCGGACGAACCTCCTCGCGCGCGACGCCGACTCGGCGGCAGGTGGCGGCGGCGGCGCCTCGGGCGCGGGCGGCTTGGACGGCTTCGGCGGCGTGGACTGCTGCTTCGCCGCGTGGTGCGATCGGTACCACTCCTGCGCGGAGGCCGCGGTGGTGGCGGGGCCGCTGTTGTAGTAGGGGACGTGGCCGGCGCCGGAGCCGGAGGAGAGGGCGTCGCAGGCCTGGCCGAGCAGCTTGAAGGCGCCCTCGGCAGCGGCGGAGCGGTTCTTGTCGGGGTGGACGAGGAGGGACAGGCGCCGGAACTGCCTCTTCACGGCGGAGGCGGACGCGGAGCGGCCCACGCCGAGCACGTCGTGCCAGTAGCCCGCGCGGTGCTGGGTCCCGGCCGCGGCGGCGTGGACGTCGTAGGCGGCGAGCGCGTGCGCGGCGCCGGGGAGCGACGGGGAGAGCCGCCGGGCCTTGGCGGCCAGCCGCCGCGCCCCCGCCACGTTGCCGGCGAGGAAGTGCTCCTCCGCGCGCCGCAGCGCCCTCTCGGCCTCCTCCCTGTTGGCCGCCTCCGCCGCCATCCGCGCTCGTCGTTCGTCTGTGTCTGCGGAGTCGGTCGCAATGGCGGTTGGTGCCGGTGTATATGATGCCGCGCGCGCGCGCGCGTGCGAGAGAAGATCGGACGATGTACGGCGTGTGCTATGTAGCGGCCGAGTGGCCGACTCCAGGTCCAGATCGGAGAGGCTGCGCGTATTTCTTTCTGGTTGGGACGAGATGGGCCAAAGAGAGAAGGCTGGACTTGTGCCTCTTGTTACTTCCAGCCTGGCCCAATGTTCAGGCGGATCGTGCCACCTGTGCCTCCTCTATAGAGATAGAGCCAAACCCTATTCGGCTCCTTCTGCGCCCCTTACTTCGCTTTCCACAAACGGGCACCCCCCCCCCACACACACACACACACGCACGCTGGGCCGGCCCATTTATCCCCTTTTCCTGTTTTAAAGGGCAAAAAACTCTGCGCGGGTGAGATTCCAACCACAATCTCCTCGTTCGAAGTTATTCCCTTCGTTTCGAATTACTTGTCGCAGGTATGGATGTATCTAGATGCATTTTAGTTCTAGATACATCTATGTCTGCGACGAGTGGACAAATATCTCAAGTATTTTTGAGGCCTGGATTGGTAATGCTGCCTCAATGGGTGGTAGACTCACCTTGCTAGACTCTGTGGCCAGCCAGATCTCCCTGTACCATATGTCCATGTGGCTCATGAACAAAACGTTCATTGAAAGGCTAGATAAGCATAGACGTAAATTCTTCTGGCAAGGTTGCAACATGAAAAAAGCAGTAGCATCTAGTTAAATGGAATAGGATATGCAGATCCAAAGACAAAGGTGGTCTTGGGGTCATCTCTATATATGGCTGCTAAAATGATCAATATTAAATCCGGGGACTTGGCTAGAGTTTGGAAAGACTCTATCAAGGGTTCACTCCCATTTCGGGAGCAGTTCCCCATTCTTTTTGATGTGTGCAATGACCAGGACTGCACAGTTGACAAGTTCAAGTTTTTGAATGCTCAAACCTCCTTCAGACGTAGACTCAACCCTGAGATGCCGAGGCAGTGGGGTGAAATGAGTAGAGTCATATCTGAGATTCAACTATGCGAGGGGGGTGATCAGGTGTTCTGGGGCTTTAATGGCAGCGACAAATACACCACTAAATCCATGTATAAATGGCTGGAAAACCCTTTAAGCGGTTGCCATTATAAATGGATTTGGAAAGCAAAAGTTCCTCTGAAAATCAAAATCTTTATGTGGCAGTTGGCCCAGGATGCTGTGCTAACGAGGCAAGTGATGAAGAAAAAGAAGTGGCCAGGAAATCCTTGTTGTTCGTTCTGCAATGAAGTAGAAACTTCACAGCATTTGTTCTTCAAGGGTCCTGTAGCTAGGGTGGTTTTGGCGCTGTGTGGGGATGGTTCTGGGAACGGATAGATGTCCCAGCAACCAATGACAATATTATGCTTGGTGCTACTCTTTTCTCTCTACTGGAGCAAAGTTCTATACTGTTGATCTTGCTGCGGCTTGTTGGTCCATTTGGCCGGCTCGAAAGCGGGCAACTTTTGAAAAGAAGCAAATCAAAACCCCGTTTGAGATTGTATTTGCTATGTGCTCGTTTCTCTTATATTAGACAGGGTTACAACAAGAAGAGGATGACAAGGAGCTTCGCGCGGGGGCTGAGGTACCCAGGTCAAACACGATGCAGATGATGAAGATGTGCGCAGCAAGCAGGCGTCCGATCGCGGGGGAATAACTTTCAAGCTTCTTCATCCGAGTGAAGCTGATGGCGTTTTGGGTCTTCATATGTCTGTTCGTGGTCTTGTTTTGGGTCTAGACTGTTCCTAGAGTTTGTGTCAACTGTTCCTGTAGGCAGATTTTATACTGGCGTTGTTAGGTTTTCGCCCCATGGCACTCGTCTCAACGTCGGGCGTGGTGCAGTGGGTTTCCTAGCAATGCCCGAACTCGCTTTACCTATTTCCCTCTCTCTGAATTGTTTCCCGGAACTGATGTATTTCCGTTCATATGCAATGGAAAGGGGTTAAAGCCCGGTTCAAAAAAAAAATTTCCGCGACGAGTAATTTGGAACGGAGGGAGTAGCTTGGATAACCAACAGGACAACCAACGTCATGCGATTCTTTACTTCCCTTTCCTTCTTTTGTTCCATGCTCTCCTTTCTTTTACCTTATATTTTTTTCTTGCTCCTCTTTTTAAAAGATACGTGAACTTTTTCACAAATTCGTTGAACTTTATTCAAAACCAGTGAACTTCTTAAAATCCGTGAACTTTTTTACAAAACTGGTGAACTTTTTTCTGTATTCGTGAACTTTTTCTGAAAATCCGTGAACGTTTTTTCAAAATTGATGAACTTTTTTCAAATTCGTGAACTTTTTTTGTCAAAATCAATGAAGTTTTTCCAAACCAGTGAATTTTTTCCAGAATCCGATGAACTTTCATCAAATTCGTGAACTTTTTTGTCAAAACTGACAAACTTTTTTCTATACGTGAACTTTTCTTCAAAACTCCCTTGAATGTTTTTCAAATTCATGAACTTTTTCGACTTTGTGAACTTTTTTCTGGGAAACTCGTGAATTCATTTTTCAGAATCGATCAACATTTTCAATATTCATGAATTCTATTTCATATTTACATTTTCTTTTTTCGAAAAATCCTAACTGGAACTGAAACAGCGGTAAAATAGCGCCAGTTTCAGTTATAGGACATCATATTGATTGTGGTGCAGTGGTTAATGTTCTACGCCTGTAGATGTTAGCCATCCTGTTTTGTTTTTTAACATGTTGCTGGATGCGACCGATCCTGGGCCGGCCCACTATGGCTCGCCTTCGAGCGCCCTCTAGCCTAAGCGGCGCTGAGGCTGCCGAAGTGGGCCTCTCGATAGATAGATTCGATGAACCACTCAAAAAACATCTCCTAACATTTAACGCTTACAATATCGTTGATCCCCGATATACTCGAAAATGATATACTTATGGATGACTCTTACAGAATTAATCTTACGGACTTACGTGTCAACTCATAATTCACTCCTTCCCCCTGAATTTTGGGGTGAGGTCCTCCTTCTTCCCAAATAGATAAGTACACCTTTGTCTATAGCTTCCAATCCGTAAAAAAAGTTTGTAGCTGTAGCAATGCTGCGACATACCTATCGTCGGTGCTGTTCATACCACCTTACATATGTACTTCCTCCGTCCGATGTCAACTATTGACAAACGGAGGGATATTTCACAAATAAACAAATAAAATAAACACATAATATCATAATAACACAAAAAATGGAAAAAGAAGAAAAAAATGAGGGAAGAACCCGGCATGGGCCAGTTCAGTCCGGGTTCTTCACCATACTGGTTTTGGAAAGGTTCTAGAAGCTTTCCCGGACCGTCTTTTTCTTTTTTCATTGTTTTATCCCTCTTAGTTTTTTATTTTTATTTTTCATCTTCTTATTTTCTTATCTTTATCCTTTTTCCCTTTTTCATCTTGTGAACAAGTTTTCAAATTGGTGAACATTTTTCTGAATTCATGAACATATTTTTGAAGTCATGAATAATTTTCAAATTCACGAACATTGTTTTAAATGGTAAATTTTTTTGAATTATAAAACATTTTTTATGGAACCGTAAATTTTTTTCAGATTGGCAAACATTTTTCAAAATAGTGAACATATCTTTATCCTTTGCAATTTGTTTTGAAATTGTTACCATTTTTTCTGAGTCGGTGAACATATTTGAATCGATGAACATTTTTTTAATAGGTAGACATGTTTTGAACTGTTTTTTAAAATTAATGTGCATTTTTTGAACATTAAAAAATAAATATAATGTTTTTTGAATTCGATTTTTTTTCTCAAATCCACTAAATGGTTGTCAAAATCGTGAACATTTTTTAATCCACGAACATTTTATGATTACTTTTTTTCTCAAAATCCTCTTTTTAAAGTTTGGAATTTTTGGAAATCACGAATTATTTTAAAGAAGAAAAACTAAAATAATCGAAAAAAAAGGAAAACTAATCGAAATTAATACACAGGAGGGCGTTCCGGCCGGCTCGTGGTCCGGCCCAACAGGGGCGCGCTGTGGGGAATGGACGTGCGCGCTGGCTCGTTGCCAGCGCGTCACGCGTTAGGAGATCCCTTCTCGCCCGTTGCGAGACTTCTTCACTCGGTCTCACCTTCTGGGCGCTGAGTTACTGAGCCAGCCTATTAAAATAGCTGCCGCGCAAGTTTTTTTGCTGTGATTTTATTTATCGTTTTGACTGAAAAATACTGTTTGCATTGGTTTTCTTCATGGTTTCTATGATTTTTTCTGGTTTTCTTTGTCCTCATTATTTTTTCCTTCGTTTTTCTTTGTTTATTTTCCTGTTTTGTTTTTTATCAGCACGTGCCTAATTGTTTTGTACACATTGTGCATTTTTAGTATACCCGTGGAACAAATTTTATACATGTTTAATACACATTGCAAAAGAATCGTATATGTCCAAAAAACATTTATACAAGTTCACACATTTTACAAATACATGATTAGCGTTTTATTAAAATAATCATTTATGTGTCAACATTTTCCAAATATACGTTGAAACATTTCTTTTGATTGATAGTAAACTATGCAAAAAAAATTACATTGTGGAAACAATTTCCTAAATGTCGCCAACATATTTTGAAACATGGGAACACTTTTTGATGTACCATAAAATTTTTATGAATCGTATGGAATATTTATTGAACTTGTATAACCTTTTTCAGAAATGTCTCATACTTTTCTTTTGGAATGTGTGAACATTTTTTTAATCGACATATTTTTGTGAATGGCACAAAGATTTTCTAAAAGTTTATGAATCCACATACATTTTTTTTGAATGAAACAAAAAGTGCAGGCTACGCTCGGCGCGACTATGTCTCGCCTGTAGTGAGCCCTACAATGGCTCGCCTGCAGGGCAACACATATCATTTTAGATATGTGTCATATCATTTCCTATGACTTTTCTATCCTGTGAACCAAAGGAGGCCTAAGTCTTTGCACGAGTCGATTTCGCAGATTATATTGTTTTAATTTCTCCTAACCCGCCCAATTCAACGACAGCCGAACCCTTGTTGTTGCCATCCATGGCCGGTGGCATTGCCACACCTCGCCGCCCCAGCCCTTCCCTCTAAAGCCCATAATCTCCTGTGAAATGATGGCCATGTATCCCACCCGAAACTGTCAAACATGTTTCCTCTTCATCGCGGCGACCATGCAGCCATTCGCGTCACGCGATAGTAAAAGCGTGTGGCTATGTCTCAGTTGACTGAGATTTAACCAAGTCTCAATCAAATGACATTACATGCAAAAGAGAAAAAAGAAAAATTGAAAAGAATTTTTTACACGGATCTCAATGTACTTTCTGGCGGATATAACATTGACTGAGACTCAACGAAGTCTTAGTTGACTGAGACTTAGCAAAACTGATAGTAAAAGCAACGGATTGTTTGTAAGAGAAGGTTGTCTTGTTAAGATACGAGCATGGGGCATGCCACACAATAATAAAAACTAGGCAGCTTCTTCTTCTTCGAATTCAAAATCTTTTTTTTTTCATGTCAAAAAGATTCAAAATCGTTTTTCTTGTGATTAGAATCAACTAGGGCCTGCTGCTTATATAATGCAGGGTGCTAAAATTCTACTCTATAATAAGACTCCTAAACGAACATTCTTTGGAACAACTAATGAAGGGTGTGTCTAGGGCACATCTAGATGTGCTTTAATTATTGCACACCTAAGTGAGTGAGTTAAGCATAGAGAGAAATAGAAAAAAGAAAATAAAATATCTACACGAATCTTAACATAAGATCAATAACATAGTACTTAGATGTGCAATACTTATAGCACATCTAGATGTGCTTTAGCAAAACTGACTAATGAATCTCGCAAAAAAAAAACAACAACTAATAAAGCAAAAAAGAAGAAAATTAAGAAAGTCTTCAATGTTCACGTGTCTTCTCCCCAGGAGCCAGCGGAGTCACGGTGTCTCTCCGTTCAGCGCGCGAAGGCTTCCAGGACGGTGAAATCTAGCAGTGTCTTCCTATCCCACGGCGGCCTCAGCCGCATATTGCACCGTGGGCACGCCGTGCCCACCAGCTCCTCGACGGGGCCTATCTGCCGCCCGAATTCGCGCTTGCAGTGCCAGCAGTAGATCCACTTGTACCCGCGCGGCCCGTCTCCTTTGGCGCCGGCAGGCGGCCTGTTTCTGCCCATGTCGGCATTGGTGTCGCTGGCGGCAGACCTGCGCGGCCTGTTTCTGTTGGTGTCGGCGTTGGTGTCGCCGCTGGCAAACCTCTGCGGCCTGTGTTGGGCGCCGGCAGGCGGACTGTTTCTGTTTGTGTCGGCATTGGTGTCGCCCGCGGTAGACCTGCGCGGCCTGTGTTGGGCGCCGGCAGGCGGACTGTTTCTGTTTGTGCCAGCATTAGTGTCGCCGGCGGTAGACTGGCGCGGCCTGTGTTCGGCGCCGGAAGGAGGCCTGTTTCTGTTTGTGTCGGCATTGGTGTCGCCGGCGGCAGAGCTGCGCGGCCTGGACGACTGCGGCGAGGCAGCGGATGCGTCCTTCCGGTCGCCGGCAAACATCAGCGCAGTGTCGCATGCCTGGCGGAGGATCTTGAAGGCGCCCTCGGCGGCGGCAGAGCGGTTCTTGTCAGGGTGGACGAGGAGGGACAGCCGCAGGAATTGCCTCCTGATCGCGTCGCGCATGGGGGTGGCTTGCTTCTCCAAGGCGAGCACGGCGTGCCAGTTGGGGCGGCCGGGGCGGCCAGCGGCCGCGGCGGCGTGGATGGAGTAGGCAGCGAGCGCGTTCGCGACGCCTGGGAGCGCCGGGAAGAGCTGCTGGGCCCTCTGGGCGTGGCGGCACGCCCCCGTGAAGTTGCCGGCGTGGTAGAGCAACTCCGCGCGCTGGTAAGCCTCCTCGGCGGCTGCCTCTTTGTCTCGGGTGGCCTTCGCCGCCGCCTCCTCGCCGTTGGTTGTCATCGTCGTCGCCGCCGCCGCCATGTGTCCTGAAGTGTTCTCTCGTTGAGGAGGAGTCGCATGCGTGCGTTCGTGTGGTGCCGGCGTGCGGCTACGTAAATACTCGTATGTGTTTGTCGTGCCCGCCTGTGACACGATTGCACGCGACGCGTACGCAAGCGGGAGATGCCACGCATGATGCATGCAAGAAAAGACCAAATCGATGGATAGGTGCACTTACCCAAAATTCGGCTATGTACCATCTAAGATAGCAATTTGACTAATCAAACATGTGTCATAAGTGAATATAGTGTTACTATTCATCACCCACGGTGCAGAATAAGTTATTCTTCACCCGAGGTAATCTTACGATCATTTCATATTTAAATTACATTTGGTATTCAAATAGTTATATTTCTATTGATTCACTACGTAAAATTTGACATAAGAAAATTAAAATATAGGTCATAAGACAAGAAAATTTGCAGTTTATGTGTATTTTAGACTATGTTTTTACGTTTGTAATTTTACATAACATAAAATATTATTTACGGCGATTATATATTTTCTTACGGTCTCTTTTTGCACCGTAATTTTACGTTCCATAAGTTTTGTCTTATTTCCGACGTAAAAAGAGACCGTAATAAAATATATAATCGCCATTAAAAATATTTTATGTTATGTAAAATTACAAACGTAAAAACATAGTCTAAAATACACATAAACTACAATTTTTCTTGTCTTATGACCTATATTTTTTATTTTCTTATATCAAATTTTACGTAGTGAATCAATAGAAATGTTACTATTTAAATTCCAAACGTAATTTAATTATGAAATGATCGTAAGATTACCTCAGATGAAGAATAACTTATTCTGCATCCTGGGTGATGAATATTAACACTATATATATATACCTCTTTATTATTCTCAATATACTTCATTAAATATTCTAAGATACCCCAATACGAGTTTTGTTGAAAAAATATCATCTGTGATGTACTTTTTGTAATATACCTTTTTCACGTACAAACACATCAGTATATACGTAAACATTTAAAAATATGTAGACTCACATGAATTTTTTCATGGAACTCATTTTGGGGTATTTAATAATTACTAATGAAGTATATTAAAAATAATAAAGTGGTATAAAAAATTCATCTATGTGGTATATGAGAAGCGGGAGTACGTACTCCTAGGAGTACACAACCATTTTCCTATATATATATATATATATATATATATATATATATATATATATATATATAAGAATTTTTCTACAGATTCAATGATATGCTTTTGGTGATTACTAACAATAGATCCCACCCGCCCCTAACCCCATGGTCATGACTCGATACCCCAATAGGTGTTATGTTATACTTCAAATTCAAGTATAAAGAGAAAGACTAACTTCTAACGATCAAGCGGCGCGAGGCCCGTCGCTGATAGGCTTGGGCCGAAGCGGAGCGTACGGACGAGTATTAACCTAGGTCACCTGTGTTATATATACTTTTTGTAAGCCGCTGCATGGGATAAGTTGATCAGTTGTAAATCCCCGATGTTTGTAGCCTCCTCCGATATAGTGAAGTTTGGTTGGCTGGCTAGCGCCCATGGTTTTTCCCCCTTCGTTTTGGAGGGTTTTTTCCTGTTAAATCTTGTGTCTCCTGCGTGTTTTTCGTTCTTCACCGAGTTGATTTACCTGTCGTATCTCTAACAATAGGTCCACGTCATTTATTTCAACATGACATCCATCTATGCTCACACAACTACAACATGTTCTTTTTTCGAGAAAACTTTTGATTTATTCATCAACAATCAAGGTAGTACAAAGAACACCAGGACTACAAGCGTTGAAGCGAGCCGAAGGCGTGCCGCCGTTATCGCACCTCCCTCATTGGAGCCGGGCAAATATTATTGTATTAGATAGTCGGGAAGTTGTTGTTCTAAGACCCCATAGAACCAGTGCACCAGAACAACAACCGCTGCCGAGAAAGAGAAGCATAGATCGGAAGGATCCAACATGCATCCACACACACGTAGACGAACGAAGGCCGGATCCATCAAAGACAAACACCGACCGGATCTCGCGGGATCCGTCGGAGACACATGTACACACGAAAAACTAATTTCACCGCCGCAACCTTCTGTACTCGAGAGATCCCATCTCGGGGCCTTTTCTGGAGCTCTGCCGGAGGGGGCATTGATCACGGAGGGCCTCTACATCAACTCCATGGCCTCTTCGGTGATGTGTGAGTAGTTTACTATATACCTTCGGGTCCATGGTTATTAGCTAGATGGTTTCTTCTCTCTCTTTGGATCTCAATACAAAGTTCTCCTTGATTCTCTTGGAGATCTATTCGATGTAATCTTTTTTTTGCGGTGTGTTTGTCGAGATCCGATGAATTGTGGGTTTATGATCCAGATTATCTATGAATAATATTTGATTCTCCTCTGAATTCTTTTATGTATGATTGGTTTATCTTTGCAAGTCTCTTCGAATTATCAGTTTGGTTTGGCCTACTAGATTGATCTTTCTTGCAATGGGAGAAGTGCTTAGCTTTGGGTTCAATCTTGCGGTGCTCAATCCCAGTGACAAAAAGGGAACCGACACGTATTGTATTGTTGCCATCGAGAATAAAAAGATGGGGTTCATATCATATTGCATGACTTTATCCCTCTACATCATGTCATCTTCCTTAAAGCATTACTCTGTTCTTATGAACTTAATACTCTAGATGCATGCTGGATAGCGGTCGATGTGTGGAGTAATAGTAGTAGATGCAGGCAGGAGTCGGTCTACATGTCTCGGACGTGATGCCTATATACATGATCATACCTAGATATTCTCATAACTATGCTCAATTCTATCAATTGCTCGACAGTAATTCGTTTACCCACCGTAATACTTATGCTCTTGAGAGAAGCCACTAGTGAAACCTATGCCCCTCGGGTCTATCTTCCATCATATTAATCTTCCAACACTTAGTTATTTCTTTTGCCTTTTATTTTACTTTGCATCTTTATCATAAAAATACCAAAAATATTATCTTATCATATCTATCAGATCTCACTCTCGTAAGTGATCGTGAAGGGCTTGACAACCCCTTTATCGCGTTGGTTGCGAGGTTCTTATTTGTTTGTGTAGGTGCGTTGGACTTGAGCGTGATCTCCTACTAGATTGATACCTTGGTTCTCAAAAACTGAGGGAAATACTGACACTACTTTGCTGCATCACCCTTTCCTCTTCAAGGGAAAACCAACGCAGTGCTCAAGAGGTAGCAAGAAGGATTTCTGGCGCCGTTGCCGGGGAGATTCACACCAAGTCAATTCAAGATTTGACTCCCAACAACGAGTCATTTCAGGTGCCGTTGCTAAGTTAGGACATACCAAGTACACATCACAAACCCTTATCCCTCGCATTACATTATTTGCCATTTCTCTCGCGTTTTCCTCTCCCCCACTTCACCCTTGCCGTTTTATTCGCCCTCTCTCTCTGTTCCCCTTCTCTTTTTCTATTTGCCTTTTTGCCTGTTTCTTGTTTGCTTGTGTGTTGGATTGCTTGTCTTGTCGTTATGACTAGTCCTCTATCTTCTCCGTTGTCTCCCGAGAATGAAGTTCTTAATTTTAAGCAAAGGGATGGAGAAAATCTAAAAGATGCTTGGTATAGAATTTGCAATGCTCAAAATAGATCTACCAGGAAGCAATCTACGTCCGTTCTTCTCCGCAATTTCTATGTAGGCACTACTCCTTGGTACCGATATATTCTTGATACCATTACCGGAGGGAATTTCTTGGGTAGCCATACTTTTGATTCTTATAACGCTATGATAGATTTGTTTGGTGATACGTCTATTTTGCATCATGCTTTAATATCGACATTTATTGCCTTATGGGCTGTTATTACACATTATGCCACAATACTTATGCCTATCTCTCTTATTTTACAAGGTTTACATAAAGAGGGAGAATGCCAGCAGCTGGGATTCTGGGCTGGAAAAGGAGCAAATATTAGAGACCTATTCTGCACAGCTCCAAAAGTCCTGAAACTCCACGAAAGACGTTTTCCAAATATATAAAAAATACTGAGAGCAAGAACTTCACCAGGGGGGCCACACCCTGCCCACGAGGGTGGGGGGCGCGCCCTACCCCCATGGGCGCGCCCCCTACCTCGTGGGCCCCCTAGTGGCCCTTCGGTGACCATCTTCTGCTATATGAAGTATTTTGATGGGAAAAAAATAACAAGCCATCTTCTCGGACGAAACTCCGCCGCCACGAGGCGGAACCTTGGCGGAACCAATCTAGGGCTCTGGCGGAGCTGTTCTGCCGGGGAAACTTCCCTCCCGAAGGGGGAAATCATCGCCATCGTCGTCACCAACGCTCCTCTCATCGGGAGAGGACAATCTCCATCAACATCTTCATCAGCACCATCTCCTCTCAAAACCCTAGTTCATCTCTTGTATCCAATTCTTGTCTCCAAGTCCGGGATTGGTGCTAGTAGGTTGCTAGTAGTGTTAATTACTCCTTGTAGTTGATACTAGTTGGTTTAATTGGTGGAAGATCATATGTTCAGATCCTATATGCACATTAATACCCCTCTGATTATGAACATGTTTATGCTTTTTGAGTAGTTACGCTTGTTCCTGAGAACATGGGAGAAGTCTTGCTATTAATAGTCATGTGAATTTGGTATTCGTTCGATATTTTGATGAGATGTATGTTGTCTCTCCTCTAGTGGTGTTATGTGAACGTCGACTACATGACACTTCACCATTATTTGGGCCTAGAGGAAGGCGTTGGGAAGTAATAAGTAGATGATGGGTTGCTAGAGTGACAGAAGCTTAAACCCTAGTTTATGCGTTACTTCGTAAGGGGCTGATTTGGATCCATATGTTTCATGCTATGGTTATGTTTACCTTAATACTTTTGTTGCAGTTGCGGATGCTTGCAATTGAGGTTAATCATAAGTGGGATGCTTGTCCAAGTAAGGGCAGTACCCAAGCACCGGTCCTCCCACATACCAAATTATCAAAGTAATGAACTCGAATCATATGAACATGATGAAAACTAGCTTGACGATATTCCCATGTGTCCTTGGGGGCGCTTTTCTCTGTATAAGAGTTTGTCCAGGCTTGTCCTTTGCTACAAAAAGGATTGGGCCACCTTGCTGCACTTTATTTACTTTTGTTACTTGTTGCTCGTTACAAATTATCCTATCACAAAACTACCTGTTACCACTTGTTTCAGTACTTGCAGAGAATACCTTGCTGGAAACCACTTATCATTTCCTTCTGCTCCTCGTTGGGTTTGACACTCTTACTTATTGAAAGGACTACAATAGATCCCCTATACTTGTGGGTCATCAAGACTCTTTTCTGGCGCCATTGCCGGGGAGTGAAGCGCCTTTGGTAGGTGGAATTTGGTAAGAAAAAATTTATATAGTGTGCTGATATTTACTGTCACTTGTTACTATGGAAAGTAATCCTCTGAGGGGCTTGTTCGGGGTATCTTCACCCCGACCAGTAGAGCAAAGAGTTGCTCCTCAACCTTCTCAACCTACTGAAAATGAATATGAAAATGAAAATGTCTGCTTTGAAATTCCTTCGGGTATGATAGAAAAACTGCTAGCTAATCCCTTTTTAGGAGATGGTGTTGGGTTTCGTAGTAATTTCAAAAATTTCCTACGCACACGCAAGATCATGTGATGCATAGCAACGAGAGGGAGAGTATTGTCTACGTACCCTACGCAGACCGACTGCGGAAGCGATGACACGACGTAGAGGAAGTAGTCGTACGTCTTCACGATCCAACCGATCAAGCACCGAAACTACGGCACCTCCGAGTTCGAGCACACGTTCAGCTCGATGACGATCCCCGGACTCCGATCCAGCAAAGTGTCGGGGAAGAGTTCCGTCAGCATGATGGCGTGGTGACGATCTTGATGAACTACAGCAGCAGGGCTTCGCCTAAACTCCGCTACAGTAATATCGAGGAATATGGTGGCAGGGGGCACCGCACACGGCTAAGGAATCGATCACGTGGATCAACTTGTGTCAACTTGTGTGTTTAGAGGTGCCCCTGCCTCCGTATATAAAGGAGCCAAGGGGGAAGGGGGCGCCGGCCAAGAGGGAGAGGCGCAGGAGGAGTCCTACTCCTACCGGGAGTAGGACTCCCCCCCCCAATCCTATTCCAACTAGGATTCCCAAGGGGGAAAGAGGGAGAGGGGTGGCCGGCCACCTCTCCTAGTCCTAATAGGACTAGGGGAAGGGGGGAGGCGCGCAGCCCCCTTGGGCTGCCCCTTTCTCCTTTCCACTAAGGCCCATGATGGCCCATATGGCTCCCGGGGGGTTCCGGTAACCTCCCGGTAACCCGGTAAAATCCCGATTTCACCCGGAACACTTCCGATGTCCAAACATAGACTTCCAATATATCAATCTTTATGTCTCGACCATTTCGAGACTCCTCGTCATGTCCGTGATCACATCCGGGACTCCGAACAACCTTCGGTACATCAAAATGCATAAACTCATAATATAACTGTCATCGTAACCTTAAGCGTGCGGACCCTACGGGTTCGAGAACAATGTAGACATGACCGAGACACGTCTCTGGTCAATAACCAATAGCGGGACCTGGGTGCCCATATTGGTTCCTACATATTCTACGAAGATCTTTATCGGTCAGACCGCATAACAACATACGTTGTTCCCTTTGTCATCGGTATGTTACTTGCCCGAGATTCGATCGTCGGTATCCAATACCTAGTTCAATCTCGTTACCGGCAAGTCTCTTTACTCGTTCCGTAATACATCATCTCACAACTAACATATTAGTTGTAATGCTTGCAAGGCTTATGTGATGTGTATTACCGAGAGGGCCCAGAGATACCTCTCCGACAATCGGAGTGACAAATCCTAATCTCGAAATACGCCAACCCAACATCAACCATTGGAGACACCTGTAGTACTCCTTTATAATCACCCAGTTACGTTGTGACGTTTGGTAGTACCCAAAGTGTTCCTCCGGTAAACGGGAGTTGCATAATCTCATAGTCATAGGAACATGTATAAGTCATGAAGAAAGCAATAGCAACATACTAAACGATCGGGTGCTAAGCTAATGGAATGGGTCATGTCAATCAGATCATTCAACTAATGATGTGACCTCGTTACTCAAATAACAACTCATTGTTCATGGTCAGGAAACATAACCATCTTTGATTAACGAGCTAGTCAAGTAGAGGCATACTAGTGACACTTTGTTTGTCTATGTATTCACACATGTATTATGTTTCCGGTTAATACAATTCTAGCATGAATAATAAACATTTATCATGAAATAAGGAAATAAATAATAACTTTATTATTGCCTCTAGGGCATATTTCCTTCAGTCTCCCACTTGCACTAGAGTCAATAATCTAGTTCACATCGCCATGTGATTTAACAGCAATAGTTCACATCACCATGTGATTAACACCCATAGTTCACATCGATATGTAATCAACACCCAAAGGGTTTTACTAGATTCAGTCATCTAGTTCACATCGCTATGTGATTAACACCCAAGGAGTACTAAGGTGCGGTCATGTTTTGCTTGTGAGAGAATCTTAGTCAACGGGTCTGTCACATTCAGATCCGTAAGTATTTTGCAAATATTTATGTCAACAATGCTCTGCACGGAGCTACTCTAGCTAATTGCTCCCACTTTCAATATGTATCCAGGTTGAGACTTAGTGTAACTTTTACAACAAACTCTTTTATCACCTCCATAATCGAGAAACATCTCCTTAGTCCTTACTAAGGATATTCTTGACCAATGTCCAGTGATCTACTCCTAGATCACTATTGTACTCTCTTGCCAAATTCAGAGTAAGGTATACAATAGGTCTGGTACATAGCATATCATACTTTATAGAACCTATGACTGAGGCACAGGGAATGACTTTTCATTTTTTTTCTATTTTTTGCTGTGGTCGGGATTTGAGTCTTACTCAATTTCATACCTTTGCAACACAGGCAAGAACTCTTTCTTTGACTGTTCCATTTTGAACTATTTCAAAATCTTGCCAAGGTATGTACTCATTGAAAATCTTATCAAGCGTCTTGATCTATCTCAATAGATCTTGATGCTTAATATGTAAGTAGCTTTTACTGAGGTCTTTTTCCTTTTAAAGAACTCCTTTAAAACACTCCTTTATGCTTTGCAGAAAAATTCTACATCATTTCTGATCAACAATATGTTACTCACATATACTAATCAGAAAGGCTGTAGTGCTCCCACTCACTTTATTGTAAATACAGGCTTCTCAAAAAGTCTGTATAAAACCATATGCTTTGATCAACTCATCAAAGCGTATATTCCAACTCCGAGAGGCTTGCACCAGTCCATAGATGGATCGCTGGAGCTTGCACATTTTGTTAGTACCTTTAGGATTGACAAAACCTTCTGGTTGCATCATATACAACTCTTCTTTAATAAATCCATTAAGGAATGCAGTTTTGTTTATCCATTTGCCAGATTTCATAAAATGCAGCAATTGCTAACATGATTCGGACAGACTTAAGCATAGATACGAGTGAGAAAATCTCATCGTAGTCAACACCTTGAACTTGTCGAAAACCTTTTTGCGACAATTCTAGCTTTGTAGACAGTAACATTACCATCAGCGTCAGTCTTCTTCTTAAAAATCCATTTATTCTCAATTGCTTGCCGATCATCGGGCAAGTCAACTAAAGTCCATACTTTGTTCTCATACATGGATCCCATCTCAGATTTCATGGCTTCAAGCCACTTTACGGAATCTGGGCTCACCATCGCTTCTTCATAGTTCGTAGGTTCATCATGATCTAGTAGCATGATCTCCAGAACAGGATTACCGTACCACTCTGGTGCGGATCTTACTCTGGTTGATCTACGCGGTTCAGTAGTATCTTGATCTGAAGTTTCATGATCATTATCATTGGCTTCCTCACTAACTGGTGTAGGTGTCACTGAAACAGTTTTCTGTGATGAACTACTTTCCAGTAAGGGAGCAGGTACAGTTACCTCGTCAAGTTCTACTTTCCTCCCACTCACTTCTTTCGAGAGAAACTCCTTCTCTGGAAAGGATCCATTTTAGCAACGAATGTCTTGCCTTCGGATCTGTGATAGAAGGTGTACCCAACAATTTCCTTTGGGTATGAAGACGCACTTCTCCGAATTGGGTTCGAGCTTATCAGGATGAAACTTTTTCACATAAGCATCGCAGCCCCAATCTTTAAGAAATAACAGGTTAGGTTTACTGCTAAACCATAGTTCATACAGTGTCGTCTCAACGGATTTAGATGGTGCCCTATTATAAAACGTGAATGCAGCTGTCTCTAATGCATAACCCCAAAACGATAGTGGTAAAGAGATATCATAGATCGCATCATATCAAATAAAGTGCGGTTACGACGTTCGGACACACCATAACGATGTGGTGTTCCAGGTGGCGTGAGCTGTGAAACTATTCCACATTGTTTTAATTGAAGACCAAACTCGTAACTCAAATATTTGTCTCCGCGATTAGATCGCAGAAACTTTATTTTCTTGTTACGATGATTTTTCCACTTCACTCTGAAATTCTTTAATCCTTTCAACTATTTCAGACTTATGTTTCATCAAGTAGATATACCCATATCTGCTCAAATCATCTTGTGAAGGTCAGAAAACAACGATGCTTGCCACGAGCATCAGCACTCATTGGATCGCATACATCGGTATGTATTATTTCCAATAAGTCAGTAGCTCGTTCCATTGTTCCGGAGAACGGAGTTTTAGTCATCTTGCCCAAAAGGCACAGTTCGCAAGCATCAAGTGATTCATAATCAAGTGATTCCAAAATTCCATCAGTATGGAGTTTCTTCATGCGCTTTACACCAATATGACCTAAACGGCAGTGCTACAAACAAGTTGCACTTATCATTATTAACTTTGCATCTTTTTGGTTTCAATATTATGATTATGTGTATCACTACGATCGAGATCCAACAAATTTTCATTGGGTGTGTAACCATATAAGGTTCTATTCATGTAAACAGAACAACAATTTATTCTCTTACTTAAATGAATAATCGTATTACAATAAACATGATCAAATCATATTCATGCTCAACGCAAACACCAAATAACACTTATTTAGGTTCAACACTAATCCCGAAAGTATAGGGAGTGTGTGACGATGATCATATCAATCTTGGAACTACTTCCAACACACATCGTCACTTCACCCTTAACTAGTCTCTGTTTATTCTGCAACTCCCGTTTCGAGTTACTAATCTTAGCAACTGAACTAGTATCAAATACTGAGGGTTTGCGATAAACACTAGTAAAGTACACATCAATAACATGTATATCAAATATACTTATGTTCACTTTGCCATCCTTCTTATCCGCCAATCACTTGGGGTAGATCCGCTTCCAGTGACCAGTCCCTTTGCAGTAGAAACACTTAGTCTCAGGCTTAGGATCAGACTTGGGCTTCTTCACTTGAGCAGCAACTTGCTTGCTGTTCTTCTTGAAGTTCCCCTTCTTCCTTCTGCCCCTTTTCTTGAAACTAGTGGTCTTGTCTACCATCAACACTTGATGTTTTTCTCGATTTCTATCTTCGTCAATTTCCGCATTACGAAGAGCTTGGGAATCGTTTCCGTTATCCCTTGCATGTCATAGTTCATCACGAAGTTCTACTAACTTGGTGATGGTGACTAGAGAATTCTGTCAATCACTATCTTATCTGGAAGATTAACTCCCACTTGATTCAAGCGATTGTAGTACTCAGACAATCTGAGCACATGCTCACTAGTTGAGTGATTCTCCTCCATCTTTTAGCTATAGAACTTGTTGGAGACTTCATATCTCTCAACTCGGGTATTTGCTTGAAATATTAGCTTCAACTCCTGGAACATCTCATATGGTCCATGACATTCAAAACGTCTTTGAAGTCCCGATTCTAAGCCGTTAAGCATGGTGCACTTAAACTATCAAGTAGTCATCATATTGAGCTAGCTAAACGTTCATAACGTTTGCATTTGCTCCTGCAATAGGTCCGTCACCTAGCGGTGCATTAAGGACATAATTCTTCTGTGCAGCAATGAGGATTTAACCTCAGATCACGGATCAAATCCGCAACATTGCTACTAACATTTTTCAACACAATTTTCTCTAGGAACATATCAAAATAAACACAGGGAAGCAACAACGCGAGCTATTGATCTACAACATGATTTGCAAAATACTACCAGGACTAAGTTCATGATAAATTTAAGTTCAATTTAATCATATTACTTAAGAACTCCCACTTAGATAGACATCCCTCTAATCCTCTAAGTGATCACGTGATCCAAACCAACTAAACCATAACCGATCATCACGTGAGATGGAGTAGTTTTCAATGGTGAACATCGTTATGTTGATCATATCTACTATATGATTCACGCTCGACCTTTCGGTCTCCGTGTTCCGAGGCCATATCTGCATATGCTAGGCTCGTCAAGTTTAACCTGAGTATTCTGCGTGTGCAAAACTGGCTTGCACCCGTTGTAGATGGACGTAGAGCTTATCACACCCGATCATCACGTGGTGTCTGGGCACGACGAACTTTGGCAACGGTGCATACTCAGGGAAAACACTTCTTGATAATTTAGTGAGAGATCATCTTATAATGCTACCGTCAATCAAAGCAAGATAAGATGCATAAAAAGATAAACATCACATGCAATCAATATAAGTGATATGATATGGCCATCATCATCTTGTGCTTGTGATCTCCATCTCCGAAGCACCGTCATGATCACCATCGTCACCGGCGCGACACCTTGATCTCCATCGTAGCATCGTTGTCGTCTCGCCAATCTTATGCTTCCACGACTATCACTACCGTTTTGTAATAAAGTAAAGCATTACATCGCGATTGCATTGCATACAATAAAGCGACAACCATATGGCTCCTGCCAGTTGCCGATAACTTGGTTACAAAACATGATCATCTCATACAATAAAATTCAGCATCATGCCTTGACCATATCACATCACAACATGCCCTGCAAAAACAAGTTAGACGTCCTCTACTTTGTTGTTGCATTTTTTACGTGGCTGCTACGGGCTTAAGTAAGAACCAATCTCACCTACGCATCAAAACCACAACGATAGTTTGTCAAATAGACCCCGTTTTAACCTTCGCAAGGACCGGGCGTAGCCATACTTGGTTCAACTAAAGTTGGAGAGGCAGTCGCCCGCAAGCCATCTCTGTGCAAAGCACGTCGAGAGAACCGGTCTCGCGTAAGCGTACGCGTAAGGTTGGTCCGGGTCGTCTCGTCCAACAATACCGCCGAACCAAAGTATGACATGCTGGTAGGCAGTATGACTTGTATCGTCCACAACTCACTTGTGTTCTACTCGTGCATATAACATCAACATAAATAACCTAGGCTCGGATGCCACTGTTGGGTTTCGTAGTAATTTCAAAAATTTCCTACGCACACGCAAGATCATGTGATGCATAGCAACGAGAGGGAGAGTATTGTCTACGTACCCTACGCAGACCGACTGCGGAAGCGATGACACGACGTAGAGGAAGTAGTCGTACGTCTTCACGATCCAACCGATCAAGCACCGAAACTACGGCACCTCCGAGTTCGAGCACACGTTCAGCTCGATGACGATCCCCGGACTCCGATCCAGCAAAGTGTCGGGGAAGAGTTCCGTCAGCACGATGGCGTGGTGACGATCTTGATGAACTACAGCAGCAGGGCTTCGCCTAAACTCCGCTACAGTAATATCGAGGAATATGGTGGCAGGGGGCACCGCACACGACTAAGGAATCGATCACGTGGATCAACTTGTGTCAACTTGTGTGTTTAGAGGTGCCCCTGCCTCCGTATATAAAGGAGCCAAGGGGGAAGGGGGCGCCGGCCAAGAGGGAGAGGCGCAGGAGGAGTCCTACTCCTACCGGGAGTAGGACTCCCCCCCCAATCCTATTCCAACTAGGATTCCCAAGGGGGAAAGAGGGAGAGGGGTGGCCGGCCACCTCTCCTAGTCCTAATAGGACTAGGGGAAGGGGGGAGGCGCGCAGCCCCCTTGGGCTGCCCCTTTCTCCTTTCCACTAAGGCCCATGATGGCCCATATGGCTCCCGGGGGGTTCCGGTAACCTCCCGGTAACCCGGTAAAATCCCGATTTCACCCGGAACACTTCCGATGTCCAAACATAGACTTCCAATATATCAATCTTTATGTCTCGACCATTTCGAGACTCCTCGTCATGTCCGTGATCACATCCGGGACTCCGAACAACCTTCGGTACATCAAAATGCATAAACTCATAATATAACTGTCATCGTAACCTTAAGCGTGCGGACCCTACGGGTTCGAGAACAATGTAGACATGACCGAGACACGTCTCTGGTCAATAACCAATAGCGGGACCTGGATGCCCATATTGGTTCCTACATATTCTACGAAGATCTTTATCGGTCAGACCGCATAACAACATACGTTGTTCCCTTTGTCATCGGTATGTTACTTGCCCGAGATTCGATCGTTGGTATCCAATACCTAGTTCAATCTCGTTACCGGCAAGTCTCTTTACTCGTTCCGTAATACATCATCTCACAACTAACATATTAGTTGTAATGCTTGCAAGGCTTATGTGATGTGTATTACCGAGAGGGCCCAGAGATACCTCTCCGACAATCGGAGTGACAAATCCTAATCTCGAAATACGCCAACCCAACATCGACCATTGGAGACACCTGTAGTACTCCTTTATAATCACCCAGTTACGTTGTGACGTTTGGTAGTACCCAAAGTGTTCCTCCGGTAAACGGGAGTTGCATAATCTCATAGTCATAGGAACATGTATAAGTCATGAAGAAAGCAATAGCAACATACTAAACGATCGGGTGCTAAGCTAATGGAATGGGTCATGTCAATCAGATCATTCAACTAATGATGTGACCTCGTTACTCAAATAACAACTCATTGTTCATGGTCAGGAAACATAACCATCTTTGATTAACGAGCTAGTCAAGTAGAGGCATACTAGTGACACTTTGTTTGTCTATGTATTCACACATGTATTATGTTTCCGGTTAATACAATTCTAGCATGAATAATAAACATTTATCATGAAATAAGGAAATAAATAATAACTTTATTATTGCCTCTAGGGCATATTTCCTTCAGATGGAACAAAACATCCTGATGAGCATCTAATATATGTGGATGAAGTTTGTGGATTATTTAAGCTTGCAGGTGTACCCGGAGATGTTGTTAAGAAGAAGGTCTTCCCTTTATCTTTGAAGGGAGACGCATCGACATGGTATAGGCTATGTGATGATATGGGGTCTTGGAATTACAAACGATTGAAATTGGAATTTCATCAGAAGTTTTATCCTATGCATCTTGTTCATCGTGATCGCAGTTATATATATAATTTTTGGCCTCGCGAAGGAGAAAGCATCGCTCAAGCTTGGGTGAGGCTTAAATCAATGTTATATTCATGCCCCAATCATGAGCTCTCAAGAGAAATGATTATTCAAAATTTTTATGCTCGGCTTTCTGATAACAATTGCACCATGCTTGATACTTCTTGTGCTGGCTCTTTTATGATGAAGACTATTGAATTCAAATGGGATTTATTGGAAAGAATTAAATGCAATTCTGAAGATTGGGACCTCGACAAAGGTAAGGAGTCAGGTATAACACCTAGTTTTGATTGTGTTAAATCTTTTATGGATACCAATATTTTTCATAAATTTAGCACTAAATATGGACTTGACTCTGAGATAGTAGCTTCTTTTTGTGAATCTTTTGCTACTTATGTTGATCTCCCCAAGGAGAAATGGTTTAAATATCATCCTCCCATAAAAATCCTATGGGTATGTCTCCGTATGAAATGGTCTATGGAAAAGCATGTCACTTACCTCTCGAACTAGAACACAAGGCTTATTGGGCTATTAAAGAACTCAATTATGATTTTAAACTTGCCGGTGAGAAGAGGTTATTTGATATTAGCTCACTTGATGAATGGAGAGCCCAAGCCTATGAAAATGCCAAGTTGTTTAAAGAAAAAGTTAAAAGATGGCATGACAAAAGAATACAAAAGCGTGAGTTTAATGTAGGTGATTATGTATTGCTATACAACTCTCGTTTAAGATTTTTTTGCAGGAAAACTTCTCTCTAAATGGGAAGGCCCTTACGTTATCGAGGAGGTCTATCATTCCCGTGCCATAAAAATCAACAACTTCGAAGGCACAAATTCGAAGGTGGTGAACGGTCAAAGAATCAAACACTATATCTCAGGTAATCCCATAAATGTTGAAACCAATGTTATTGAAACCGTAACCCCGGAGGAATATATAAGGGACACTTTCCGGAATGTTTCAGACTCCAAAAAGGAATAGGTATGTGGTACGGTAAGTAAACAGACTCCAAAACAGTTTGAAGGCAATATTTCCCCATTTTGGAATATTTAGAAAAATAGAAAAATAAGAAGCAGTCCAGGAAGGACACGAGGCCTCCATGAGGGTGGAGGGCGCGCCCTACCCTACTGGGCACGCCCCTACCTTGTGGGCACCTCATGTGCTCTCCGGACTCCGTTTTCGTACACGACACGTATTTTGGTCGGTAAAAATTTATTATATAATCTCCCGGGGGTTTTGACTCCCGTATCACGCAAAAAATCTCCTGTCTTTGTTTCGAGCTGTTTTCTGTCAGGGTTGTCAAGGCTAGGCACTATGTCGTCTCCCTCCTCCAACCATGAGGGCAACGATGCTTGGCTAATGAAGATAGAGCTGAAGAGAGAAGAACCTATGGAGATCAACAAGGATGAAGGGATCAAGAAGGCCATGGAGGACCAAGTTCCGGCAACAGAAGACACCCTTCAACTGGATCACAATCTTCTTACCCCAACAGAAATCGAAGCTTTCAAGATGATTGAGTTAGCTCGTATACAAAATAAGTATCTCACACGTGAAAATATTTTGTTGAAGGAGCATATCATCGCACTCAAGGGCATTATCCGCAAGTTAGAAGACCTCCTATGCTCGATGTGCGACTATCCATCATCAACAACTCCACCTTCTTCACCAACAAAGGAGACATAATCACTTGGGTATGGGCACTCCACTTGGCAACTACCAAGCTTGGGGGAGTGCCCCGGTATCGTATCACCATCACATTTATCTTTACCGTTTTTCTTAGTTCGATCCTTTTGGTAATATCTTAATCCAGTAGAATAAAAGTTCTTAGTATGATCTAGTTGTGAGTTTTGCTTTATAATCTTTCTATGTAATCGAGTCCGTGAGCTATATAATAAAGATTAGTGTTGAGTCAAGGTGTAACGCCCAGGATGCGGCTATATCTCCCACATGTCGAAGCACGACTTAGAGGCATAACCGCATTGTAAGCAATGTCGCAAGTGAGGTAATCTTCACACAACCCATGTAATACATAAGGGAAAAACATACATAGTTGGCTTACAATCACCACTTCACACAATTACATGAATAAAGCATTACATCAACCAGATACAATCAAGGTGCGACTACGGAACCAAAATAAAAGAAGACTACCCCAAAAGCTACACAGATCCCCGATCGTCCCAACTGGGCTCCACTACTGATCAACTGAAACGAAACAACACAATGAACAAGATCTTCATCGAGCTCCTCCTTGATCTCGGTAGCGTCACCTGCACGGTATCACCGGCACCTGCAAACTGGTTTTGGAAGTAATCTGTGAGTCACGGGGACTCAACAATCTCACACCCACACGATCAAGACTATTTAAGCTTATGGGTAAGGTAAAAGGTATGAGGTGGAGCTGCAGCAAGCGACTAGCATATTTGGTGGCTAACATATACGCAAAAGAGAGCGAGAAGAGAAGGCAAAGGCATGGTTGAACAACTATGATCAAGAAGTGATCCTAGAACAACCTACGTCAAGCATTACTCCAACACCGTGTTCACTTCCCGGACTCCGTCGAGAAGAGACCATCACGGTTACACACACGGTTGATGCATTTTAATTAAGTTAAGTTTCAGGTTTTCTACAACCGGACATTAACAAATTCCCATCTGCCCATAACCGCGGGCACGGCTTTCGAAAGTTCAAATCCCTGCAGGGGTGTCCCAACTTAGCCCATCATAAGCTCTCACGGTCAATGAAGGATATTCCTTCTCCCAAGACAACCTGATCAGACTCGAAATCCCGGTTACAAGACATTTCGACAATGGTAAAACAAGACCAGCAAGACCACCCGCTGTGCCGACAAATCCTGATAGGAGCTGCACATATCTCGTTCTGAGGGCACACCGGATAAGCTAAGCGTATGAGAGCCAACGTAACCCAAGTTGCCAAGGGACGGCCCCGCAAGGTGCTCTGGGTTGGACCAACACTTAGAGAAGCACTGGCCCGGGGGGGTTAAAATAAGATGACCCTTGGGCTGGCCGACCCAAGGGAAAGAAAAGGCTAGGTGGCAAATGGTAAAACCAATGTTGGGCCTTGCTGGAGGAGTTTTATTCAAGGCGAACTGTCAAGGGGTTCCCATTATAACCCAACCGTGTAAGGAACGCAAAATCCGGGAACATAACACCGATATGACGGAAACTAGGGCGGCAAGAGTGGAACAAAACACCAGGCATAAGGCCGAGCCTTCCAGCCTTTACCAAGTATATAGATGCATTAATTAAATAAGAGATATTGTGATATCCCAACAAAATAACCATGTTCCAAACATGGAACAAGCTCCAATCTTCACCTGCAACTAACAACGCTATAAGAGGGGCTGAGAAAAGTGGTAATATAACCAAACAACAGTTTGCTAGGACAAGGTGGTTAGAGGCATGATAAGTAAGTGTTAGGTATCGCAACATAGGCATAGCAAAAGAGCGAGCATCTAGCAAGCAAAGATAGAAGTGATTTCGAGGGTATGGTCATCTTTCCTGAAACCTCGCAAGGAAGAAGAACGAGTCCATGAAGAATATAAATGGACGTAGTCGAACGAATCCTCACAAACGCGACGTTATCGGAACTAACCCGAAGAAGCAACACCGGAAAGAAGCAAACAACATAGTAAACAACCATCACATAACATGGCATGATGCACAACCAAGTATGATGCATGTCCGATTTAAATATGCATGGCATGGCAAAGTGCACAAACAACCCTACAAATTAAGTGGAGCTCAATATGCAACTCCGTTGCATATTGACGAAACACCACATGACTAATTTAGTTCGATCTTGTTTACGTACCCAACAATATTAAATGTTGTTAAACATGGCAAGAGGGTGAAGCAAAAGAAAACTACCTATCTAGCCAAGTTTAAATGAGGCCGGAACAACAAACAACAATTCCGGTAAATCCCCATATGCATATATTAGGTTTGGTACTGTTCTGTCCTAAACACAATTTTAGGGTTGTTAAACATGCAAAGTAAAGCCACCATGTTAAACTAGGCATTTTTCTATCCCAATTACATATAAAGATTATTTAAAACCGAGCTACGGTTAATTAGTTATGAATTAAATCATTTTAACATGGCAATTAAGCAAAACTTAAACAAACAACATTTTAAACATTTGAATCATAGATGAAAGTTGAATATTATTAAACTAGACAAAATTCTAAGCAACTTTCATATATAATTTATTTTAAACCGATGTATGGTTAAATAGATATTAAATGCATGAACTCTAGGGACTTTTCTGCAAATCTGGCAAACTCGCAGATCTAGGAAAAAAACAAGGCACGGGCCGAAACTGCTGGGCGCTGGGGTGCTCACCATGGGCCTGGCCCGGTCAGTGCAGCAACCGGCTTGGGTTGGCTGAGGCTTGGTGCGCTGGGCCTCGGTCAACAGGTGAAGGGGAAGGCGGCCCAGGCACGCACGGTCGATGAGGGCGCGGTCAGCGAAGAACCACGGCGGCAGCGGCCGAACTCCGGCGAGAGCAGCGCACGGGGAAACGACAACGGTGCGGTCGGCGAGGTCAGGAACGAGCAGATCCTGGCGAGGGGATCCCGGATCTGACGATGTTTCAGGGCGAGGAGGTCGGCAACGCCCTCGACGACGATGGAATGGGCGACTCCGATGACGGTGATCTCTCCTGCGCGCGCGGGAGAGAGAGTTTAGAGAGGAAGGCCGAAGGAGAAGGAGAAGGAAGCAGAGAGGCGGGGCGGCGGGGCTAGCGTGATGCAGGGGTGGTGGTCGCCGGCGCAGCTCCCAGTGGTCATCGGGGTTTGGCGAGGTGGCGGCAGGTCGGCGCAGAGGGAGCTCGGGCTCCCTGACCGCAGGGAGGAAGACAGGGCACCGGGGGCTGAGGCAGACGGGCCCAGATCTGGCTCGGGCGGGCCGGTTGTGGGCTCGGGCGGGCCACAGCGAAGTGGGGCGTGGGAGGGACGCGTGGCGCCTTCCCGTTGGCTGCGGGCGTCCTGCGTGGTGGCGGCTGGCCACTAGGATGGTGCCAAGTGGCAGGGACGAGGTGGCCGGCGACGGAATTTGAGGAGAGGAGGTGGGAGGCGGCTGGTTGATGATTGGTGGCGCGGTTTTCGAGGAGGAGGAAGGAGAAGGACCAAAATGGCATGTGGGTGTGCTTAAATAGGGTAGGGGCTAGGGTTTGGTGGGTTTGAGGCCGTTTCGAGCCGTTTGATCTCGATCGGACGGCTCCGGCGAGAGGGGATCTAGATGGACTGTGAAGAGGGGCTTGGGCTGAGAGGAGAGGAAAGAAGGCAGCCCGGCAACCGTTTCCGAAGACCGAAAACGTCCGACGTTAGGCCGGCTATATTGCCGCTATAGTTATCCGTTGGGGCATCAAACGAACTCCGAATGCGATGAAACTTGGCAGGCGGTCTACTGACAACAAAACAACACCGCACGCCAACTTTCAACCCATTCCGAGAACATTTTCCGGCCACTTACAAAATAATATTTCGGACATGCCACGGGCGCGTGCAAGTGTGCCTGGGCTCATAACGGACAATGAAGAGAACTGGGAGACCCGGACGGATGCAAGTTTTGAAAACATGATGATGCAATGCACATGATGACATGACAATATGCAACACACAAGTGAATGACACGACAACGTCGGTGAATAACTGGAAGACACCTGGCACATCGGTCTTGGGGCGTCACAACACTCCACCACTACGAGAGGATCTCGTCCCGAGATCTAGAATGGCACCGGAGGGACAACGGAAAAGGAAGATAAGCGGTAAAAACTAAGTTGCTTCTTTGACAAACGAGTGAAACCAAAGAACCTTGAGAAGGTTAAGCCATTTCGCGAAAAGAATACAACGGAGATGAACGAAGTTGAAATCACTCCGTTAGAAAAGAGGGACAAGGAAGAACAACTTTGGGAAGCACTCCGATTGAAAAGAAAAGGAATTGAATAAGAACTTGACAAGATGAGAGGATACTTGATGAAATCAACAACACGCTGCCTCCGGAACTATTGAAAGAATGACACAATGGGTAAGAATGATTTCAGACGACACTCCGGTTGAGAAGGGGGCAAAACTTGATAAGATGAGAGAACTTGAATGGAGGACATGACACTCCGGTTAAAAGGATAAGCAAAAGAAAGAACATGATCTTCACAAAACAAGAAGATTGATTGAATAGAGCAACATCACCATGCCTCCGGACGGAAGAAATTGAAGATAGATAATTGAAATAAAAGAATGGAGAGTGTCGGTGTCAAAACCGGCGGATCTTGGGTAGGGGGTCCCGAACTGTGCGTCTAAGGCGGATCGTAATAGGAGGCAGGGGACATGATGTTTTATCCAGGTTCGGGCCCTCTTGATGGAGGTAAAACCCTACGTCCTGCTTGATTTATTCTTGATGATATGGGTAGTACAAGAGTTGATCTACCACGAGATCAGAGAGGCTAAACCCTAGAAGCTAGCCTATGGTATGATTGTATGTTGTCCTACGGACTAAAACCCTCCGGTTTATATAGACACCGGAGGGGCTAGGGTTACACAAGGTCGGTTACAAAGGAGGAGATATACATATCCGTATTGCCTAGCTTGCCTTCCACGCCAAGTAGAGTCCCATCCGGACACGAGACGAAGTCTTCAATCTTGTATCTTCATAGTCCAACAGTCCGGCCAAAGGATATAGTTCGGCTGTCCGGAGACCCCCTAATCCAGGACTCCCTCAGTAGCCCCTGAACCAGGCTTCAATGACGATGAGTCCGGCGCGCAGTATTGTCTTCGGCATTGCAAGGCGGGTTCCTCCTCCGAATACACCACAGAAGAATTTGAATACAAAGATAGTGTCCGACCCTGCAAAATAAGTTCCACATACCACCGTAGAGAGAATAATATTTCCACAAATCTTAATCTGCTGACACGTTTTGGCCACATGACATCATGCCATGGCTCGGTGATTATTCGAACCGTTTTTCTTCAACCAGCTCCACACATAACGCGAGGCGGTTTCTTGACACGTCTTGTCAAAGCAGAGATCGTGTTCCCCTAATTACGGGATTCTCATCAATACGGTCGTGGGTAACCCAACCGTGTCTAGGACTCCTAGATTATAGGCAAGTCCCAAACGGCTACGGAGAGGACGCTTGATATTCACCCTCTTTATAAAGGGACAGGGCTTTTACTTTTTTTCCCTCCCGTGCTCAATCGAATCCTTCCCCCGCCTCGAGTTCTAACACCCAAAGCCCAGGTCAGGCGCTTCGGACCTTCAATCATGTCCGGATCTAGCCTTCAAGGCCGGTGGATGCCCTCCTCCGTTACGGAAGAGGATATCAAGAAGTTGAGGGAGGCCAGATACCTGACCGCCGAGGTATCGCATCGGCTGCCTGCCCAAGGGCAGGTTGTCCCTACCCCCGAACCCGACGAGAGCATCGTGTTCGTCTCCCACTTCCTCCGAGGTCTAGCCCTCACTCTAGATCCCTTCGTTAGGGGTTTGATGTTCTATTACGGGCCAGATTTCCATGATCTAGCCTCGGACTCCTTTATCCACATCTCGGCATTTATTATCGTATGTGAGGCCTTCCTCCGCATTACCCCTCACTTCGGCCTGTGGCTCAAGACCTTTGACGTGAAGCCGAAGATGGTCGAGGGGCAGCATGTAGCGTGCGAAGGCGCATTAATAAGCAAGACCGCTGGAGCTCCATGGCCAAAGTGTTCCATTCCAGAGGTGTCCGGATTATGGCAACGGGAGTGGTTTTACATCACAGCTCCCAGAAGTGCCAAGTGGGCGGCTGCCCCTGCTTTCCGCTCGGGCCCTCCACCACAACTGATATCATAGATTAGCAGAGGGCTGAGCTGGGGTCCAGCCAAGGACGTGCCTGTACTACAAGCCGCATTCAAGATCTCTTCGAAGGAGATTTTAGTCTGGTTATGGTGGTGCAAGTCATGCTGGTTCGACGAATCCAGCCATGCAAACGCCGGCCCCTTCGCATGTGGGAGTTCAACCTAGAAGGACCGCGCACTATTTAGAATTTCCTCGGCCTGACGCACGAGGAGATGTATAAATCATTCTTCGGACCCCAAATAGAGTGTCCGGACACTACCGAGGACATGGGCCTGAGCAGCAACCGTACCGCCGACCAAGTAAGTAATCCTCTAGCCGAACACACCTTCTTTCACTTATCATGACGTCATTCTGAGAAATTGCTCTTTGACCAGGACTGGCTAACAAAGGCGAAGATGATTCGGTGTTCGGCCCCCCTTCCTGAAGGTTTGGAAAATCCGGTACTGGAAAAGATGCTCGAGCTAGCACCTTGCCCGGAGCCCTCAGAGGAAGATAAAGAGGGAATAAAGAGGGCGAAAGCGGGCCTCCACCACTACCTATTCTGACCGAGGGAATGGGTGCCTCTGTGAGGGAGGATAACCAAGGGGACGAATCTGACATTCTCTCACCCCGGGGAAGGAAGAGGACTACCTCTGAAGATCCAGAAACCAAGGTTTCCAAACGGGAGAAGAAATCTCCACCAGAGGGTCCTGCCTTGGACGGTGCTCTTGCCGCACAAAGTCCACGCGGGGATCTGCTCTCTAACGAGCTGTAAGTAATCAAAAAGTACTTTAATAGTGAAGATATACTACCTTACCTCTGAGGAAAATAACCGAAGCATTTATCTTGCAGTTTGGATCTTAGCCCTTCTCAGCAGAGCTCATCTTCGGGGGATCTTCTTTCGGAGATGATGGAGAGCGAAACGCCTCGCCCGGACTCCCCCGCTCAAGAAGCGGGCGACCTTGAAGTGTTGTCACGGAGGGCCTCTCCGGATCCGGTGAGGACAGAAGATAATCCTATAGTCACCCAAAGTCCCCAGCGTCCGGCTCTTGAAGAGAGCAAACAAAAGAGTCCGGCACCGTCTGGTATGTGGTCGGACGTACTGAGGGAGCTATTGGAGCGAGCGGCCATCTCAGAAGAACACCGTACATTGATGGGTACGGTGATGGAAAGAATTTTGTTCGCCAAAAGCGGATTGCATGAAGCTTTTATGAGTATACTGACGGGCTTTGAGGTACGTGAAATGATATACTTTTTGATAGTACCGCACATTTTTAGGTGTGCCCTGTGTAGATAGTAGCCCCTGAGACTCTGGTTGTCGTCGAGAATGGCGGCGAACAGAGGATCGTAGTCCCAGGTAATAACCAAACCACCTTTATGTGCAGGTGGTGGAAGCTCCGGTGGCTAGCCGGAGTAATGAGTTTGCTGAACTAAAGCGGCAACTGGATGCGGCATATGCCGACATCGAGCTTGTTAACAAGCGGCTTGACGAGGCACAGGGTAAGTAATGTTTTCTGGTGAATGTCACATAGTAAGAGCAGCATGATGCCAGTATCTTTAATATGTTGTGACCGCAGATGGAGCTGCCACCGTGGAGACCCTTCGGGCGGAACTTTCCCGAGCCAAAGAACAAGCAAGGAGTAGTAATGCGGCTGCTTTGAAGATGGTCGAAGAGTTGAGAGCCGAGAAGGCCGTGCATTGTGAGAGCAAAGAGAAAATGGCCAAGATGGCTGTAAAATTAAAAGACACTGCCGACCGTTGCTAGTTCCTTGAAGAAGAAAACCGAGCGAAGGCGACGGACCTTGATAAGGCCACGATGGTGACCAAAGACACCTGCTCTGCTATGAGAGCGAAGAAGGAGGAGCTGCGTGAAGCCGGGGATATTTCGGCTGGGAAGCCCTTTATGCTGCGGAGGAAGTTCAGAGATCTGCGGTATGCTCCTCTGGATCGGCTGTGGAGTTCGGCAGACGCATATATGGACTTGGCGGCGAGCGCTGTCGATGCGGCCAAATACTTCCGAGATCAAACAGATCATGAAGTGGATAAGCTGTTCTGGTCGCAGTTTAACGTTCCAGAGCGTCCGCTTCCATTGACTAATCAGCTAGCCGAATGGGCCGAACTCAATAGGTTGTCCGGACTCGCCATGAGGTCCGTCGTAGATCAGCTGTGGCCGGAAAAACCGAAGCCGAACAACTATTTCAACTTAGTGCAGCGGTTCCTTGGAGCGGTGCCGCACATCAATGCGATGAAGAGGTCGGCGTGTATAGAAGGCTCGCGGATGGCCCTTGCCCGTGTCAAAGCATACTGGGCGGAGATGGATGCTACCACTGTTGCGGCGCAGGGTTCGGCCATAGGCCGAGTGGCTGCCGAGCACTATTTCGAAGAAGTTCTCGAGGGTGCTCGTTTGATAGAGGCCCAGTGCTCGAAGAATATTATGTTTGAGTGACATGTATTCCCATTGTAAACACAATGTTTATGAAATTTATTAAGGCTGTATTTATACTTTTGCCTGGAAGTAATATGATGCCTCCTGTGCGGCCGTTTATGTATATATGTATATAACCTGAAAGATTGCAGTCGTCGGCTTCAACCCCCACGCATATAATGCGGAGGTGTTCGCAGAAGACGCGTGTTCACACTTAATCCAACGTCTTGGTCCTATTAAGGAGGTGATAGCGCAGCGAACGAGGCAACCGGACTATAATGCTTTAACACTTTCACTTAGCCATAGGAGTTTGACGGTGGGGCTACTATATAGCCCCTGGTGGCTCCGCACTCTCCCGAATTCGGGGTGCGGACATGCCTGGCCGGGAAACGGCCCTTCGTTAAGGCGGAGGAATTCTAACATTCCGATAGGTCATCGAGTGGTTGACCAGTCTCACGCTATATCATGACAGTCAGTTTTCGGCTTTCTCTACTGAGGTGCTCGTCCGGATGAACCGGGCACAATCGCAGTAGTTCTCCTGGTGCCGCCTTAGCCGATAGAGCGGAACGTAAGGCAGCAAAACACAGGAGCCGGGCAAACCCAACATTTGACCAAAGACATGATTCGGAGCTGATGCATATAAGGCCAAACTCGCGACGCCGAACACTCCCTAAGGTATTCGGTCTTTATGGTATAAACCGGGCCTAAACAGTGCCCTTTGTAAGAAGCCCCTGGTGTCCAGGTACGTGCATTATTCTGACGTGGCCACATGCCAAGACGTCAGCATCCTTCTCAATTGTACTGAGAATCCGAGGGATGTGTATCAACAAGAGACAGTAAAAAAGGTTTACGCAGGGTCTTAATCTAAAAAGAATCCTTGGAACGGGTCCCTGCTGCACGTCTGCGCCTGTGTCTCCGTTGTGCCGTATCCTGGACGGGTGTAGCACGATGGTCATCTGTAAAAGAGAGAAACTTAGGTGAAAAGTTGTCGTGCAAAAAGGTAGGTTTAAAGAAACCATGTACAATTCAAGATGAGTAAAAATTGCCACTTGTCTGCGCGCGTTGAGCCCCTTGTATTTGTAATAGGGGTGTGGCCATCAAACCTGTATGAATTACATATAGCTGCGCCGGACTCGTCTAACCGTGTCCGTGGTCTTGACGACCTATCAAATGCTTTAGTTGGTGAGGCCGTTTTTAGTGTGCGGCTGCCAGGCAGTCGCACTCTCTTCGGCGCGCAAGGATCGCTCAATATTTCCATTCACTGTAATGATGCTACGTGGACCGGGCATCTTAAGCGTGAGGGAAGCGTAATGCGGTATTGCATTAAAGCGAGCGAAAGCTTCGCGTCCAAGTAGTGCTTGATAGCCACTTTGGAATGGACAATGTGGAATGTTAAATTTTCGCTACGGAAGTTATCGGGGAAGCCGAATATAACCTCTAGTAGCAGGGAGCCCGTGCAATGAGCTCCTAGGCCTGGCGTTACTCCTTTAAAGGTAGTATTGCTGTGGAAAATTTTCGTTGGGTCTATCCCCATTTTGCGGATTGTGTCCTGATATATCAGGTTTAGACTACTGCCACCGTCCATCAGGACTCGTGTGAAATGGTATCCATCAATTATTGGGTCTAATACCAAGGCAGCCCATCCTGCACGCCAGATACTTGCTGAGTAATCCCGATGGTCGAAAGTGATCGGTTGAGACGACCAGTGGCAGGACTCCGCGGTGATAGGCCCTTGGGCATATTTCTCTGGGAGTGCCGCTTTGTTTCTCCCCTTGATCACGTGTAACACGTTCATTGTTTTGACTTCTGGTGGAAATTTCTTTTGTTCCCCAGTGTCTTGCTTGAGAGGCTCATCCTCGTCTTCGCTTGGTGTATCCTCCCCCTTGTGTACGGCGTTGAGCTTGCCGGACTGCTTGAAGACCCAACATTCTCTGTGGGTATGATTTGCAGGTTTATCGGGGGTGCTATGGATCTGACATATTTGGTCCAGAATTTTGTTTAGGCTGGACAGTTCATCTCTGGCGCCTTTAGAGGGCGGCTTTTGCTGACCTGGCCGAGAGCTTCTGAATCCGGCGTTTACCGCCGTGCTCTTCGGGCTGTCTTCTTTATTCCGGCGCTTATTATTTTTGCTGCGCCGTGATTTCCCGTTTCCATCTCTAACTTCGGATGTACTGGGGTCGCTGGTGCTGCATCTGGCTAGCCAGCTATCCTCACCCGCGCAAAAGCGGGTCATGAGGCTTGTTAATGCTGCCATTGTTCTCGGCTTTTCTTGGCCGAGGTGTCTGGCAAACCATTCGTCGCGGATGCTATGCTTAAAAGCTGCCAAGGCTTCGGCGTCCGGACAGTCGACTATTTGGTTCTTTTTAGTAAGAAACCTGTTCCAAAGCTTTCGGGCTGACTCTCCGGGCCGTTGAGTTATATGACTCAAATCGTCCGCATCCGGAGGTCGGACATAAGTCCCTTGAAAATTTGCCTGAAAAGCGTCTTCGAGCTCTTCCCAGCTTCCAATGGAGCTTCCGGGGAGGCTTTTAAGCCAGTGCTGAGCTGGCCCTTTGAGTTTGAGGGGTAAATACTTAATGGCGTGGAGATCATCTCCTCGAGCCATATGGATATGGAGGATATAGTCCTCAATCCAGACCCCAGGGTCTGTTGTTCCGTCATATGCCTCTATGTTTACGGGTTTGAATCCCTCTGGAAGTTCATAGTCCATCACCTCATTGGTGAAACATAAGGGGTGTGCGGCACCCCTGTATCTGGGTGTACCGCATTATGCGGATGTTTGTTGTGTTGCATCATATGCTGGAGCGCGCTTGCGTGGTCCATAGATGGATCTAGTTGCGCCGTCCTTTTGATGCGAGCCCTCGCGTGGATCGCGTATTGGCTTATGTGCGACGTTGTTTGCCGCTCTATGTTGGCCGTGAGGTCGTCTATCCGGCCAGATGGCCGTTTTAATTTTTGGTTGCAGGGGATCTAAGGCCTCCTCATCGAATTCAGGTAGCAACTTCCGCTTCGGGTAGCTCTTGGTGTGGCGACTATCGTCGTACTTCGCTACTGAGTTGAGTACTTTACTCCATCTGATTCGGAGTGTGTCTTGCGCAGCCTTGAGCCTTTTCTTCTGCTTTTTTAGACTCCTCGCGATGGCAACAAGCCTTTGACGGGCATTATGTTGCTTCGGGTGTCTGTCTGGTGTGATGTCATCCGGACTATTATCTTTGACAGAGTCGGGTTGTTCGGTTTGATTCTTCGTGTTGCCGTGGTCTGGTGATGGTTCACCCTGCTCTAATGCTGGGTCTATGTGATCGTTGTTTCTGCCGAGGCGTGATTTGGAGTGGCGCTTACGCCGCCGCTTTGACTGCTTCTCGAGGGGACAACCCTTCGTTGCGTCCTTCCGTTCCTCCTCGTCGTCGTCTTTTGGTGTGTCCACCATGTATACGTCATGTGGTGAAGTGGGCGTCCAGTGCCCTATGGGCAGTGGTTCCTGTTCGTCTCCTGCATCGTCGTCCATATCATCGATGTCTTCGGAGTCGGAGTCGAGCATGTCAGTTAAGTCATCGACAGTGGCTACTAAGTGGGTGGTGGGTGGGCGGCGAATTTCTTCGTCATCCGCATCCCAATCCTGACGGACATAGTTCGGCCAGGACTCTCCTGACAAGGAGAGAGACTTTAATGAGTTCAGTATGTCGCCGAAGGGCGAGTGCTAAAAGATATCTGCGGAGGTAAACTCCATGATCGGCGCCCAACCAGATTTGATAGGAACGGGCGCAGGAGGTTTGGAGTCCGTGGCCGGAGAAGTATCCGGCAGTTTAACAACACGGCTCTCGTGAAGGGTAAGATCGATATTCGGCTCGATCGCCGTTGGGGATGCGGCCTCTGTGGCAGGGTCTACCCACCCGTCCATGGGAGGTGCAACTGGCTCCGAATTAAGGGTCGGAGCGGCTGCCGGTGTGATTTCTTGAACACTGTCCGATGGCAGAGCTAAATCGTACTCATCGTGACCGCGTGGCGCACAAGGCAGAGGCTCGAATCCATCGAAGATCAAGTCTCCGCGGATATCGGCCGTGTAGTTTAAGCTTCCAAATCTGACCTAGTGTCCAGGGGCGTAACTTTCGATCTGCTCCAGATGGCCAAGCGAGTTGGCCCGCAGTGCGAAGCCGCCGAACACAAAGATCTGTCTGGGGAGAAAAGTCTCACCCTGGACTGCATCGCTATCGATGATTGTAGGAGCCATCAAGCCTAATGGCGACGACACAGAGGAACTCTCAATGAAAGCACCAATGTCGGTGTCAAAACCGGCGGATCTCGGGTAGGGGGTCCCAAACTATGCGTCTAAGGTGGATGGTAACAGGAGGTAGGGGGCACGATGTTTTACCCAGGTTCGGGCCCTCTTGATGGAGGTAAGACCCTACGTCCTGCTTGATTTATTCTTGATGATATGGGTATTACAAGAGTTGATCTACCACGAGATCGAAGAGGCTAAACCCTAGAAGCTAGCCTTTGGTATGATTGTATGTTGTCCTATGGACTAAAACCCTCCGGTTTATATAGACACCAGAGGGGGCTAGGGTTACAGAAGGTTGGTTACAAAGGAGGAGATATACATATCCGTATTGCCTAAGCTTGCCTTCCACGCCAAGTAGAGTCCCAGCCGGACACGGGACGAAGTCTTCAATCTTCTATCTTCATAGTCCAACAGTCCGGCCAAAGGATATAGTCCGGCTGTCCGGAGACCCCCTAATCCAGGACTCCCTCAGAGAGGAAAATGCCAACTTCTGCCACAATTGAGCTTGAAAAGGCATCCTTAGGAGAAGGGTCGAACGGAGTTGTTGGAAAAACCAACAACGAAAAGAGTAAGCTTGTTGTGGGCTTATGGGGAAACATCTCAAAACTGAGTTGAAATTCTGCCACTGACGGAAACGATAGATTGGATTGATATGACAAGGAGACGAGAAACTTATTTCACCAGGAGGATAAAAGAAGAACTTGGGTCACTTATGAGCACCATAGATAGCGACAATCCTTAGGGAAGGCTTTAGGTGAAACGTGACACAAGATAACTCCAACGAAGAGGTTGATGGATTTGGAATACCTCATTCTTAACAACATGTGGATCATGACACATGAACTCAAATTATCAAGAATGACGTAATACCACCTCCGATGATATGGTAGAAAGAATTGCACTCCGGATTGCAAGATGAAGAATGCTTTGAGTTCCTCTGAAAAGAATCTTGATGAACACTTCGAAAAGGAATTAAATCTTTGATGAACCATCATGTAGAACCTTCATGAAGAACTCCGGTAAACAAAAGAATAACAAAAAGAAAGAGAAGTTGAAAACACAAGGTGAAACCTTGTAATGATTTAGATGGGTCTCCGTGATAATTAGAGCTTGGAACTCCGAGAAAGAAAAGATGAACAAAAGAAAATCAAGAATTTGATGAACCTCCGGAATAAAGAATTAAATCCACTCGATGAAACAAAAATAAGAATTACATTATGCTTATCCTTCACCAATTAAATTCATGACCAACAATGGATTTGTCATACTACTTATCCTCGTAGAAAGGATTAAGATAGATATAACATAAATTTGAGAAGGTCTTCAAGAAACCAGCGGTAGGATTGGAAAGAACGAGTGACTTGATACGGTAACGAAGGAAGAGATCTCTTGAACGAACCACCATAAGAATTGAAAATGAACAAAGAAAAGATAAAGAAACACCGGAAAAATTAGAGAACGAATGAAGATACTTGACAGAATTTAGATACATGAGAATGAAGAGATCACGAGCTGATAAGAGAATACTTGAATGATGCACTAGTATGATTTGGAGAACTGGAGCTGAAAGCTGGGAATGAGTAAAATTTGAAAAGATGGCCTTCGGGGAAAGAAATGGAAACAACTCATGAAATGCTCCGGATGGGTGAAAGGAATTTTTCACAAACGAAAACAATTATGAGAGGATGGCATCAAGCTTGAACTACACATCTTTGAAAGAGCGGATAAGATTGTAGAGAAACTCTTCTTCGGTCTTCAAATGTTGATAATGATGACGAGAACCAACACTGAGAATTTGTTGAGATACTCCGGGAGAATGAACAATGAAGGAGTTGAGACAACGATGAAAATAATTTGACAGATCTTGGAGAAAAACATTTGACTGATGAAAAATTCATCCTTACGTCAAACTTTTAATAGAATTTAGGATAGCTCCGGGAAAATTAGAAGAGTCAGGTAAGATCCTGGAAAAAGACCTATGGGTTAGGGCCCACTCAAAAGAAACACCGTTGAAACGATTGCTTGAAAAGAGAGATTACACTAGTTGAATTAAATGGCTTGAATGATATAACATCCTCGAAAGAGTTTGAACGAAAGCAGAGTTGAAACATGAATCTTCGAAATATCTTGAGCACTCCGGAACAATTGAATAGCAAGCGGGGAATGATTATGAGGTGCACCGGCATAAGAAAAGCATTGGCAAAAGAAAAGACTATGCTCAATACCAAAGCTTGAATTGAATCCACCGGAGAAGGAAAAGAATGATGAACTTAAGGTTCCGTTAGGATCTTCATGAGAATCACCGGGTAAGAACATTGAAGGAAAGGAATGAAGAGGCTTCCCATCAGTAAAAGATACATGATTAAGAAATCTGAGTCCTTGAAGAAAAAAAAGGGTGGGAGGGCGGGAAAACAAAGGCAATTTGGGACAGATGAAACAAACACCGTTGAGAAGAACTGATAATTGATCTTGCGGATGTTGAAATGATCGGATTCACTTGAAGAGAAAACACGCCGGTTGAAAAAGGATTGACATGACAACCTCGATGATCAAGAAGGATTAGTATTCGCATAGGAGTATGAGAACACCGCTTAAGAAAGGTATGGAATCAACTCTTGACTTCGAAGCAACTCGAATAACACAGCTCAAAAACAAAACAAAGGATTGGCTTGCAAAATAAGCCGGAACAAACATATGATAGAGATTTCGTCCGAAGTTTTCGTGGTGGGGCCTACACGGGCTCGATCGTACAACACCATCATGTACAAGGCAGTGCACATGACATATGAAGCGTCCCCGAGTCAGCATAGCCAAGGACTCTTTAAGACACAATGAGACCACTACAAAACTAACCGTGGATAGGCGGACCACTAGGCGTCGAACCTCAATTTCATATCGTACATCTGTTGGAAAGATATCCTAAGAGCTACTTGAATTCCCACTTATAAACTCCCGAAACTTCCCGGTTATGCAATCAGGTGTTGGGGATACAGGGGAAGCATAATATCTCACCCAAAACTAGCAAATCCTACATCCAGTTGTATCCATCCTTCAACACATAACCAAGAAACCTTCGGAAATCATTTACCTCGACCTTCGAAAAGCATCCGTTATATGAGTTATGGCAATACTCCCGAACTCCCGCCCCAGTACTGGGTGGCATCGAGGTTATCTCACCAACAACTGCATAAAGGAGATTTTCGATGTCAGCGAAACTCAGGTATTCCAGAACGGCAACGATAAAATTGTGACGACAACACCTCGGAGCTGAACTCCCCGGGACACTGCCACAACCCCTAAATGTCAGGAGGCACCAAGAACAATGTTCTCGTCACAAAACCATCGGAATGATTCCAAGATACCCGCGTGATCCTAAATGTTCTTAGTGAAATTTGAGAAGAGAAGAGTCAAAACTCTACGTCAGGATGCCTCACCAGAGCGACGAAGGGACTGAGGAATAAAGAGAACCCTACTCTCCGATATATATAATCCTAAAAGACTCAAAACATTTTTTTCTAGACTCAACAACGCCAACGATTCGATCAAGCAGGGGCTCCTAAGTCGGGGAAGGCTCTGATACCAACTTGTAACGCCCAGGATGCGGCTATATCTCCCACGTGTCGAAGCACGACTTAGAGGCATAACCGCAGTGTAAGCAATGTTGCAAGTGAGGTAATCTTCACACAACCCATGTAATACATAAGGTAAAAAGATACATAGTTGGCTTACAATCGCCACTTCACACAATTACATGAATAAAGCATTACATCAACCAGATACAATCAAGGTCCGACTACGGAACCAAAATAAAAGAAGACTACCCCAAAAGCTAAACAGATCCCCGATCGTCCCAACTGGGCTCCACTACTGATGAACTAAAACGAAACAACACAATGAACAAGATCTTCATCGAGCTCCTCCTTGAGCTCGGTAGCGTCACCTGCACGGTATCACCGGCACCTGCAAACTGGTTTTGGAAGTAATCTGTGAGTCACGGGGACTCAGCAATCTCACACCCATGCGATCAAGACTATTTAAGCTTATGGGTAAGGTAAAAGTTATGAGGTGGAGCTGCAGCAAGCGACTAGCATATTTGGTGGCTAACATATACGCAAAAGAGAGCGAGAAGAGAAGGCAAAGGCATGGTCGAACAACTATGATCAAGAAGTGATCCTAGAACAACCTACGTCAAGCATTACTCCAACACCGTGTTCACTTCCCGGACTCCGCCGAGAAGAGACCATCACGGTTACACACGCGGTTGATGCATTTTAATTAAGTTAAGTTTCAGGTTTTCTACAACCGGACATTAACAAATTCCCATCTGCCCATAACCGCGAGCACGACTTTCAAAAGTTCAAATCCCTGCAGGGGTGTCCCAACTTAGCCCATCACAAGCTCTCACGGTCAACGAAGGATATTCCTTCTCCCAAGACAACCCGATCAGACTCAGAATCCCGGTTACAAGACATTTCGACAATGGAAAAACAAGACCAGCAAGACCACCCGCTGTGCCGACAAATCCCGATAGGAGCTGCACATATCTCGTTCTGAGGGTACACCGGATAAGCTAAGCGTACGATAGCCAACGTAACCCAAGTTGCCAAGGGACGGCCCCGCACGGTGCTCTGGGTTGGACCAACACTTAGAGAAGCACTGGCCCGGGGGGGGGGGGTTAAAATAAGATGACCCTTGGGCTGGCCAACCCAAGGGAAAGAAAAGGCTAGGTGGCAAATGGTAAAACCAATGTTGGGCCTTGCTGGAGGAGTTTTATTCAAGGCGAACTATCAAGGGGTTCCCATTATAATCCAACCGTGTAAGGAACGCAAAATCCGGGAACATAACACCAATATGACGGAAACTAGGGCGGCAAGAGTGGAACAAAACACCAGGCATAAGGCCGAGCCTTCCACCCTTTACCAAGTATATAGATGCATTAATTAAATAAGATATATTGTGATATCCCAACAAAATAACCATGTTCCAAACATGGAACAAGCTCCAATCTTCACCTGCAACTAACAACACTACTAGAGGGGCTGAGCAAAGCGGTAACATAGCCAAACAACGGTTTGCTAGGACAAGGTGGTTAGAGGCTTGGTTTAGCAATATGGGAGGCATGATAAGTAAGTGGTAGGTATCGTAGCATAGGCATAGCAAAAGAGCGAGCATCTAGCAAGCAAAGATAGAAGTGATTTCGAGGGTATGGTCATCTTGCCTGAAATCCCGCAAGGAAGAAGAACGAGTCCATGAAGAAGATAAACGGACATAGTCGAACGAATCCTCACAAACGCGACGTTATCGGAACTAACCCGAAGAAGCAACACCGGAAAGAAGCAAACAACATAGTAAACAACCATCACATAACATGGCATGATGCACAACCAAGTATGATGCATGTCCGATTTAAATATGCATGGCATGGCAAAGTGCACAAACAACCCTACAAATTAAGTGGAGCTCAATATGCAACTCCGTTGCATATTGACGAAACACCACGTGACTTATTTAGTTCGATCTTGTTTATGTACCCAACAATATTAAATGTTGTTAAACATGGCAAGAGGGTGAACAAAAGAAAACTACCTATCTAGCCAAGTTTAAATGAGGCCGGAACAACAAACAACAATTCCGGTAAATCCCCATATGCATATATTAGGTTTGGTATTGTTCTGTCCTAAACACAATTTTAGGGTTGTTAAACATGCAAAGTAAAGCCACCATGTTAAACTAGGAATTTTTCTACCCCAATTACATATAAAGATTATTTAAAACCGAGCTACGGTTAATTAGTTATGAATTAAATCATTTTAACTTGGCAATTAAGCAAAACTTAAACAAACTACATTTTAAACATTTCAATCATAGATGAAAGTTGAATATTATTAAACTAGACAAAATTCTAAGCAACTTTCATATATAATTTATTTTAAACCGATGCACGGTTAAATAGATATTAAATGCATGAACTCTAGGGACTTTTCTGCAAATCTGGCAAACTCTGGGGAAAAGCTAAAACGCAGATCTGAAAAAAAAACAAGGCACGGGCCGAAACTGCTGGGCATTGGGGCCCTCACCATGGGCCTGGCCCGGTCAGTGCAGCAGCCGGCTTGGGCTGGCTGAGGCTTGGTGCGCTGGGCCTCGGTCAACAGGTGAAGGGGAAGGCGGCCCGGGCACGCGCGATCGATGAGGGCGCGGTTACCGAAGAACCACGGCGGCAGCAGCCGAACCCTGGCGAGAGTGGCGCACGGGGAAACAACGACGGGCGCGGTCGGCGAGGTTGGGAACGAGCAGATCTTGGCGAGGGGGTCCCGGATCTGACGACGTTTCAGGGCGAGAAGGCCGGCAACGCCCTCGACGATGATGGAATGGGCGACTCCGGTGATGGTGATCTCTCCTGCGCACGCGAGAGAGAGAGTTTAGAGAGGAAGGCCGAAGGAGAAGGAGAAGGAAGCAGAGAGGCGGGGCGGCGGGGCTAGCCTGATGCAGGGGTGGTGGTCGCCGGCGCAGCTCCCGGTGGCCATCAGTGTTTGGCGAGGTGGCGGCAGGTTGGCGCAGAGGGAGCTCGGGCTCCCTGACCATGGGGAGGAAGACAGGGCACCGAGGGCTGAGGCAGACGGGCCCAGATCCGGCTCGGGCGGGCCACGACAAAGTGGGGTGCGGGAGGGACGCGTGGCGCCTTCCCGTTGGCTGCGGGTGTCCTGCGTGGTGGCGGCTGGCCACTAGGATGGCGCCAAGTGGCAGGGACGAGGTGGCCGGCGGCGGAATTTGAGGAGAGGAGGTGGGAGGCGGCTGGTTGATGATTGGGGGCACGGTTTTCGAGGAGGAGGAAGGAGAAGGACCTAAATGGCATGTGGGTGTGCTTAAATAGGGTAGGGGCTAGGGTTTGGTGGGTTTAAGGCCGTTTCGAGCCGTTTGATCTCGATCGGACGGCTCCGGCGAGAGGGGATCTAGATGGACTGTGAAGAGGGGCTTGGGCTGAGAGGAGAGGAAAGAAGGTAGCCCGGCAACCGTTTCTGGAGACCGAAAACGTCCGACGTTAGGCCGGCTATATTGCTGCTATAGTTATCCGTTGGGGCATCAAACGAACTCCGAATGCGATGAAACTTGGCAGGCGGTCTACTGACAACAAAACAACACCGCACGCCAACTTTCAACCCATTCTGAGAACATTTTTCGGCCACTTACAAAATAATATTTCGGACATGCCACGGGCGCGTGCAAGTGTGTTTGGGCTCAGAACGAACAACGAAGAGAACTGGGAGACCCGGACGGATGCAAGTTTTGAAAACATGATGATGCAATGCACATGATGAAATGAAAAGATGCAACACACAAGCGAATGACACGGCAACTTCGGCGAATAACTGGAAGACACCTGGCACATCGGTATCGGGGCGTCACATAAGGGCTTGATTATTTTGCCATGATCCTAAGGGAGTAAAAGAAAAGAGAAAGAAATTAAAAAGAAACAAAGAGATCATGTGAGCCATATGGAGAGTAATGAGCTCACATAGAAAAAGTATGATGAATAAAAGTTGTTGAGGGTTGAGAAACATAGTTTTGGTCATCGTTGCAATTAATAGGAAGTAATAAAGAAAGAGAGGTCTTCACATATAAATATACTATCTTGGACATCTTTTATGATTGTGAGCACTCATTAAAATATGACATGCTAAAGAGTTGACGTTGGACAAGGAAGACAATGTAATGGGTTATGTTTTCTTACATCTGAGATAAATTATATTGTCTTGGATCCTCCAACATGTTGAGCTTGCCTTCCCCCCTCATGCTAGCCAAATTCATTGCACCAAGTAAAAATACTACTTGTGCTTCCAAATACCCTTAAACCAGTTTTGCCATCAGAGTCCACCATACCTACCTATGGATTGAGTAAGATCCTCCAAGTAAGTTGTCATCGGTGCAAGCAATAAAAATTGCTCTCTAAATATGTATGACTTATTAGTGTGGGAGAAATAAGCTCTATACGATCGTGTGATATGGAAGAAATAAAAGCGACAGATTGCATAATAAAGGTCCATATCACAAGTGGCAATATAAAGTGATGTTCTTTCGCATTAAGATTTTGTGCATCCAACCATAAAAGCGCATGACAACCTCTGCTTCCCTCTGCGAAGGGCCTATCTTTTACTTTTATCTCCTACATTGCATAAGAGTCATGGTGATCTTCACCCTTCCTTTTTACCTTTTATCCTTTGGCAAGCACAGTATGTTGGAAAGATCCTGGTATATATATGGCTAATTGGATGTGAGTTTTCATGAGCTATTATTGTTGACATTACCCTTGAGGTGAAACGTTGGGAGGCAAAATTATAAGCCCCTATCTTTCTCTGTGTCCGATTAAAACTCCATACCCATAAGTATTGCATGAGTGTCAGCAATTGTGAAAGACTATATGATAGTTGAGTATGTGGACTTGCTGAAAAGCTCTTATACATTGACTCTTTCCTATGTTATGATAAATTGCAATTGCTCCAATGATTGAGATTATAGTTTGTTAGTTTTCAATGAAGTTTACTATTCATACTTGAGATTGTGATTGAATTATTACTCTAGCATAAGAAATCATATGGCAAGAATTATATAAGTTGATGTTCTAAGAATGATCATGATGCCCTCATGTCCGTATTTTATTTTTATCGACACCTCTATCTCTAAACATGTGGACATATTTTTCGATTTCGGCTTTTCGCTTGAGGACAAGCGAGGTCTAAGCTTGGGGAGTTGATACGTCCATTTTGCATCATGCTTTTATATCGATATTTATTGCATTATGGGCTGTTATTACACATTATGTCACAATACTTATGCCTATTCTCTCTTATTTTACAAGGTTTACATAAAGAGGGAGAATGCCGGCAGCTGGGATCCTGGGCTGGAAAAGGACCAAATATTAGAGACCTATTCTGCACAGCTCCAAAAGTCCTGAAACTCCACGGAAGACGCTTTCCAAATATATAAAAAATACTGAGAGCAAGAACTTCACCAGGGGGCCACACCCTGCCCACGAGGGTGGGGGCGCGCCCTACCCCCTGGGCGCCCCCCCTACCTCGTGGCCCCCCTGGTGGCCCTCCGGTGACCATCTTATGCTATATGAAGTCTTTTGATGGGAAAAAATGACAAGCCATCTTCTCGGACGGAACTCTGCCGCCACGAGGCGGAACCTTGACGGAACCAATCTAGGGCTCTGGCGGAGCTGTTCTGCCGGGGAAACTTCCCTCCCGGAGGGGGAAATCATCGCCATCGTCGTCACCAACGCTCCTCTCACCGGGAGAGGACAATCTCCATCAACATCTTCATTAGCACCATCTCCTCTCAAAACCCTAGTTCATCTCTTGTATCCAATTCTTGTCTCCAAGTCCGGGATTGGTGCTAGTAGGTTGCTAGTAGTGTTAATTACTCCTTGTAGTTGATGCTAGTTGGTTTAATTGGTGGAAGATCATATGTTCAGATCCTATATGCACATTAATACCCCTCTGATTATGAACATGTTTATGCTTTGTGAGTAGTTACGCTTGTTCCTGAGGACATGGGAGAGTCTTGCTATTAGTAGTCATGTGAATTTGGTATTCGTTCGATATTTTGATGAGATGTATGTTGTCTCTCCTCTAGTGGTGTTATGAGAACGTCGACTACATGACACTTCACCATTATTTGGGCCTAGAGGCAGGCATTGGGAAGTAATAAGTAGATGATGGGTTGCTAGAGTGATAGAAGCTTAAACCCTAGTTTATGCGTGATAACCCACAAGTATAGGGGATCACAACAGTTTTCGAGGGTAGAGTATTCAACCCAAATTTATTGATTCGACACAAGGGGAGCCAAAGAATACTCTCAAGTATTAGCAGATGAGTTGTCAATTCAACCACACCTGGAAACTTAATATCTGCAGCAAAGTATTTAGTAGCAAAGTAATATGATAGTAGTGGTAACGGTAGCAAAAGGTAACAATAGTAAAAGTAATGTTTTTGGTATTTTGTAGTGATGATAGAAATAGCAACGGGAAAGTAAATAAGTGAAGAACAATATGTGGAAAGCTCGTAGGCAATGGATCGGTGATGGAGAATTATGCCGGATGCGGTTCATCATGTAACAGTCATAACCTAGGGTGACACAGAACTAGCTCCAGTTCATTGATGTAATGTAGGCATGTATTCCGAATATAGTCATACGTGCTTATGGAAAAGAACTTGCATGCCATCTTTTGTCCTACCCTCCCGTGGCAGCGGCGTCCTTACGGGAACTAAGGGATATTAAGGACTCCTTTTAATAGAGAACCAAAACAAAGCATTAACACATAGTGAATACATGAACTCCTCAAACTACAGTCATCACCGGTAAGTATCCTGATTATTGTCACTTCGGGGTTAATGGATCATAACACATAATAGGTGACTATAGACTTGCAAGACCGGATCAAGAACACTCATATATTGATGAAAACATAATAGGTTCAGATCTGAAATCATGGCACTCGGGCCCTAGTGACAAGCATTAAGCATAGCAAAGTCATAGCAACATCAATCTCAGAACATAGTGGACACTAGGGATCAAACCCTAACAAAACTAACTCGATTACATGATAGATCCCATCCAACCCATCACCGTCGAGCAGGCCTACGATGGAATTACTCACGCACGGTGGTGAGCATCATGAAATTGGTGATGGAGGAGGTTGGTGATGACGATGGCGACGGATTCCCCTCTCCGGAGCCCCGAACGGACTCCAGATCTGCCCTCCCGAGAGGTTTTAGGGCTTGGCGACGGCTCCATATCGTAAAACGCGATGATTTCTTCTCTCTGATTTTTTCTCCCCGAAACTCAATATATGGAGGTGGAGTTGGAGTCGGAGAGGCAATAGGGGGCCCACGAGGTAGGGGGGCGCGCCCTAGGGGGGCAGGCACGCCCCCCACCCTCGTGGAGAGACGGTGGGCCCCCTAGCCTTCATCTTTGGCAGATATTTTTCTTATTTTCTGAAAAGTGGCTCCATGAAGTTTCAGGTCATTCCGAGAACGTTTGCTCCTGCACATAAATAACACCATGGTAATTCTGCTGAAAACAGCGTCAGTCTGGGTTAGTTCCATTCAAATCATGCAAGTTAGAGTCCAAAACAAGGGCAAAAGTGTTTGGAAAAGTAGATACGTTGGAGACGTATCAACTCCCCCAAGCTTAAACCTTTGCTTGTCCTCAAGCAATTCAGTTGACAAACTGGAAGTGATAAAGAAAAACTTTTACAAACTCTTTTTGCTCTTGTTGTTGTAAATATGTAAAGCCAGCATTCGAGTTTTCAGCAAAGGTTATAACTAACCACATTCGCAATAACGCATAGGTCTCAAGTTTACTCATATCAATAGCATAATCAACTAGCGAGCCATAATAATAAATCTCGGATGACAACACTTTCTCAAAACAATCATAATATGATATAACAAGATGGTATCTCGCTAGCCCTTTCTGAGACCGCAAAACATAAATGCAGAGCACCTTTAAAGACCAAGGACTGACTAGACATTGTAATTCATGGTAAAAGAGATACAGTCAAGTCATACTCAATGTAAACTAACAGCAATGAATGCAAATGACAGCGGTGCTCTCCAACTGGTGCTTTTTAATAAGAGGATGATGACTCAGCATAAAAGTAAATAGATAGGCCGTTCGCAGAGGGAATCAGGGATTTATAGAGGTGCCAGACCTCGGTTTTGAAACAGAGGTGAATAATATTTTGAGTGGTATACTTTCATTGTCAACATAACAACCAAGAGATGGCGATATCTTCCATGCTACACACATTATAGGCGGTTCCCAAACAGAATGGTAAAGTTTATACCCCCCTTCCACCAAAAAGCAACAATCCATGGCTTGCTCGAAACAACGAGTGCATCCAACTAACAAGAGTCCCAGGGGGAGTTTGGTTTGCAATTATTTTGATTTAGTTTGCACAAAGCATGGGACTGGGCATCCCGGTGACCAGCCATTTACCTCGTGAGTGAGGAGCGGAGTCCACTCCTCTTGAGAATAACCCGCCTAACATGGAAGATACGGACAACCCTAGTTGATACATGAGCTATTCGAGCATACAAAACATGATATTTATTTGAAGGTTTAGAGTTTGGCACATACAAATTTACTTGGAACGACAGGTAGATACCGTATATAGGTAGGTATAGTGGACTCATGTGGAATAACTTTGGGGTTTAAGGGATTGGATGCACAAGCAGTATTCCCGCTTAGTACAGGTGAAGGCTAGCAAAAGACTGGGAAGCGACCAGCTAGAGAGCGACAACAGTCATGAACATGCATTAAAATTAATCAACACCGAATGCAAGCATGAGTAGGATATAATCCACCATGAACATAAATATCGTGAATGCTATGTTGATTTTGTTTCAACTACATGCGTGAACATGCGCCAAGTCAAGTCACTTAAATCATTTAGAGGAGGATACCACCCTATCATACCACATCATAACCATTTTAATAGCATGTTGGCACGCAAGGTAAACCATTATAACTCATAGCTAATCAAGCATGGCATAAGAAACTATGATCTCTAATTGTCATTGCAAACATGTTTATTCATAATAGGCTGAATCAGGAACGATGAACTAATCATATTTACAAAAACAAAAGAGGTCGAGTTTGTACGAGCTTTTCTCATCTCAGCCAGTCCATCATATATCATCATAATTGCATTTCACTTGCACGATCGAATGATGTGAATAATATTAATAGTGCACATGCATTGGACTAAGCTGGAATCTGCAGGCATTCAATAAACAGGAGAAGACAAGGCAATATGGGCTCTTTCGTCAGATAAACAATAATGCATATAAGAGCCACTCAACAATTTAATTATGGTCTTCTCCTATCGACCCCCAAAGAAAAGAAAAGAAATAAAACTATTTACACGGGAAAGCTCCCAACAAGCAAAAGAAGAACATGAAATCTTTTTGGGTTTTCTTCTTTTTAATTACTACTACAAGCATGAAAATTAAACTAACTAAAAGCTACAACTAAATTTTTTGTTTTTTTTCTTAAGGTTTATCAAACACACAAGAAGAAAGCATAAAAAGGAAAATAAACTAGCATGGATGATACAATGAAAAAGTATGAGCACGGACATCTAGAAATGAGTGTGTGAACATAAATGTAATGTCGGTGGGAAATACGTACTCCCCCAAGCTTAGGCTTTTGGCCTAAGTTGGTATATGGCCACGGCTGGCCTGGCGGATATCCATAATAATAGTTGGGGTCGTACTGTGATGCAACAGCTATCGCCTGCTGAGCTCCAGCGTGGCGACGAGCGGCCTCCTCTCTCCTCTCGTACTCATCTGCCTCCTCTCTGGTAATAGTATATCCTCCTCTTGCCTGATAATCAAAGAAGGCAGGAGCAGGGAGAGTAATACGGACAGCACGACGTCTGTCAAAGATTAGTCGATACTGGAGAGGTGATTCGTTCCTCTCGACAAACTGGTGGTGAACCATAGCATTAAAATCTAGATAAGCAGGAGGTAATTCAATATCATCTTCGCGTATGGCTATACCCAGAAAATTAGCTATGCGGGTTGCATAAATTCCACCAAAGAAATCTCCATTAAGTCTATTAAGATGCAACCTACGTGCAACAATGGCTCCCAAATTATATGATTTGTCTCCTAACACAGCACTCCTAAGAATACTAAGATCAAGGACACACATCTGACATGCCTCATCTTTACCATTAATGCACTTACCTATGAAGAGATCAAAATAATGTATAGTAGGAAAGTGAATGCTCCCTATGGTAGCTTGTGTAATATCTCTAGATTCTCCCACAGTTATTCTAGCAAGAAAATCTCTAAATTCAGATTTGCGAGGATCCCTTATACTACCCCATTGTGGAAGTTTGCAAGTAGTGGTAAAATCCTCTAAGTCCATAGTGTAAGATTTATCATAAAGATCAAACAGGACAGTTGGAGAATTACGTGAAGTTGAAAATTCAAACCTCCACACAAAGGTACTGGTGAGATAGTGATACTGGCTGCACTTCTCTTCCTCGAAGCTCACAAGATCAGCGTTATGCAAATATGCGTTGAATTCTTCCTTAATTCCTGCACGATCCATAAAGTTCTCAGACGGCCATTCACAAGGATGCACTGGAGCGTCTCTTGATGGCTCTTCATCAGCATCACACATTGCAAGCCTGGGTCCTTGCTTCCTTGAAGAACCACCTTGGAACATTTTACTAAGAATATTTCTTCCTCTGAAAAATTCTGAAATTTTTTAGTAACTTCAAAATAAAAGTAAACCAAACTCAATAATATTGATAGCAACTACTCCTACAAGTGCCTTGGGCCTATATCATGCATCAAAACTACTTTTAACCATATAAATTTGACATGCAAGCTCAAGAACAGGGTCACCTAAGCAACACAAATTTGCAATGAATAAAGCACTAGAACAAAAACTAATTGGACCAATGGAGGAGTCACATACCAAGGAACAATCTCCCCAAGCAGTTTTGTGACAGGTGCTTTGAGCAAGGAGATCGAAAATGGCAGCAAAACGAGCTAGGACTCGGGGTTGAGCTGGTTATTCGTGTTTGTGGGAGGAAGATGAAGTGTGTGCGTGCAAGAATAAGTGGAGGAGGGCCACCGTGGGCCCACGAGGCAGGGGGCACGCCCTAGAGGGGTGGGCGCGCCCTCCACCCTCGTGGGCAGGTGGTTTCCCCCCCTGGTGTGTTCTCAGTTCCATAAATCCTCAAATATTCTAGAAAAATCATATTTAAATTTCAGGGCATTTGGAGAACTTTTATTTTTGAGGTATTTTTATATTGCACGGATAATCAGATAACAGACAAAAAAATATTTATATTTATTTTATTTAATACAAATAATAGAAAGTAAAAGTGGGGTACAGAAGGTTGTGCCTTCTAGTTTCATCCATCTCATGATCATCAAAAGGAATCCACTAACAAGGTTGATCAAGTCTTGTTAACGAACTCATTCCGAATAACATGGAACCGGAGAAATTTCGAATAACACTATGTTACCTCAACGGGGATATGCACACCCCCAATAATAAGAATATCATATTTCTTCTTGATAGTAGGAAGAGGAAATTCAAAACCTCCAAATATAATCGATGGCATTTTTTCAATAGAGTTGATACTATGAACTTGAGGTTGTTTCCTCGGAAAGTGTACCGTATGCTCATTACCATTAACATGAAAAGTGACATTGCCTTTAGTGCAATCAATAACAGCCCCTGCAGTATTCAAAAAGGGTCTTCCAAGAATAATAAACATACTATCTTCCTCGGGAATGTCAAGAATAACAGTCCATTAAAATAGTAACGTTTGCAACTACAATAGGCACATCCCACAAATACCGACAGGTATAGCAGTTGATTTATCAGCCATTTGCAAAGATATTTCAGTAGGTGTCAACTTATTCAAATCGAGTCTACGATATAAAGAGAGAGGCATAACACTAACACCGGCTCCAAGGTCACATAAAGCAGTTTTAACATAGTTTCTTTTAATAGAGCATGGTATAGTGGGTACTCATGGATCTCCAAGTTTCTTTGGTATTCCACCCTTAAAAGTATAATTAGCAAGCATGGTGGAAATTTCAGCTTCCGGTATCTTTCTTTTATTTGTAATAATATCTTTCATGTACTTAGCATAAGGATTGGTTTTGAGCATATCGGTTAATCGCATACGCAAAAAGATAGGTCTAATCATTTCAGCAAAGTGCTCAAAATAGTCATCATCTTTTTTCTTGGATGGTTTGGGAGGAAAAGGCATGGGTTTCTGAACCCAAGGCTCTCTTTCTTCACCATGTTTCCTAGCAACAAAATCTTTCTTATCATAACATTGATTCTTTGATTGTGGGTTATCAAGATCAACATCAGGTTCAATTTCTATGTCATTATCATTACTAGGGTGAGCATCATTATGAACATTATCATTAACATTATCGCTGGTTTCAGGTTCATTACCAGATTGTGTTTCAGCATGAGAAATAGAAATATCATTTGGATTCTCAGGTGTTTCAGCAATAGGATCACTAGAAGCATGCAAAGTCCTATCATTTTTCTTTTTCTTCTTTTTAGAAGAACTAGGTGCATCTATATTTTTTCTCTGAGAATCTTGTTCAATTCTCTTAGGGTGGCCTTCAGGATACAAAGGTTCCTGAGTCATTCTACCAGTTCTAGTAGCCACTCTAACAGCATTATCATTATTTTTACTATTCAATTCATTGAGCAAATCATTTTGAGCTTTAAGTACTTGTTCTACTTGAGTGGTAACCATAGAAGCATGTTTACTAATAAGTTTAAGTTCACCTTTGACATTAGCCATATAATCACCCAAGTGTTCAAGCATATTTGAATTGTTTTTCAATTGTCTACCAAAATAAGCATTAAATTCTTCTTGCTTAGCCATAAATTTATCAAACTCATCTAAGCATGGGCTAGCAAACTTAGTAAATGGGATTATAACTTTATCATATCTATAGAGAGAATTTACCTTTACTACCCGTGTCGGGTTATCAAGACCATGTGTTTCTTCAATAGGTAAAGGATTAAGATTATATGTTTCTTCAATGGGCGGTAAATTAAGACCATTTATTTCTTCAATAGGAGGTAAATTCTTAACATCTTCAGCTTTAATACCTTTTTCTTTCATAGATTTCTTTGCCTCTTGCATATCTTCAGGACTGAGAAATAGAATACCCCTCTTCTCCGGAGTTGGTTTAGGAATAGGCTGACGAATTGGCTCCGGAGGTGTCCAATTATTTTCATTTGTCAACATATTATTCAATATAATTTCAGCTTCATCCGGTGTTCTTTCCCCGAAAACAGAACCAACACAACTATCCAGGTAATCTCTGGAGGCATCGGTTAGTCCATTATAAAAGATACTCCCTCCATTTTTATATACAAGGCCACTATGGAATATACATTTTGCATCTATACAAGGCCACCAACAGTAATCGAGGCGAAGTTAATGATATTTTCTCGTACTAACAACCTGTTTAATACTTGCATGCATGCCATCATAATGACAGTCAGCTACTTCCTCCACTCAGTTTCATTGCATGCATGCGGAGTATTAATGATCCCAGTAAACAAGAAGAAAATTTGACTTGTAAAGTAGACATTGAATTTTACATTGGTACCTGTAATCCGAGTTTGTGGCCTTGTATACAAAAATGGAGGGAGTATCAAGTATTTCATTTTTCTTAAGAGGATGATCAGGCAAAGCATTAAGTAATTGGAGAAGCCTCCCCCAAGCTTGTGGGAGACTCTCTTCTTCAATTTGCACAAAATTATATATATCCCTTAAAGCAACTTGTTTCTTATGAGCATGGAAATATTTAGCAGAGAAGTAATAAATCATATCCTAGGGACTACGCACACAACCAAGATCAAGAGAATTAAACCATATCTTAGCATCACCCTTCAATGAGAATGGAAATATTTTAAGGATGTAAAAGTAACGAGTTCTCTCATCTTTAGTAAACAGGGTAGCTATATCATTCAATTTAGTAAGATGTGCCACAACAGTTTCAGATTCATAACCATGAAAAGGATCAGATTCAACCAAAGTAATTATATCAGGATCAACAGAGAATCCATAATCCTTATCAGTAACAAAGATAGGTGAAGTAGCAAAAGTAGGGTCAGGTTTCATTCTAGCATTTAGAGATTGCTTACCCCATTTAGCTAATAACCTTTTGAGTTCATTTCTATTTTGGCAAGCTAAAATAGATAAAGAAGCTTCTTGATCAAAAACATAACCCTTAGGAATAACAAGTGATTCTTCATCATCACTTTCATCAGTATCATCAGATTCAATATTTTCAATTTCTCTAGCCCTAGCAAGTTGTTCATCAAGAAAATCACCAAGTGGCATAGTAGTATCAGGCATAGAGGTCGTTTCATCATAAGTATCATGCATAGCAGAAGTGGCATCATCAATAACATGCGACATATCAGAACGAATAGCAGAAGCAGGTGTAGGTGTCGCAAACTTACTCATAACAGAAGGTGAATCAAGTGCAGAGCTAGATGGCAGTTCCTTACCTCCCCTCGTAGTTGAGGGACAGATCTTGGTTTTTGGATCTCTCAAGTTCTTCATAATGATAAGCAGATATAAATCCCAAGTGACTCAAAGAATAGAGCTATGCTCCCCGGCAACGGCGCCAGAAAATAGTCTTGATAACCCACAAGTATAGGGGATCGCAACAGTTTTCGAGGGTAGAGTATTCAACCCAAATTTATTGATTCGACACAAGGGGAGCCAAAGAATACTCTCAAGTATTAGCAGCTAAGTTGTAAATTCAACCACACCTGGAGACTTAATATCTGCAGCAAAGTATTTAGTAGCAAAGTAATATGATAGTAGTAGTAATGGTAGTAAAAGGTAACAATAGTAAAAGTAATGTTTTTGGTATTTTGTAGTGATGATAGCAATAGCAACGGGAAAGTAAATAAGCGAAGAACAATATGTGGAAAGCTCGTAGGCAATGGATCGGTGATGGAGAATTATGCCGGATGCGGTTCATCATGTAACAGCCATAACCTAGGGTGACACAGAACTAGGTCCAGTTCATTGATGTAATGTAGGCATGTATTCCGAATATAGTCATACGTGCTTATGGAAAAGAACTTGCATGACATCTTTTGTCCTACCCTCCCGTGGCAGCGGGGTCCTTACAGAAACTAAGGGATATTAAGGCCTCATTTTAATAGAGAACCGAAACAAAGCATTAACACATAGTGAATACATGAACTCCTCAAACTATGGTCACCACCGGTAAGTATCCCGATTATTGTCACTTCGGGGTTAATGGATCATAACACATAATAGGTGACTATAGACTTGCAAGATAGGATCAAGAACACTCATATATTGATGAAAACATAATAGGTTCAGATCTGAAATCATGGCACTCGGGCCCTAGTGACAAGCATTAAGCATAGCAAAGTCATAGCAACATCAATCTCAGAACATAGTGGACACTAGGGATCAAACCCTAACAAAACTAACTCGATTACATGATCGATCCCATCCAACCCATCACCGTCCAGCAAGCCTATGATGGAATTACTCACGCACGACGGTGAGCATCATGAAATTGGTGATGGAAGATGGTTGGTGATGACGATGGCGACGGATTCCCCTCTCCGGAGCCCCGAATGGACTCCAGATCAGCCCTCCCAAGAGGTTTTAGGGCTTGGCGGTGGCTCCGTATCGTAAAACGCGATGATTTCTTCTCTCTGATTTTTTTGTCCCCGAAACTCAATATATGGAGGTGGAGTTAGAGTCGGAGAGGCAACAGGGGGCCCACGAGGTAGGGGGCGCGCCCTAGGGGGCAGGCGCGCTCCCACCCTCGTGGAGAGACGGTGGGCCCCCTGGCCTTCATCTTTGGCAGATATTTTTCTTATTTTCTGAAAAGTGGCTCCGTGAAGTTTCAGGTCATTCCGAGAACGTTTGCTCCTGCACATAAATAACACCATGGTAATTCTGTTGAAAACAACATCAGTCCGGGTTAGTTCCATTCAAATCATGCAAGTTAGAGTCCAAAACAAGGGCAAAAGTGTTTGGAAAAGTAGATACGTTGGAGACGTATCAATGCTTTGCTTCGTAAGGGGCTGATTTGGATCCATATGTTTCATGCTATGGTTAGGTTTACCTTAATACTTTTGTTGTAGTTGCGGATGCTTGCAATAGAGGTTAATCATAAGTGGGATGCTTGTCCAAGTAAGGGCAGTACCCAAGCACCGGTCCACCCACATACCAAATTATCAAAGTACCAAACGCGAATCATATGAATGTGATGAAAACTAGCTTGACGATATTCCCATGTGTCCTCGGGATGGCTTTTCTCTATATAAGAGTTTGTCCAGGCTTGTCGTTTGCTACAAAAAGGATTGGGCCACCTTGCTGCACTTTATTTACTTTTGTTACTTGTTGCTCGTTACAAATTATCCTATCACAAAACTATCTATTACCACTTGTTTCAGTACTTGCAGAGAATACCTTGTTGGAAACCGCTTATCATTTCCTTCTGCTCCTCGTTGGGTTCGACACTCTTCCTTATCGAAAGGACTACGATAGATCCCCTATACTTGTGGGTCATCATTTGGCTCACCACCTCTTTTGGTTAATGGAACTATGTTAACTTTGGAACATGTGATGCAAAGGCTTGACATTATTGAGAATAAAGTTCCTACTATATAGTTGATTGAGAATTTGGATAAAAAGATCCATAACCAAATTACCCAATATGGATCTAAGGTGGGAGTTACTCTGAAATTTTTTAAGGAAAAAGAACCCATGGTTAATGAAAGAATAGATCAAGATTCTACTAGAATCAATAAACTTGAGGGAATTATCACCAACTTGGGATCCGCTTTTTCTTCCGTTAAAAATACTCCAAAACCTCCTACTAAAATTACCAAGCTTGTTTATGTTCCTAAAAACAAGGGTGAATCCTCTAGTAAGGAAACTGCAGATTTAAAATCAATAAGTGTTCATCCCAATCTTTTTGCTATCTTTAAGGAACCGTTTGCTATAAATGATTTTCTTGATTTTGTGCCTAGGAGTTTGATAATTAATAAAAAGAAAGAAACTCCTAAGAGTTATAGGTGTCTCATTGAAGAATTACCCACCAAAGATGGCAATAACTAGATCTATTTTCGCTTTTATGCCTAGCAAGGGGCGTTAAACAATAGCGCTTGTTGGGAGGCAACCCAATTTTATTTTTATTCCTTGCCTTTTTCTCCTGTTTAGTAATTAATAATTTATCTAGCCTCTGTTTTGGTTGTGTTTTTGTGTTTAATTAGTGTTTGTGCCAAGTAGAACCGCTGGGAATACTTGGGGAAAGTCTTTTTGATCTTGCTGTAAAAAACATAAACTTTAGCGCTCATGAGAACTGCTGCCATTTTTATTTGGAAGGTGATATTTAGTTAATTATTTTTGCAGATGATTAATAGATAAATTCCTCACTTCCAGAAATTTATTTTAGAATTTTTGGGGTTCCAGAGTTTGTGTTAGCTATAGATTACTATAGACTGTTCTGTTTTTGACAGATTCTGTTTTCCTTGTGTTGTTTGCTTATTTTGATGATTCTATGTCTAGTAAAAGAGTTTATAAACCATAGAGAAGTTGGAATAAAGTAGTTTTAACACCAATATAAATAAATAATGAGTTCATTAGAGTACCTTGAAGTGGTGTTTTGTTTTCTTTCGCTAACGGAGCTCACAAGATTTTCTATTTTGAGTTTTGTGTTGTGAAGTTTTCAAGTTTTGGGTAAAGATTTGATGGAGTATGGAACAAGGAGTGTCAAGAGCCTAAGCTTGGGTATGCCCATGGCACCCCCAAGGTAAAATTCAAGGACACCAAAAAGCCTAAGCTTGGGATGCCCCGGAAGGCATCCCCTCTTTCGTCTTCGTCTATCGGTAACTTTACTTGGAGCTATATTTTTATTCACCACATGTATGTGTTTTGCTTGGAGCGTCTTGTATGATTTGAGTCTTTGCTTTTTAGTTTACCACAATCATCCTTGCTGTACACACCTTTTGAGAGAGACTCACATGATTTGAAATTTATTAGAATACTCTATGCGCTTCACTTATATCTTTTGAGCTATATATCTTTTGCTCTAGTGCTTCACTTATATCTTTTAGAGCACGGTGGTGGATTTGTTTTATAGAAACTATTGTTCTCTCATGCTTCACTTATATTATTTTGAGAGTCCTTTAGAACAACATGGAAATTTTCTATAATATAAAAACTTTCATAGAAGTGCATTGAATACTATGAGAAGTTTGATACTTGATAATTGTTTTGAGATACGGAGATGGTGATATTAGAGTCATTCTAGTTGAGTAGTTGTGAATTTGAGAAATACTTGTGTTGAAGTTTGTGATTCCCGTAGCATGCACGTATGGTGAACCGTTATGTGATGAAGTCGGAGCATGATTTATTTATTGATTGTCTTCCTTATGAGTGGCGGTCGGGCACGAGCGATGGTCTTTTCCTACCAATCTATCCCCCTAGGAGCATGCCCATAATACTTTGTTTCGATAAATAATAGATTTTTGCAACAATTATGTGAGTTCTTTATGACTAATGTTGAGTCCATGGATAATACGCACTCTCACACTTCCACCATTGCTAGCCTCTCTAGTATCGCACAACTTTCGACGGGACCATAAACCCACCATATACCTTCCTCAAAGCAGCCACCATATTATGGCATCTCCATATTGCTTGCATGATTCCCCTACATATTATGGCATTTCCATAGCCATTCTGAGATATATTGCCATGCAACCTTCCACCGTTCTGTTATTATGACACGCTTCATCATTGTCATATTGCTTGCATGATCATGTAGTTGACATCGTATTTGTGGCAAAGCCACCATTCATAATTCTTCATACATGTCACTCATGCATCATTGCACATCCTGGTACACCGCCGGAGGCATTCGCACAGAGTCATATTTTGTTCTAAGTATCAAGTTGTAATTCTTGAGTTGTAAAGTAAATAAAGTGTGATGATCATCATTATTAGAGCATTGTCCCAAGTGAGGAAAGGATGATGGAGACTATGATTCCCCCACAAGTCGGGACGAGACTCCGGACGAAAAAAAGAGAAATGTCATAAAAAAGAAAGAAGGCCCAAATAAAAAAACGAGACAAAAAGAGAGAAGGGACAATGCTACTATCCTTATTCCACACTTGTGCTTCAAAGTAGCACCATGTTCTTCATGATAGAGAGTCTCCTATGTTATCACTTTCATATACTAGTGGGAATTTTTCATTATAGAACTTGGCTTGTATATTCCAATGATGGGCTTCCTCAAAATGCCCTAGGTTTTCATGAGCAAGCAAGTTGGATGCACACCCACTTAGTTTGTTTTGTTGAGCTTTCATACACTTATAGCTCTAGTGCATCCGTTGCATGGCAATCCCTACTCACTCACATTGATATCTATTAATTGGCATCTCCATAGCCCGTTGATACGCCTAGTTGATGTGAGACTATCTTCTCCTTTTTGTCTTCTCCACAACCACCATTCTGTTCCACTATAGTGCTATATCCATGGCTCACGCTCATATACTGCGTGAAGATTGAAAAAGTTTGAGAACATCAAAAGTATGAAACAATTGCTTGGCTTGCCATCGGGGTTGTGCATGATTTAAATATTTTGTGTGGTGAAGATAGAGCATAGCCAGACTATATGATTTTGTAGGGATAACTTTCTTTGGCCATGTTATTTCGAGAAGACATGATTGCTTAGTTAGTATGCTTGGAGTATTATTATTTCTATGTCAATATTAAACTTTTATCTTGAATCTTTCGGATCTAAACATTCATGCCACAATAAAGAAAAACTACATTGAAATATGTTAGAAAGCATTCCACATCAAAAATTCTTCTTTAGTCATTTACCTACTCGAGGACGAGCATGAATTAAGCTTGGGGATGCTTGATACGTCTCCAACGTATCTATAATTTTTGATTGCTCCATGCTATTATATTATCTATTCTGGATGTTAATGGGCTTTATTTTACACTTTTATATCATTTTTTGGACTAACCTACTAACCGGAGGCCCAGCCCAAATTGCATTTTTTGCCTATTTTAGGGTTTCGAAGAAAAAGGAATATCAAACGGAGTCCAAACGGAATGAAACCTTCGGAAACGTGATTTTCTCAACAAACGTGATCCAAGAGACTTGGAGTGGCCATCAATAAACAAGGGAGGAAGGCACGAGGCAGGGGGGCGCGCCCTCCACCCTTGTGGGCCCTCCGTTGCTTCACCGACGTACTTCTTCCTCCTATATGAGTCCACGTACCCCCCAAACATCCAGGAGCACCACGAAAACCTAATACCACCACCGCAACCTTCTGTACTCGAGAGATCCTATCTCGGGGCCTTTTCTGGAGCTCCACCGGAGGGGGCATTGATCACGGAGGGCCTCTACATCAACTCAATGGCCTCTCCGGTGATGTGTGAGTAGTTTACTTCAGACCTTCGGGTCCATAGTTATTAGCTAGATGGCTTCTTCTCTCTCTTTGGATCTCAATACAAAGTTCTCCTCGATTCTCTTGGAGATCTATTCGATGTAATCTTCTTTTGTGGTGTGTTTGCCGAGATCCAATGAATTGTGGGTTTATGATCCAGATTATCTATGAATAATATTTGATTCTCCTCTAAATTCTTTTATGTATGATTGGTTTATCTTTGCAAGTCTCTTCGAATTATCAGTTTGGTTTGGCCTACTAGATTCATCTTTCTTGCAATGGGAGAAGTGCTTAGCTTTGGGTTCAATCTTGCGGTGCTCGATCCCAATGACAGAAAGGGGACCGACACGTATTGTATTGTTGCCATCGAGGATAAAAAGATGGGGTTCATATCATATTGCATGAGTTTATCCCTCTACATCATGTCATCTTCCTTAAAGCATTACTCTGTTCTTATGAACTTAATACTCTAGATGCATGCTGGATAGCGGTCGATGTGTGGAGTAATAGTAGTAGATGCAGGCAGGAGTCGGTCTACATGTCTCGGACGTGATGCCTATATACATGCTCATACCTAGATATTCTCATAACTATGCTCAATTCTATCAATTGCTCGACAATAATTCGTTTACCCACCGTAATACTTATGCTCTTGAGAGAAGCCACTAGTGAAACCTATGCCCCCCGGGTCTATCTTCCATCATATTAATCTTCCAATACTTAGTTATTTCTTTTGCCTTTTATTTTACTTTGCATCTTTATCATAAAAATACTAAAAATATTATCTTATCATATCTATCAGATCTAACTCTCGTAAGTGACCGTGAAGGGCTTGACAACCCCTTTATCGCGTTGGTTGCGAGGTTCTTCTTTGTTTGTGTAGGTGCGTGGGACTTGAGCATGATCTCCTACTGGATTGATACCTTGGTTCTCAAAAACTGAGGGAAATACTTACGCTACTTTGCTGCATCACCCTTTCCTCTTCAAAGGAAAACCAACGCAGTGCTCAAGAGGTAGCAACACACAATTTAAATATTTCGTATACATCAGAAACATTTATATATGTGTGTTCAATATTATTATATACAAAATTAACTTATTTTAAATATATTTTTTGATGTCATCTTTTTTCAATATACTTTGTACATATTTTTTATACATCAGAAATATTTTCTTATACTCATTTAATATTTCCTAAATACATAATCAACATTTTTTATACAAATTTTAGATTTTTTGATTACATTTTTCATATACATGGCAACCATTTTTTCTATACAGATTTAATTTTTTAAATGCTAGGTTAACAATTTCTAAATACATGATCACCATTTCTTCACAAACATTGTTCATTTTTTGTATATGTTAGAAAACATTTTTCGTACAGAGTTTAAATTTTCCAGATACTTGATTAATATATACATAAACTCTGGGTGAGGAATAAGTAATTCTTCACCCCGGTGCATCCACCGAGCCACACGGTCTGGCTTAAGCAAACCTCGATGGTTCCACCGCTATAAAATTACGTTTCACCACTGTAAACTTACGTTGATGGGGCACCGTTTAGGAGGTAGCCCACCCTGTTGGGGAACGTAGTAATTTCAAAAAAATTCCTACGCACACGCAAGATCATGGTGATGCATAGCAACAAGAGGGGAGAGTGTTGTCCACGTACCCTCGTAGACCGAAAGTGGAAGCGTTAGCACAACGCGGTTGATGTAGTCGTACATCTTCACGATTCGACCGATCAAGTACCGAACGTACGGCACCTCCGAGTTCAGCACACGTTCAGCCTGATGACGTCCCTCAAACTCCGACCCAGCTGAGTGTTGAGGGGGAGTTTCGTCATCATGACGGCGTGGTGACGATGTTGATGTTCTACCGACGCAGGGCTTCGCCTAAGCACCGCTACAGTATTATCGAGGTGGACTATGGTGGAGGTGTTGGGGAACGTAGTAATTTCAAAATTTTCCTACGCACATGCAAGATCATGGTGATGCATAGCAACGAGAGGGGAGAGTGTGATCTACGTACCCTTGTAGACCGACAGCGGAAGAGTTAGCACAACGCGGTTGATGTAGTCGTACGTCTTCACGGCCCGACCGATCAAGCACCGAAACTACGGCACCTCCGAGTTCTAGCACAAGTTCAGCTCGATGACGATCCCCGGACTCCGATCCAGCAAAGTGTCGGGGAAGAGTTCCGTCAGCACGACGGCGTGGTGACGACCTTGATGTACTACCGTCGCAGGGCTTCGCCTAAGCACCGCTACAATATTATCGAGGACTATGGTGGAAGGGGGCACCGCACATGGTTAAGAATATGATCACGTGGATCAACTTGTGTCTAGAGGTGCCCCCCTGCCCCCGTATATAAAGGAGCAAGGGGGACGGGGCGGCCGGCCTAGAAGGGGCGCGCCAAGGGGAGTCCTACTCCCACTGGGAGTAGGACTCCTTCCTTCCTTGTTGGAGTAGGAGAAGGGGAAAGAGGGGGAGAGGAAAAAGAAAAAGGGGGCTGCGCCCCTTGTCCAATTCGGACCAGAGGGGGGGCGCAGGCCTCCTTCCTTTTGGTCTCTCTCCTCTATTCCCGTATGGCCCAATAAGGCCCATATACTCCCCGGCGAATTCCCGTAACTCTCCGGTACTTCGAAAAATACCCAAATCACTCGGAACCTTTCCGATGTCTGAATATAGTCGTCCAATATATCGATCTTTACATCTCGACCATTTCGAGACTCCTCGTCATGTCCCCGATCTCATCCGGACTCCGAACTCCTTCGATACATCAAAACTCATAAACTCATAATATAACTGTCATTGAAACCTTAAGCATGCGGACCCTACGGGTTCGAGAACAATGTAGACATGACCGAGACACGTCTCCAGTCAATAACCAATAGCAGAATCTGGATGCTCATATTGGCTCCCACATATTCTACGAAGATCTTTATCGGTCAGACCGCATAACAACATACGTTGTTCCCTTTGTCATCGGTATGTTACTTGCCCGAGATTCAATCGTCGGTATCTTAATACCTAGTTCAATCTCGTTACCGGCAAGTCTCTTTACTCGTTCCGTAATACATCATCTCACAACTAATTCACTAGTTGCAATGCTTGCAAGGCTTATGTGATGTGCATTACCGAGAGGGCCCAGAGATACCTCTCCGACAATCGGAGTGACAAATCCTAATCTCGAAATACGCCAACCCAACATGTACCTTTGGAGACACCTGTAGAGCACCTTTATAATCACCCAGTTACGTTGTGACGTTTGGTAGCACACAAAGTGTTCCTCCGGCAAACGGGAGTTGCATAATCTCATAGTCATAGGAACATGTATAAGTCATGAAGAAAGCAATAGCAACATACTAAACGATCGGGTGCTAAGCTAATGGAATGGGTCATGTCAATCAGATCATTCACCTAATGATGTGATCCCGTTAATCAAATAACAACTCTTTGTCCATGGTTAGGAAACATAACCATCTTTGATTAACGAGCTAGTCAAGTAGAGGCATACTAGTGACACTCTGTTTGTCTATGTATTCACACATGTATTATGTTTGCGGTTAATACAATTCTAGCATGAATAATAAACATTTATCATGATATAAGGAAATAAATAATAACTTTATTATTGCCTCTAGGGCATATTTCCTTCAGGAGGGGGGCACCGCACACGGCTAAGAGATCAATGATCAATTGTTGTGTCTATGGGGTGCCCGCTGCCCCCGTATATAAAGGAGCAAGGGGGGGTGCAGCCGGCCATAGGAGGAGGCGCGCCGGAGGAGTCCTACTCCCACCGGGAGTAGAACTCCCCACCTTTTTCCTAGTTGGATTAGGACTTGGGGGGAAGGAGGAGAGAGGGGAAAGGAAGGGGGGGCGCCCCCCCTCCTTGTCCAATTCGGACTTGGGGGGGAGGGGCGCGCGGCTGCCCCTTGGCCACCTCTCCTCTTCCTCCACTTGGGCACATAAGGCCCAATAACCTCCGGGGGGTTCCGGTAACCCGTCCGGTACTCCGGTAAAATCACTATTTCACCCGAAACACTTCCAATATCCAAACATAGGCTTCCAATATATCAATCTTCATGTTTTGACCATTTCCAGACTCCTCGTCATGTCTATGATCACATCCGGGACTCCGAACAACCTTTGGTACATCAAAACACATAAACTCATAATAGAACTATCATCGTAACGTTAAGCGTGCGGACCGTACGGGTTCGAGAACTATGTAGACATGACCGAGACACGTCTCTAGTCAATAACCAATAGCGGAACCTGGATGCTCATATTGGCTCCTACATATTCTACGAAGATCTTTATCGGTCAGACCGCATAACAACATTCGTTGTTCCCTTTGTCATCGGTATGTTACTTGCCCGAGACTCGATCATCGGTATCTCAATACCTAGTTCAATCTTGTTACTGGCAAGTCTCTTTACTCGTTCTGTAATACATCATCTCGCAACTAACTCATTAGTTGCAATGCTTTCAAGGCTTAAGTGATGTGCATTACCGAGAGGGCCCGGAGATACCTCTCCGACAATCGGAGTGAAAAATTCTAATCTCGAAATACGCCAACCCAACAAGTACCTTTGGAGACACCTGTAGAGCACCTTTATAATCACCCAGTTACGTTGTGACGTTTGGTAGCACACAAAGTGTTCCTCCGGTAAACGGGAGTTGCATAATCTCATAGTCATAGGAACATGTATAAGTCATGAAGAAAGCAATAGCAGAATACTAAATGATCGTGTGCTAAGCTAACGGAATGGGTCATGTCAATCACATCATTCTCCTAATGATGTGACCCCGTTAATCAAATGACAACTCATGTCTATGGTTAGGAAACATAACCATCTTTGATCAACGAGCTAGTCAAGTAGAGGCATACTAGTGACAATCTGTTTGTCTATGTATTCACACATGTATTATGTTTCCGGTTAATACAATTCTAGCATGAATAATAAACATTTATCATGATATAAGGAAATAAATAATAACTTTATTATTGCCTCTAGGGCATATTTCCTTCAGTCTCCCACTTGCACTAGAGTCAATAATCCAGATTACACAGTAATGATTCTAACACCCATGGAGCCTTGGTGCTGATCATGTTTTGCTCGTGGAAGAGGCTTAGTCAACGGGTCTGCAACATTCAGATCCGTATGTATCTTGCAAATTTCTATGTCTCCCACCTAGACTAAATCTCGGATGGAATTGAAGCGTCTCTTGATGTGTTTGGTTCTCTTGTGAAATCTGGATTCCTTCGCCAAGGCAATTGCACCAGTATTGTCACAAAAGATTTTCATTGCACCTGATGCACTAGGTATGACAGCTATATCGGATATGAACTCCTTCATCCAGACTCCTTCATTTGCTGCTTCCGAAGCAGCTATGTATTCCGCTTCACACGTAGATCCTTCCACGACACTTTGTTTAGAACTACACCAACTGACAGCTCCACTGTTCAATGTAAACACATATCCGGTTTGCGATTTAGAATCGTCCGGATCAGTGTCAAAGCTTGCATCAATGTAACCATTTACGATGAGCTCTTTGTCACCTCCATAAACGAGAAACATATCCTTAGTCCTTTTCAGGTATTTCAGGATGTTCTTGACCGCTGTCCAGTTATCCACTCCTGGATTACTTTGGTACCTCCCTGCTAGACTTATAGCAAGGCACACATCAGGTCTGGTACACAGCATTGCATACATGATAGAGCCTATGGCTGAAGCATAGGGAACATCTTTCATTTTCTCTCTATCTTCTGCAGTGGTCGGGCATTGAGTCTTACTCAACTTCACGCCTTGTAACACAGGCAAGAACCCTTTCTTTGCTTGATCCATTTTGAACTTCTTCAAAACTTTGTCAAGGTATGTGCTTTGTGAAAGTCCAATTAAGTGTCTTGATCTATCTCTATAGATCTTAATGCCCAATATATAAGCAGCTTCACCGAGGTCTTTCATTGAAAATGTGACGCCCCCGATTCAATCGTACACTAATCATACACGCAAACGTCTACGATCAAGATCAGGGACTCACGGGAAGATATCACAACACAACTCTACAAATAAAATAAGTCATACAAGCATCATATTACAAGCCAGGAGCCTTGAAGGCTCGAATACAAGAGCTCGATCATAGACGAGTCAGTGGAAGCAACAATATCTGAGTACAGACATAAGTTAAACAAGTTTTCCTTAAGAAGGCTAGCACAAACTGAGACACAGATCGAAAGTGGAGCAGGCCTCCTGCCTGGGATCCACCTAAACTACTCCTGGTCGTCATCAGCGGGCTGCACGTAGTAGTAGGCACCTCCCGAGTAGTAGTAGTCGTCATCAACGGTGACGTCTGGCTCCTGGACTCCAACGTCTGGTTGCAGCAATCGGATATAGGAAAGGGGAAAAGGGGGAGAAAAGCAACCGTGAGTACTCATCCAAAGTACTCGCAAGCAAGGAGCTACACTACATATGTGAGCATTGGTATCAAAAGGATTAATGGTATCATATGTGGACTGAACTGCAGAATGCCGGAATAAGAGGGGGATAGCTAGTCCTATCGAAGACTACGCTTCTGGTAACCTCCATATTGCAGCAGAAGGAGAGAGTAGATGGTAAGTTCACCAAGTAACATCGCATAGCATAATCCTAACCGATGATCCTCTCCTCGTCGCCCTGTGAGAGAGCGATCACCGGTTGTATCTGGCACTTGGAAGGGTGTGTTTTATTAAGTATCCGGTTCTAGTTGTCATAAGGTCAAGGTATAACTCTGGGTCGTCCTTTTACCGAGGGACACGGCTATTCGAATAGATCAAGTTCCCTGCAGGGGTGCACCACATAACCCAACACGCTCGATCCCATTTGGCCGGACACACTTTCCTGGGTCATGCCCGGCCTCGGAAGATCAACACGTCGCAGCCCTACCTAGGCACAACAAAGAGGTCAGCACGCCAGTCTAAATCCTATGGCGCAGGGGTCTGGGCCCATCGCCCTTTGCACACCTGCACGTTGCGAACACGGCCGGTGAGCAGACCTAGCAACCTCCATTACAAAGGAAGTTCCGTTACGCGGTCAAACCCGACGCACGCCGCTTAGTCGCTGACGTCACGAAGGCTTCGGCTAATACCATGACGTCGAGTGTCCATAACTGTCCTCGCGTAGATGGTTAGTGCGTATAGGCCAGTAGCCAGACTCAGATCAAATACCAAGATCTCGTTAAACGTGTTATCTTGAAGACACCGCGAACGCCGACCAGGGCCAGGCCCACCTCTCTGCTAGGTGGTCTCAACCTGGCCTATCGCTCCGCCACAACGATCCACCCAGAGGGCCATCGGGACAAAGGTCCTTTCAGCCCCCAATCCGTGAATCACTCGTGGGTACTCCTCGATCCAACCCGACTTTAGTCATCACATATATCATGTATAAAGTATAGGTATATACCCGTGATCAACTCCCGAGTGATCATGGCCCGATAGTATAGCATGGCAGACGGACAAGAATGTATGGCCACTGATGATAAATCAAGCATCCTATACTAAGCATTAGGATTGCAGGTAAAGGTAACAACAGTAGTAGCAAGGACAGGCTATGCATCAGGATAGGATTAATGGAAAGCAGTAGCATGCTACACTACTCTAATGCAAGCAGTATAGAGGAGAATAGGCGATATCTGGTGATCAAAGGGGGGGCTTGCCTGGTTGCTCTGGCAAGAGAGAGGGGTCGTCAACACCATAGTCGTACTGGGTAGTAGCGGCGTCAGTCTCGGTGTCTAGCGAGAGAAGAGGGGGAAGAAAATAATTAATATTTAAGCAAACAGATGCATAGAAATGCATGACATGACAAGTATCAGTGCTAGGGGTGCCCTAACATGGTATGAGGTGGTACCGGTGAAGGGGGGAAACATCCGGGAAAATATCCCCGGTGTTTCGCGTTTACGGACAGACGAACCGTAGGAGGAAAGTTGCGTGTTCGGTATTCTAGGGATGTGTGGCGGACGAATGGGTTGCGTATTCGGATTTGTCTCGTCGTTCTGTGCAACTTTCATGTACAAAGTATTTTCATCCGAGCTGCGGTTTATTTTATATGATTTTTCAAAGTTTTAAACAATTTCTAAAATTTTCTGGATTTATTTACTATTTCAAAATTAAAGGTGAAAATGCTAAGTGTACCCACAGCTTGTACACAACAATGTACCAAAGGGGCTGACAGGTGGGGTCCAGTTGACTGCCGAGTCAGCAGTCAACTAGGACCGTTGACTGGTCAAAGGGGTCTAGTGGGACCCTCCTGTCGATGACTAGGCTAGTCCAGTCAGCAGTTTGACTTGGTCAAACTAGACAGGGGGTCCACCTGCCATTTGCTAACATTTTAACAGATTGTTTTTATGGGATAATTAGTTGACGGTGCCCATCTGTTAGTGTCACATGTATTTTAACAAATTGTCTAAATCAGTGCAATTAGAGGTGGGGTCCTACTGTCATGGACACATCAAGCTAATTACAGGTTAATTAGCTATTTAAGCTACATTAATTAATTTTATTTAAAAATTGATTATTATCATTATTCTTTTTTTACATTTATTTTCGTTCTTATCCCGGGGCGGGCCCCAACGGTCAGTGGCTCAACCGAGCCACTCGGGGATGGGCATGCGACCACACGCACAGAGGCGTGGCCGCGGCCGCAGTAGGGCGCCGACGAGCAGGGACGAGGCGGGGCGCAAGCGGCGTGGTTTGGTGGCACAGGCGAGGCACGGCGACGGGCGCGCGGGCTGTGACGTGCAGGCGGGAACAGCGGCGCGTGGCAGAATGGCAGCAGCAACCGCGGCAGCACGGATGGGCAGCGCGCCGGCGGTTGGAGGCGGACGTCGGGAGCGGCGGACGCCAGCGGGGCAGTAGCAGGCCAAGCGGTCCCGGCAGGCGAGGCGGGTAGCAGCGGGTCGCGCGGGGCAGGGCACAATGGCCATGGGGGTGAGGCGGAGGCGGTGTGGGGCGGTAGCGGTGCAGACGGGATGCGGACAGCGGCCGACAGCAAGCAGCGGTGGCTAGCGCAGCTGTAGCAGCAAGGAAGGAGGCGGCGGGTGCACGCGCAGGTGGTCGGAGGTGCTGCGAGCGGCAGGGGGCGTCTGGCGCGCGCGGGGGCGAGCAAGTGGAGGCCGGAGGCGCACGAGGAGAGGGGAGCTCACAGGGAGGTCGTAGGGAACTGGCAGTGGGCTTGGGGAGGAGTCGAGGTCGCGTCCGGCGTCTGGCAAGGAGGAGACGAGGACGACGGCGGCCACGTGGAAGATGGCGTCGAGCAGAACCGGGCGGCGGGGCGCGGTCGTCGGGACACAGCGGGATCGATTCCGATCTAGGTCCGCTCGAGGTGGGGGCGGGCGCCATGCGGGAGGAGATGAAGAGGCGGGCGCCGGCGAGGGGTGGCCGAAGGCGCCGGGCGGTGGCGGCGTGGCGAAGGAGGTCGGGGCCCTCTGCCCCAATCCAGACGGGGAAGGGGAGAGAGGTGTGCGGGAGGGAGCGAGTGGGGGGAGTGGGGATCGGTAGGGGTTAGGGTTCGGGGAGTGGGGTGGCCTAGTAGGCCAGTGGGTGCGGGAGTGGGTCGGCTGGGCCGGCCGGCCCCTTTGGCCAACTAGGCCAGGGCCCAGTCGGGGGGGGGGTTGTCTTTTAGTTATCTTTTTTTCCTTTTATTTAATTTTTTTGTTTCTGTTTTCTTTTAGTTACACATTAATTTTAGTTTAGTAAAATATAACAATAGCCCCTAAAGTAATGTTTCAGAATAACCCACTGTCATGAAAAGTTTTTACCCTGAATTAAGACAGTTTAGAAATTTATAAAATACCAAAGGCATTTATATAATTGATTTTGCTACTATTTAAATCATTTTAGAGTATTTGAACATTTTATAAAAGTGTAGTTCCTCTGCCATAATTACCTATGCATTATTTGGCTCACTCCGAACATCTTAGTTTTAATATTTGAAAACTTTTATTGTTTGCCTTTAATTAAAATTTGAATTTTGAATCATTTCGAACTAACCATTAGAGGGTTACTGTGGCTTAATTATCCAGGCGTCACAATTCTCCTCCACTATAAGAAATCTTGTCCCGAGATTTAAGAGGGGAGTAAGGTGGAAAGTTCTGGTTACGATATTCTAACGGATCTTCCTGAAGAAGTTAATCCCTTTCGTTGATGTCTTCAATTCTTTATTCCAATGCATCATGATAAAGGTGTCGTCCTTTCTTCGGGAACTCCATCGTACTTACGAAAGAATAAAAGGGGGTAGTCCGGGAGAACGGAATCCCGCAAGATTAACTATCTGGTAGATAACATCGGGGAAGGTGGCGGAAAGTAACTCTCGAATTGAAACCTAAGAAGATATCGAGAGCAAGGTAAGAAGGTACCATGAGAAGTTTCAAACGGATAGGTAATCGTTCGATGTCTGAGACAACATGCGAAACGGGTCCAGATCAACGAGATTGAGTATTGCGTCTAATACCAGAATAGATCACTTGGGACAGTGGCTCCTGAATTACATACGAGGCCGCACACAAGGAATAACCTTGGGAACAGGTGGTGGATAGGAGAGTCAGGTTTCGATCCTGAGGAACTGTGGGTTATGGGCCCACCAGGTGTTTTTTTAATAGGAGCAGTGACATCTTGCACGGTCATGATAGCAAGGCATGTCAGAGAGTACCATGTCAGTTATGTCAGCAACAACGTTGGTACCAAGGGCGAGGGACGAAGAGAACCATCTTCCCGCTCGTTGAACGAGGCAGACCAATAGGCAAAGTTCCCGTCCATCGGTGGTTACCGGAATGTCAACGACAATAGTAACAGGGTCTTACTGACAGAGTTGTACACTGAGGTGCTTATAAAAGCAGTGACGTATTACTGCTTAGATCATATAAACCTCAAGAAGGTTAAACAGAACAATGGAAAGGAAAATGTGTTTAAACACATATTTCAGGGGTATATCCTTCCCAAGAACAAGTAGAGTGATATCCAAGACCGGATAGAAGGTAGAAACCCACTTAAGTAAGGGTGAGAAAGCTCATGATATTACCCATACAACAGTGTTTGGATAATTGAGCAGGAAACATTTAGCATTAGCTTCAATGTTCTTGTTGAAAATCGGAATACCATAGACATGCTTCGAGATAGCATTGACATGGTTAACAGGTGAAGATCAGACTTTGGAGACACAAAGGATCCATCAGGAATAACTTGTAGAATAGGTCTTACAATTCCCTCATGGAAGAAGGGATAACCTTGCTGAAAAGGAATCTATAACAAGTCCTCCGGCCAGGTGTGATAGGAATGACATCACCTTACCGATATATAAGGACCAATGTAATAACTCTTGGAAATATGTTCCAACCATCATATCTGACCGAGATTCAGATCTGATTGGTGTCAGGATACCTCACACTCAGGAGGCGTGAGAAGAAGGTGCAACACCTATTGTCGAGATGACATTGTAAGATTCTTAGGAAATGAACTATGGAAGAGAGTTCTGAAACAAGAGTTCATCATTAAACCAAGGGGAGAATGAGGGATGGTTGATGGTCTCAGCGACAATTCATTGGGATTTCCAAAAAGATGGATTTCCACAATTATGTGAACAAGGAGATAACATTAGTCATATCAAATGATATAATGATGTATGCTCGAGGAAAACATACACAATTTAACAATGATAGAAGAGTGCACCCGGAAATCTGGACTAGGTAGCACGATCAATGTTTGAATGGTGATCCAATAAGCAATAGACTTAGAATGAAACTATCGACCATTAACTTCAAAGCAATAGGGTTGCTATAAGTTTTGAAATTTACACCTCTCAGTCCATTTGCCAGTATTCCGGTTAGAAACAACACGGGGACCAAGAAGGAATGGTGATGGTGAGAAGTATCACTCGTATCAATAACTCTCAAGAGGTGGTGAAATTCCAACAACATTCTTGACCTAAAAGGTGGTAATATTCCAAGCTAAAGAAGAACAAACACTGGATAGCAAGGAACTCAAGGTATAACACAAAACATGAACAAGTTTGTGTTGGAGGGGGGGCAATAAAGTTGCAGATGATAACACAAATCTTCGAGGGGCAAGGATGGTATTCTTATCAAGAATTCAACTGATATCCTAGAAGAAGTCGAAATGTTGAAGATGATCACGACAAATTTTGTCGAGATATTACATGAAGATGTAATCGATCAGCGATGACATCAAGTCAAAGGAATGATGAAGCAAGAGGTTATTGGAACCATAGTTACGACACAAACTCGAAATCAAGCTTGTTGTATAAGGTGAAAGGGTAAGACGAGGAAGATTAATGTAAGCTTAGCTATCGTCGCAAATTGGTGCTCCGAGAATAAGAACCAGGTAGCAAAGTTAAAAGTTTGCACGATAATGATATAGCCGATAAGGCTAGGAATGACTTGAAGTATTATTAAACTCATAAGCAACAAGAATTACTTAGAGTTATTGAATCGGAGTGCACACTCAATTCACTTATTGGTGTTCTCGAGTGACAAATAACTCAGAACCTGGGGGGATCCGAGATCGGTGAGAAACAATACTAGATGAAGACTCACAGGAAGCAACATAGTTCTCGAGATACCAGAGGTTAATACTCGAGGAGGATCAAAAATAGAGGTTGCGGAGATGTATCGATCAACAAAAGACAAGTGCTTTAACTTGTCTAAGAAATGGAATCAAGGAGAAAATGTGGTCGGGATCACGATTGCAAATGATCAATACATAGATACCAGATGATTTTATATCAAGGAAATAGTTATTATTACAAGAAGCTTTTATGATAGGATCTACATCGTGTCCATGGGCATGAACACAAAGTTCAAGGTCGACTCCCACTTCTTTAATGCATAACCTTTCATTTACTTCTCGCTTTCAACGAAGTTGTGGTGTTGAAATTTTATCTGTCATAACACCAGTAGAGTATGACCCGTAGTAGTTTCCGGGTTCACACAGATTAGAAAAAGGCATATGTCCAACCCATCGGGGCCTCTTAGGAACATATACCACAAACTTTGGGAGTAATTATCACCAGCTCGAAAGTAGAGCATGGTTGACAAAGCAGAGGATACAATTTACCAAAGGCATTGTATACCCGTGGAAAGGCTCTCAAGCTTATTGAATATGAAGGACGTTGTCAGATAATAATCCAACAAGGGGTCTTATGGTCTACAACAGAGATGATGCGAGTATTTGTACTCTATCAAAGGAAGAAGGAATGCAAGGGCATCGGATTATCGAAACAACTGACTAATCCAAAGCTCAAATGCAAGGGAATTATCATTTCCAAATCAGGGGATCAAAAGCCAACGCTCTCATTAAGAATGGATCAGTCGAATAGACTTAGGGGGTACAATCGACGGTAATTTGATTAGTCGATAACCAGCTCATGTTTAAAATGACATCTGAGCCAGAAGGATGAATTCTAGGATCTGATTGAGGATGGTGAGCATTCGCAATATTTTGAATCAATGGACTCAAAATGATAATGACAAGGGATGCCAATAAGATTATAGACTTATGGGATTAACCATAATGCAAGCAAGTAAGAATTTCAAGAGCAATAGGCTGCTCGGGATTTTCGGAAGATCGAATGATATTTTGAAGTCTTTGGCGAAACATATGAACAACTGGGAATGAGCGGATACTCGATAAGTGCGAGAATTATCCGTAGGGGTATTCAGGTGACAGAGAACAGCAAGGCAGTAAGCTCAAAGGATTCTCGGAACAACATAGAGAATTTCGAGGTATCTCGTAATAACAAGATCAGCTGGGAAGCATCGTATGAAAGGCAAGTATACGTGGTTATCCACAAGGGTTTATCGATGGAAGGGAATTGCAAAAGCGTCGCCATGAAGTCTCAAGAGAACATCGGAGAGTATCTTCGGATTCTTCTGGTGCAGCAGACGACCATCTGTAATAAGGGGCTCTCCGGGAGAAAGTATTATCGAGAACCTAGAGTCAGAGTTAGTAAAATTGTTTAACCCGAATAGAAGAGATGTCAGAGTCCCAGAGTATAGGTTGAGGAATAAAAGATCCTACTACCACCCAATGGCGACGTGTGCCCGTAAGACACACAGCCATATTAGTAAAAAGTTTTGCAATGTCTAGACTCGACTTCGGCCAAGGAGTGTGGAAGGGGGATTCCTATAGGCAGTCGGCTCTGATACCAACTTGTGACGCCCCCAATTCAATCATACACTAATCATACACGCAAACGTGTACGATCAAGATCAGGGACTCATGGGAAGATATCACAACACAACTCTACAAATAAAATAAGTCATACAAGCATCATATTACAATCCAGGGGCCTCGAAGGCTCAAATACAAGAGCTCGATCATAGTCGAGTCAGCGGAAGCAACAATATCTGAGTACAGACATAAGTTAAACAAGTTTGCCTTAAGAAGGCTAGCACAAACTGAGATACAAATCGAGAGTGGAGCAGGCCTCCTGCCTGGGATCCACCTAAACTACTCCTGGTCGTCGTCAGCGGGATGCACGTAGTAGTAGGCACCTCCCGAGTAGTAGTAGTCGTCATCAATGGTGACGTCTGGCTCCTGGACTCCAACGTCTGGTTGCAGCAATCGGATATAGGAAAGGGGAAAAGGGGGAGAAAAGCAACCGTGAGTACTCATCCAAAGTACTCGCAAGCAAGGAGCTACACTACATATGTATGCATTGGTATCAAAAGGATTAAGGGTATCATATGTGGACTGAACTGCAGAATGCCGGAATAAGAGGGGGATAGCTAGTCCTATCAAAGACTACGCTTCTGGTAACCTCCATCTTGCAGCAGAAGGAGAGAGTAGATGGTAAGTTCCCCAAGTAACATCGCATAGCATAATCCTAACCGATGATCCTCTCCTCGTCGCCCTGTGAGAGAGCGATCACCGGTTGTATCTGGCACTTGGAAGGGTGTGTTTTATTAAGTATCCGGTTCTAGTTGTCATAAGGTCAAGGTACAACTCCGGGTCGTCCTTTTACCGAGGGACACGGCTATTCGAATAGATCAACTTCCCTGCAGGGGTGCACCACATAACCCAACACGCATGATCCCATTTGGCCGGACACACTTTCCTGGGTCATGCCCGGCCTCGGAAGATCAACACGTTGCAGCCCTACCTAGGCACAACAGAGAGGTCAGCACGCCGGTCTAAATCCTATGGCACAGGGGTCTGGGCCCATCGCCCTTTGCACACCTACACGTTGCGAACGTGGCCGGTGAGTAGACCTAGCAACCTCCATTACAAAGGAAGTTGCGTTACGCGGTCCAACCCGGCGCGCGCCGCTCAGTCGCTGACGTCACGAAGGCTTCGGCTGATACCACGACGTCGAGTGTCCATAACTGTCCCCGCGTAGATGGTTAGTGCGTATAGGCCAGTAGCCAGACTCAGATCAAATACCAAGATCTCGTTAAACGTGTTATCTTGAAGACACCGCGAACACCGACCAGGGCCAGGACCACCTCTCTCCTAGGTGGTCTCAACCTGCCCTGTTGCTCCGCCACAACAATCCACCCAGAGGGCCGTCAGGACAAAGGTCCTTTCAGCCCCCAATCCGTGAATCACTCGCGGGTACTCCTCGAGCCAACCCGACTTTAGTCATCACATGTATCGTGTATAAAGTATAGGTATATGCCCGTGATCAAGTCCCGAGTGATCACGGCCTGATAGTATAGCATGGCAGACGGACAAGAATATATGGCCACTGATGATAAATCTAGCATCCTATACTAAGCATTAGGATTGCAGGTAAAGGTAACAACAGTAGTAGCAAGGACAGGCTATGCATCAAGATAGGATTAATGGAAAGCAGTAACATGCTACACTACTCTAATGCAAGCAATATAGAGGAGAGTAGGCGATATCTGGTGATCAAAGGGGGGGCTTGCCTGGTTGCTCTGGCAAGAGAGAGGGGTCGTCAACACCGTAGTCGTACTGGGTAGTAGCAGCGTCAGTCTCGGTGTCTAGAGAGAGAAGAGGGGGAAGAAAACAATAAATATTTAAGCAAACAGATGCATAGAGATGCATGACATGACAAGTATCGGTGGTAGGGGTGCCCTAACATGGTATGAGGTGGTACCGGTGAAGGGGGAAAACATCCGGGAAAATATCCCCGGTGTTTCGTGTTTTCGGACAGACGAACCGGAGGAGGATAGTTGCATGTTCGGTATTCTAGGGATGTGTGGCGGACGAACGGGTTGCGTATTCGGATTCGTCTCGTCGTTCTGTGCAACTTTCATGTACAAAGTATTTTCATCCGAGCTACAATTTATTTTATATGATTTTTCAAAGTTTTAAACGATTTGTAAAATTTTCTGGATTTATTTACTATTTCAAAATTAAAGGTGAAAATGCTAAGTGTACCCACAGCTTGTACACAACAATGTACCAAAGGTGCTGACAGGTGGGGTCCAATTGACTGCCCAGTCAGCAGTCAACTGGGACCGTTGACTGGTCAAAGGGGTCTAGTGGGACCCTCCTGTCGACGACTAGGCTAGTCCAGTCAGCAGTTTGACTTGGTCAAACTAGACAGGGGGTCCACCTGTCATTGGCTAACATTTTAACAGATTGTTTTTATGGGATAATTAGTTGATGGGGCCCATCTGTTAGTGTCACATGTATTTTAACAAATTGTCTAAATCAGTGCAATTAGAGGTGGGGTCCTACTGTCATGGACACATCAAGCTAATTATAGGTTAATTAGCTATTTAAGCTACTTTAATTAATTTTAATTAAAAATTGATTATTATCATTATTCTTTTTTTACATTTATTTTCTTTCTTATCCCGGGGCGGGCCCCAGCGGTCAGTGGCTCAACCGAGCCACTCGGGGATGGGCATGCGACCACACGCACAGAGGCGTGGCCGCGACCACAGTAGGGCGCCGACGAGCAGGGACGAGGCGGGGCGCAGGCGGCGTGGTTTGGTGGCGCAGGCGAGGCACGGCGACGGGCGTGCGGGCGGTGACGTGCAGGCGGGAACAGCGGCGTGTGGCAGAATGGCAGCAGCAACCGTGGCAGCATGGATGGGCGGCGCGCCGGCGGTTGGAGGCGGACGTCGGGAGCGGCGGACGCCAGCGGGGCAGCAGCAGGCCAAGCGGTCGCGGCAGGCGAGCTGGGCAGCAGCGGGTCGCGCGGGGCAGGGCACAATGGCCATGGGGGTGAGGCGGAGGCGGTGTGGGGCGGTAGCGGTGCAGACGGGATGCGGACAGCGGCCGACAGCGAGCTGCGGTGGCTAGCGCAGCTGTAGCAGCAAGGAAGGAGGCGGCGGGTGCACGCGCAGGTGGTCGGAGGTGCTACGAGCGGCAGGGGGCGTCTGGCGCGCGCGGGGGCGAGAAAGTGGAGGCCGGAGGCGCACGAGGAGAGGGGAGCTCACGGGGAGGTCGTAGGGAACTGGCAGTGGGCTTGGGGAGGACTCGAGGTTGCGTCCGGCGTCTGGCAAGGAGGAGACGAGGACGACGGCGGCCACGTGGAAGATGGCGTCGAGCAGAAGCGGGCCGCGGGGCGCGGTCGTCGGGGCACAGCGGGATCGATCCCGATCTAGGTCCGGTCGAGGTGGGGGCAGGCGCCATGCGGGAGGAGATGGAGAGGCGGGCGCCGGCGAGGGGTGGCCGAAGGCGCCGGGCGGTGGCGGCGTGGCGAAGGGGGTCGGGGCCCTCTGCCGCGATCCAGATGGGGAAGGGGGGAGAGGCGTGCTGGAGGGAGCGAGTGGGGGGAGTGGGGATCGGTAGGGGTTAGGGTTCGGGGAGTGGGGTGGCCTAGTAGGCCAGGGGGTGCGGGAGTGGGTCGGCTGGGCCGGCCGGCCCCTTCGGCCAACTGGGCCAGGTCCCAGTGGGGGGGGGGGGGGGTTGTCTCTTAATTATCTTTGTTTTCCTTTTATTTAATTTTTTGTTTCTGTTTTCTTTTAGTTACACATTAATTTTAGTTTATTAAAATATGGCAATAGCCCCTAAAGTAATGTTTCAGAATAACCCACTGTCATGAAAAGTTTTTACCCCGAATTAAGATAGTTTAGAAATTTATAAAATACCAAAGGCATTTATATAATTGATTTTGCTACTGTTTAAATCATTTTAGAGTATTTTAACATTTTATAAAAGTGTAGTTCCTCTGCCATAATTACCTATGCATTATTTGGCTCACTCCGAACATTTTAGTTTTAATATTTGAAAACTTTTATTGTTTGCCTTTAAATTAAAATTTGAATTTTGAATCGTTTCGAACTAACGTGAGTTTATTAACAAAAATCGAGGTGACGTGGCACCATTAGTAGAGGGTTACTGTGGCTTAATTATCCGGGCGTCACAGAAAAACTCTTATTCAAGTATCCCTTTATGCTATCCAGAAATTCTATATCATTTCCAATCAGCAATATGTCATCCACATATAATATCAGAAATTCTACAGAGCTCCCACTCACTTTCTTGTAAATACAGGCTTCTCCAAAACTCTGTATAAAACCAAATGCTTTGATCACACTATCAAAGCATTTATTCCAACTCCGAGAGGCTTGCACCAGTCCATAGATGGATCGCTGGAGCTTGCACACTTTGCTAGCTCCCTTTGGATCGACAAAACCTTCCGGTTGCATCATATACAACTCTTCTTCCAGAAATCCATTCAAGAATGCAGTTTTGACATCCATCTGCCATATTTCATAATCATAAAACACGGCAATTGCTAACATGATTCGGACAGACTTAAGCATCGCTACGGGTGAGAAGGTCTCATCGTAGTCAATCCCTTGAACTTGTCGAAAACCTTTCGCAACAAGTCGAGCTCTGTTGAAACTAATATTACCGTCAGCGCCAGTCTTCTTCTTGAAGATCCATTTATTCTCAATTGCTTGCCGATCAATGGGCAAGTCAACCAAAGTCCATACTTTGTTCTCATACATGGATCCCATCTCAGATTTCATGGCCTCAAGCCATTTTGCGGAATCTGGGCTCACCATCGCTTCTTCATAGTTCGTAGATTCATCATGATCTAGTAGCATGAATGTCACATCCCTAGTTCTGGTATGACCTAGACCAGCTAGTCAATTGAGCATCATGTTCAAATTCCATTTAAATTTGAAATGGGGATTTGTGAAACCCTCAGAAATCATTTCTAGAAATAACCCAGATAAAAATTGCTCCAAAAAGGTCCAAGAAAATGTTCATGTTGCTCTTTGAAAATATTGGTTAGAGGTAAAATTCAAACAAATATTTTCAGGAGCTCATAAGTATTTATTTTGGCCTTTTGGAATTAATGCAATAATTATTTGCTTTGGATATATATTAATATATATATATATATATATATATATATATATATATATATATATTGTCCAAAAATTATGCCAGTAGTTGAGGAGCTCTGGAATAATACCACTAGCCCCTGCAAAAATTGGCATAAGAAAATAAAATGGTTTAGTATTTTTATTAAACCAAACAAATGTTAGAAAAATAGAAAAGAAAAACAAAAATGAAAAAAAAACCTACCTGGACCTTACCTGCGGCCAGCTCCTGTGCTGGCCCAGCACTGTGTGGCCTGGCCGGCCCAGTTGGCCAGCCCAGCCCACCTGCCCCCCTCCCCTGTCGTCTTCCTCCCGCCAGGAGGACGCGCGCGTGGCCGCCGTGCGCGAGCACACGCCGGCCACCTCCTGCTTCCCTTCTCGCCGCTGGAGGCATCCTAGGGCGACACACACCCCCCGACCCCCCTCGTCCACTCCCCTCCCCTCTGGTCGCCCCTCTCCTCCTCTGCTCTCTTCCCCGCTACTGCCCGAGCGCCACCATCGCCACCGACGCCGTTCGACGCGCCCACCGTAGTCCCCTCGCCCCTCCGTCGTGCCCAAAAGCTCCACCACCTCGTCCTCTACCTCTCCGTCACGCCACGCGTCGCCGGACGCCTTGTGGAGCCGCCTCCGCTGTCATCTTCAACCTCGGCCGCCGTGGATCTCCACCGCCCATCCGTCGCCTGCAGTGCCTTCTCCGAGCCGTCGTTGCCTCTGCTCGACTTGCTGTGAGCCCCGCCGTCGAACCCCCCTCTCCCTAGCTCGAATTCTTCCTCCAACACCATCGCCGTCGCGGCCGAGAGCTCGGCTCCGCCGCTCATGTCGCCGTCGTGGCCACTGTCACCTAGGTTCGCAACGAAGCTCACCGCCGTTCTCAGTGCCCTCCCGCGCGTCGTTTGCACCCAACCGCAGCCCCCCTAGTGCCCCGCAGCACCTAAACCGCATGCACCCACTCCGACCGCCACCGCGAGCTCTGCCTCGGCGAGCTCCGCCGTTCCCGTGGCCTCCCCTGAGCGCGGCTGGATGCGCCCGTGCACAGGCTACCCGTCGGTGGCCTCTGTGTGCCAAACCGTGGCCTCTCGCTCGTTCCGGCGAACTTCCACCGTGGCTCGGGGTCGTCGCCGGTGAAACTCCGGCGGCTGACGTGGCGCGTGATTAGCTTCTAACCCTGCCACTTAATCCACCCCCTAAGCCACTGTCTATGGGCCCCAGGGCTGGGTCAAACCCTGGTCAGCTAGGTTTGACTCGGGTTTAGCCCCGGTGTCACTGACGTGTGGCCCCCACATGTCAGGTTTGAACTGGTCAGCCCTGCTGACGCCTCTGTGACGTCATGCTGACGCAATAATGATTTTTTCTGGATTTTAAATAATTCAGAGAATTCCAGAAATGCTATAAACTTCAAAAATTCATAGAAATTCAACCGTAGCTCAGATTGAAATAATTTATATATGAAAAATTATCAGAAAAATTCAATCTATCCATCTGTACCTGTTTCATGCATGTTTAACCAACTTATACTTGTTGTATAGGTGAAAACATATAAATGGCATTTATAAAGATTTAATTTAGAGTTGCATTTGAACCTTTGGTTCAAATGGACCTCTTCCAAATAGAATGCTAAATGCATTAGCTCAAAGCACATCACATACTCATGCCATGATCATGCATCATATTGTTGCATATGCTTGTGTTTGATTATCGACACCGTTCCTTCTCGATAGGTCCTGCTCCGGAGACCGATCCAGAGTACCTGTCTGAGGAGCAGTGCCTTCCTTGTTGATCTACCAGGCAAGCAAACCCCCTTGTTCATTCCGATACAATCCTACTCTCTCGCTCCTGCTCTCATTTATTGCATTAGGACAACAACGATTCAACTGCTACTTTATGCTGCGGTAGTTGAACCCATTCCTCTGCATGACCTGTCATTGCCATAGTAAATAGTTAAAACCCACTAGCATGTGTAGGAGTTGATTGAGCCATGTTGTGTTCTTGCCATGCCATGCCTGCTATTGCTTAGAGTTGTGTCAGGTCTGATTCATCGGGAATGAATTGGAGTGGTACGATATGTTCTGGTGCTGAGAGTTAAGCGTGTGAACACGATTTGGTAAAGGTAGCGGTGAGAGGCCATGTAGGAGTACATGGTGGGTTGTCTCACTGGAACCGTCCTTAAGCACTGAGTTCCGTGTATGTTGTCCAATGACTAGCTACTACCACACATTGGAATGCTTAAGTGCCCCTCTCGACTTATTAGCCAACTTGATCTCTGTCCAGGAGTCGCAAATAGTTTCTGGTGTTTGTAGGTAGTGTTAGTAGTCTACCAAGTGGCACCCGGCCAGGTGGGCTTGGGACAGACTAGGCACAAGTGGCACGGTGTACCAAGCGTAGATCCATCCGGCGAGGTGGGCTTGGGAACCCTGCACATATCGTTTGGGGCCGTGAGCGACACCCCGGCCGGATCTCCTTGCGGATGGAACCCGAATAGGCGATAAACCTGGACTAGAGTCTTGTGTGGTTAGTCAGGTCGTGGCCGACACCCTCGCCAGGCTTCCGCTTGAAGGTTGCCGAGATACATGACGTGTACATGGTGATAAGTGGTGAGAGCGTGTGTGAAGAAGTACACCCCTGCAGGGTTATCATGATCTATTCGAATAGCCGTGTCCTCGGTTATGGACTTCTTGGATGCTTACGTGGTACATAGACAACTTAAAGTGGATACTCTAAAATGCTCAAGACAAGTGTGAGTGCTATGGATGGCCTTCTCGTAAGGAGACGAGGATGAATCCATAGTAGTGTATTGATGTGGTGTTTAGTGGACTCGTGTGCGCTGCCTCACCTCAAAGAAGTTTCTCGTTGTCGTAGAACAGGATAGCCACTGAGTCAAAGCTGGCTTGCTGCAACTAAACCCCACATTACCTTCTTGATACAAATGCATGTATGATAGGATCTGATGTAAGTCTTGCTGAGTACCTTTGTACTCACGTTTGCTTTATTTATGTTTTGCAGGTGAGACATCTGTCTCACTAGTAGTACCGCTTGGACTTCGACGAGTAGCTTGCACCTCAGCTACGATCTTGTACCCTTGGGAGGGACTTGTAGATAGTCAGGCTTCTTAGCCTTTTTCTTTTGTAGTTGTCTGTACTCAGACATGTAATGCTTCCGTTGCTTGTATGCTCTGAATGATGGGTCATGTGACCCCTGTTTGTATTTAATGCTATGTGGCTCTTCTGGGCCTTTATCTATATGAGTTTGCGTTATGTTGTGATGCCATGTTGTACATCACATACTTGCATGTTATGCGTACGTGTAACGTGTATTGCTATGTGTGGGATCCGACAATCTAGTTGTTTATCCTTGTCAGCCTCTCTTATGGGGGAATGTAGTCTAGTGCCTCCTTGAGCCATAGTAGTCCGCTATAGCCCGGTTCACCCGAGTCCTGCTAGCCCAGCACTACTGTTCAGGACACTTGACTGGCCGGCATGTGTTTCACTTCGTTCCTGTGTCTGTCCCTTCGGGGAATTGTCACGTGGTGACATCCAGAGTCCTGTTAGCCCAGTGCTACAGCCCGGATTCACACGCTGTTGACCGACATGCTCGAAGTTGATTCATGTATGCCTGTCCCCATGGGTTAGTGCCGCTTTGGGTTCATGACTAGTCATATCGGCCCGGGTTCTTTGTCATATGGATGCTAGCGATACCATCATATACGTGAGCCAAAAGGCGCAAACTGTCCCGGACCATGGTAAGGCGACACCCGTGGGAATACCATGCGTGAGGCCGCAAAGTGATATGAGGTGTTACATGCTAGATTGGTGTGACTTAGAATCGGGGTCCCGACAGCTTTGGTATTAGAGCGTGGCTGCCTGTAGGATTTCCAAGCCAACCTGGTCGAAGTTGAGTCTAGAAATTCTTTAGTTATGTAAGGGAATTGATTGTGGAAGGGAACGTAAGGCTCTTTTTACTCCTTATACCTCATGCCTTCTGATCTGAGTCATCCTATCTTCCTACGGGGTTAAGGAGCTAGGCTTCCTCTTCTGTCTATCAGGATCACGTGTTACTACTCCGTAGTTTCTTAGGATTGGTTGATCTGAGTCATATCCCAGTTCAAGTATCTCCGGTGTAGCCTGTTTAATAATATTTTTGAACCCTGAGTGATGATGTTGAGGTTGGTGCTACCGTCTTTGCAGAATGTTTCATTTTGAGCATTCTGCTGCCGTTATGCTGTCGGAATTGTTCTAGGAGTTTGAGAGATACTAAATTCTTGTGCTACCCTCTGCAACCTATAGTTGATGCTGAATCCATCCTAGTCTTCCTTGGTTTCATTCTTCAGGATGTTGCCGGTTAACCGAAGTTCTATTGCTCGTAGCCGGAACCACGGAGATGGTAGGGATGAGGATCCTCCCGATCAGTCTTCATTGGCAGAGTTCATGCTAGAGATGGAGAGGAAAAAGCATGAGTCTAACCGCTTGCTAGCACGTATTGAGGAGAACACCTCCCAGCAACACAAAGAGTTTGTGTCCATTCATGACTTCATTGGCCTGAAACCACCTACCTTCCATCATTCCATTGAACCACTTGATGCAGATGACTGGCTCCGTAGTATCACACACAAGCTGCGTTCTGCGAACGTAGCTGAAGGTGACAAGGTCACCTATGCTGCTTATCACCTGGAAGGTCCTGCTAGTATTTGGTGGCAGAACTATGAGGCTATGCTTCCAGCTGGCCAGATACCCACCTAGAGAGATTTCATTGAGGCTTTTCGCGAGCATCACATCCCTCGGGCTCTCATTGACCACAAGAGAGAAGAGTTTTGTAGTTTCACCCAGAGTAAGATGGCTGTTGATGCTTACAGTAGGGAATTTGAGAACCTTGCCCGCTATGCTATAGAAGAAGTGTCCACAGACGCCAAGAAGCAGGCTAGGTTCCGGAAGGGTCTCAACCCCAAGTTGCGTCGTGATCTCCACTTGCACCATTGCAATACATTCCAGGCTCTTGTGAATAAGGCCATTAATGCAGAGACAGCTCAACTCACTTACGAGGAGTCTCATAAGCACACCCGTGATTTGGGTTCTTCCTCCAGTTTTAGTTCTCAGAAGCGCCGGATTTGGGTTCCGAACTCCGCTCTTCCACCCGGTTATACACGGAGGCCTTCTTGTGTGGCACCTCACCCAGTTCAACCGTATGCTACACCCATGCCTATTGGTAGACCACTTGTCAATGCGGGTCCTTGTCCTACCTCCAAGATTTGTTACAAGTGCGGAGAGCCAGGCCACATTGCCCGTATTTGCACTCAGACCCGTGTTGCTCCACCCCAGCCCGAGAAGTCTGTTGGCCGTGGTAGTAAGCCATCACACCAGATGATCAGTGCCAAGTCAGCTCCCACTGAACTTGGACGTGTGCATCACGTCTCAGCTAAAGACGCTCATGATGATCAAGATGTCGTTCTTGGCACACTCCTTGTCAACTGTCATCCAGCTTCGGTTCTATTCGATACTGGAGCATCTCACTCCTTCATTTCCGAAAGTTATGCCCGCTTGCACGACATGTCATTTTGTGATATGCCCTCCCCACTACTCATTCAAACTCCTGGATCCAAGTGGCAAACTTCTAGGATAAGTTATGGCAATGAAATACATGTTGACAGACTTGTATTCCTAGCTTCCTTGATATCCCTTAAGTCTTCAGATATTAACATCATCTTGGGTATGGACTGGATGAAAGCTCATTATGCCAAGATTGACTGTTACACCAGGTCTGTTCAGCTCACACACCCCTCTGGCAAGATAGTCACTGTCTCCACCAAAATTGCAAAGCGTCAACTCTATTCTCTAAATGCCAGCCCTCTTCCTGACCTTGAAGATATCCCGGTAGTCCACGACTTTCCGGATGTCTTTCCAGAGGAACTGCCAGGTATTCCACCTGACAGAGATGTAGAGTTTGTCATAGATCTTATCCCCGGAACCGCCCCAATTTCTAGGAGACCTTACAAGATGGCACCCTTAGAGCTAGCCGAGCTTAAGAAACAACTTGATGAGTCCTTGCAAAAGGGTTTCATCCGTCCTAGTTCTTCTCCCTGGGCTTGCCCCGTCCTCTTTGTCAAGAAGAAGGATGGTACGGACCGGATGGTTGTAGATTATCGCCCCGTTAATTTGGTCACGATAAAGAACAAGTATCCGCTCCCCAGGATCAACGATCTGTATGATCAGCTCGCTGGATCCTCAGTCTTCTCCAAGATGGATTTGAGGTTAGGCTACCACCAAATCAAGATCAGAAACGGGGACATTCCTAAAACGGCTTTTGTCACTCGTTATGGTCAGTACGAGTACACCGTCATGTCCTTTGGTCTAACCAATGCTCCAGCTACATTCTCTCGCTTGATGAACTCGATCTTCATGGAGTACTTAGATAAGTTCGTCGTGGTTTACCTCGATGATATTCTTATTTACTCGAAGAACGAGGAAGAGCATGCCGAACATCTTAGACTTGTGTTAGAAAAACTCAGAGAACACCGCCTTTATGCCAAGTTCTCCAAGTGCGAATTTTGGTTGCCAGAAGTGACCTATCTCGGCCACGTAATCTCTGGTAAGGGCATTACTATCAATCCCGAAAGAGTTCAGGCCGTTCTTGATTGGACCCCACCTGAAACGGTTAAGCAAGTTAGGAGTTTCCTTGGCCTAGCCAGTTATTGTCGCCGCTTCATTGAGAACTTCTCCAAAGTGGCCAAACCTCTCGCGGAACTTCTCAAGAAAGATAAAAAGTTTGAGTGGTCCCCACAGTGTGAGTACAGTTTTCAGGAACTGAAAAGACGCCTGACTTCTGCTCCCATACTTGTGCCACCGGATTTCACTAAGGACTTTGTTATCTATTGTGATGCCTCACGACAGGGACTAGGTTGCATTCTTATGCAAGATCGTCATGTGATTGCCTATGCATCTCGACAGTTGCATCCACATGAGGAGAATTATCCTACACATGATCTAGAGCTTGCAGCCGTAGTCTATGCACTTAAGACATGGCGACATTACCTTCTCGGTAAACGTTGCGAGATATACACCGACCACCAGAGTCTCAAGTATATCTTCACCCAACCAGATTTGAACCTTAGGCAAAGACGTTGGTTGGAGTTGATCTCAGATTACGACTTAGGAATTACCTACACCCCAGGCAAGGGGAATGTCATGGCTGATGCGCTAAGTCGTAAGTCCTATTGCAACAATCTCATGTTGCAACAGGGCCAGCCACTTCTCCATGAGGAATTATGTAAGCTTAACCTTCACATTGCTCCTCACGGATTCCTTTCTACCTTGGTGGCGAAACCTACCCTTGAGGATCAGATCATTACTGATCAGAAGTTTGATAGGGGTGTTATCCGCATCAAGAGAAACATTAGGAAGGGAGTTGGTGGATGTTTCTCTATGGATGATCGAGGTGTTGTTTTCTTTGAGAATCGCTTGGTGATTCCCAAGAATCAACATCTGCGACAACTGATTCTTAAGGAGGCCCATGAATCTCCTCTCACGATTCATCCCGGTAGTACTAAGATGTATCAGGACCTGCGCCAGAGGTTCTGGTGGACTAGGATGAAGAGAGAAATTGCTCAGTTTATTGCTAACTGTGATGTTTGTCGTCGCGTTAAGGCAGAGCATCAAAGACCTGCTGGCACCCTTCAGCCTTTAGCTATTCCTGAATGGAAATGGGATAAAGTTGGTACGGACTTCATCACCGGCTTTCCAAGGACAAGGAGAGGGAATAATGCTATCTTTGTAGTCATTGATCGTCTTTCCAAAGTGGCTCACTTCCTACCTGTTTGAGAGAGTATCACCGCTAGTCAGCTCGCTGACTTATATATTTCTCGAATAGTGTCACTTCATGGTGTTCCACTAGAGATCAATTCAGACCGTGGTAGTCTTTTCACTTCTCATTTCTGGGAGAGTTTCCAAACTGCCATGGGCACCCATCTTTCCTTCAGTACCGCTTTCCACCCTCAATCTAGTGGTCAGGTGGAAAGGGTCAACCAAATCCTCGAAGACATGCTTAGAGCTTGCGTTATCTCATTCGGTATGGATTGGGAGAAGTGCCTTCCTTTTACCGAGTTTTCTTATAACAATAGCTACCAATCCAGTCTCAAGAAAGCTCCTTTTTAGATTCTGTATGGGCGAAGATGTCGAACACCTTTGAACTGGTCAGAAACCGGTGAAAGACAATTCTTTGGACCGGATATGATCCAGGAGGCAGAAGAGCAAGTTCGCATCATTCGTGAGAATTTGAAAACAGCCCAATCTCGTCAAAAGAGCCAGTATGACCATCGTCATAAGGAAGTGGCTTATGAAATTGGCGACAAGGCTTACCTTCGGGTTACTCTCTTGAAGGGTACCCATCGTTTTGGTATCAAGGGCAAGTTGGCTCCTCGTTGCATTGGTCCTTTTCTCATTCTCGCTAAACGAGGAGAGGTTGCCTACCAATTGGAACTACCCCCACATCTTTCTCGAGTTCATGATGTCTTCCACGTCTCTCAACTCAGGCGTTGCTTCTTGGATCCCATCCGCGGAGTGGACCATGAAATGCTTGATCTCCAAGATAACCTCACATATCGAGAGTACCCCGTCCGCATTCTGGATCAAGCAGAGCGTGTCACTCGACGTCATAACATCAAGTTTCTCATGGTTCAGTGGTCTCATCATTCCGAGAGAGAAGCTACTTGGGAGCGTGAAGATCGTCTTCGACTTGAGTACCCCGTTTTCTTTCCGCCGACTCCTGAATCTCGGGATGAGATTCTTCCGAGTGGGGGCGAGTTGTCACATCCCTAGTTCTGGTATGACCTAGACCAGCTAGTCAATGGTGCATCATGTTCAAATTCCATTTAAATTTGAAATGGGGATTTGTGAAACCCTCAGAAATCATTTTTGGAAATAACCCAGATAAAAATGCTCCAAAAAGGTCCAAGAAAATGTTCATGTTGCTCTCTGAAAATATTGGTTAGAGGTAAAATTCAAACAAATATTTTCAGGAGCTCATAAGTATTTATTTTGGCCTTTTGGAATTAATGCAATAATTATTTGCTTTGGATATATATTAATATATATATAAATATTGTCCAAAAATTATGCCAGTAGTTGAGGAGCTCTGGAATAATACCACTAGCCCCTGCAAAAATTGGCATAAGAAAATAAAATGGTTTAGTATTTTTATTAAACCAAACAAATGTCAGAAAAATAGAAAAGAAAAAGAAAAATGGAAAAAAACCTACCTAGACCTTACCTGTGGCCAGCTCCTGTGCTGGCCCAGCACTGTGTGGCCTGGCCGGCCCACTTGGCCAGCCCAGCCCACCTGCCCCCCTCCCCTGTTGTCTTCCTCCCGCCAGGAGGACGCGTGCGTGGCCGCCGCGCGCGAGCACACGCCGGCCACCTCCTGCTTTCCTGCTCGCCGCTGGAGGCATCCGAGGGCGACACACCCCCTGACCCCCCCTCGTCCACTCCCCTCCCCTCTGGTCGCCCCTCTCCTCCTCTGCTCTCTTCCCCGCTGCTGCCCGAGCGCCACCATCGCCACCGACGCGCCAACCGTAGTCCCCTCGCCCCTCCGTCGTGCCCAAAAGCTCCACCACCTCGTCCGCTACCTCTCCGTCACGCCACGCGTCGCCGGACGCCTTGTGGAGCCGCCTCCGCCGTCATCTTCAACCTTAGCCGCCGTGGATCTCCACCGCCTGTCCGTCGCCTGCAGTGCCTTCTCTGAGCTGCCGTTGCCTCTGCTCGACTCGTTGCGAGCCCCGCCGTCGAGCCCCCCTCTCCCCTAGCTCGAATTCTTCCTCCAACACCGTCGCCGTCACGACCGAGAGCTCGGCTCCGCCGCTCATGTCGCCGCCGTGGCCAGTGTCACCTAGGCTCGCAACCAAGCTCACCGCCGTTCTCAGTGCCCTCCCGCGCGTCGTTTGCACCCAACCGCAGCCCCCTAGTGCCCCGCAGCACCTAAACCGCACGCACCCGACTCCGGCCGCCGCCGTGAGCTCTACTCTGGCGAGCTCCGCCGTTCCCGCGGCCTCCCCTGAGCGCGGCTAGATGCGCCCGTGCACGGGCTACCCGTCGGTGGCCTCCGTGTGCCAAACCGTGGCCTCCCGCTCGTTCCAGCGAACTTCCACCGTGGCTCGGGGTCGTCGCTGGCGAAACTCCGGCGGCTGATGTGGCGCGTGATTAGCTGCTAACCCTGCCACTTAATCCACCCCCTAAGCCACTGACTATGGGCCCCAGGGCTGGGTCAAACCCTGGTCAGCTAGGTTTGACTCGGGTTTAGCCCCGGTGTCACTGACATGTGGCCCCCACACGTCAGGTTTGACTTGGTCAGCCCTGCTGACGCCTCTATGACATCATGCTGACGCAGTTATTTCTTTTCTGGTATTAAATTAAATCAGGAAATTCCAGAATTTATTCAAAACTTCAAAAATTCATAGAAATTCAACCGTAGCTCAGATTGAAATAATTTATATATGAAAAATTATCAGAAAAATTCAATCTATCCATCTGTATCATTTTCACGCACGACAAACCAACTTATACATGCTGTATATGAGGAATCATATAAATGGCATTTATAAAGAGTTAATTTAGAGTTGCATTTGAACCTTGGGTTCAAATGGACCTCTTCCAAATAGAATGCTAAATGCATTAGCTCAAAGCACATCACATACCCATGCCATGTTCATGCATCATAATGTTGCATATGATTGTGTATTGATTTCTGACACCGTTCCTTCTCGATAGGTCCTGCTCCGGAGACCGATCCAGAGTACCTGTCTGAGGAGCAGTGCCCCCTCTATTGATCTACCAGGCAAGCAAACGCCCTTGTTCATTCCGATACAATCCTACTCTCTTGCTCCTGCTCTCATTTATTGCGTTAGGACAACAACGATTCAACTGCTACTTTATGCTGCGGTAGTTGAACCCATTCCTCTGCATGACCTGTCATTGCCATAGTAAATAGTAAAAACCCACTAGCATGTGTAGGAGTTGATTGAGCCATGTTGTGTTCTTACCATGCCATGCCTGCTATTGCTTAGAGTTGTGTCAGGTCTGATTCATCGGGAATGAATTGGAGTGGTACGATATGTTCTGGTGCTGAGAGTTAAGCGTTTGAACATGATTTGGTAAAGGTAGCGGTGAGAGGCCATGTAGGAGTACAGGGTGGGTTGTCTCACTGGAACCGTCCCTAAGCACTGAGTTCCGGGTATGTTGTCCAATGACTAGCTACTACCACACATTGGAATGCTTAAGTGCCCCTCTCGACTTATTAGCCAACTTGATCTCTGTCCAGGAGTCGCAAATAGTTTCTGGTGTTTGTAGGTAGTATTAGTAGTCTACCAAGTGGCACCCGGCCAGGTGGGCTTGGGACAGACTAGGCACGAGTGGCAGTACCAAGCGTAGATCCATCCGGCGAGGTGGGCTTGGGAACCCTGCACATATCGTTTGGGGCCGTGAGCGACACCCTGGCTGGATCTCCTTGCGGATGGAACCCGAATAGGCGATAAACCTGGACTAGAGTCTTGTGTGGTTAGCCAGGTCGTGGCCGACACCCTCGCCAGGCTTCCTCTTGAAGGTTGCCGAGGTACATGACGTGTACATGGTGATAAGTGGTGAGAGCGTGTGTGAAGAAGTACACCCCTGCAGGGTTATCATGATCTATTCGAATAGCCGTGTCCTCGGTTATGGACTTCTTGGATGCTTACGTGGTACATAGACAACTTAAAGTGGATACTCTAAAATGCTCAAGACAAGGGTGAGTGCTATGGATGGCCTTCTCGTAAGGAGACGAGGATGAATCCATAGTAGTGTATTGATGTGGTGACTAGTGGACTCGTGTGCGCCGCCTCACCTCAAAGAAGTTTCTCGTTGTCGTAGAACAGGATAGCCACTGAGTCAAAGCTGGCTTGCTGCAACTAAACCCCACATTACCTTTTTGATACAAATGCATGCATGATAGGATCTGATGTAAGTCTTGCTGAGTACTTTTGTACTCACGTTTGCTTTATTTATGTTTTGCAGGTGAGACATCTGTCTCACTAGTAGTACCGCTTGGACTTCGACGAGTAGCTTGCACCTCAGCTACGATCTTGTGCCCTTGGGAGGGACTTGTAGATAGTCAGACTTCTTAGCCATTTTCTTTTGTAGTTGTCTATACTCAGACATGTAATGCTTCCGTTGCTTGTATGCTCTGAATGATGGGTCATGTGACCCCTGTTTGTATTTAATGCTATGTCGCTCTTCTGGGTCTTTATCTATATGAGTTTGCGTTATGTTGTGATGCCATGTTGTACAGCACATACTTGCATGTTATGCGTACGTGTAACGTGTATTGCTATGTGTGGGATCCGACAATCTAGTTGTTTATCCTTGTCAGCCTCTCTTATGGGGGAATGTAGTCTAGTGCCTCCTTGAGCCATAGTAGTCCGCTACAGCCCGGTTCACCGGAGTCCTGCTAGCCCAGCACTACTGTTCAGGACACTTGACTGGCCGGCATGTGTTTCACTTCGTTCCTGTGTCTGTCCCTTCGGGGAATTGTCACGCGGTGACATCCGGAGTCCTGTTAGCCCAGTGCTACAGCCCGAATTCACACGCTGTTGACCGACATGCTCGAAGTTGATTCATGTATGCCTGTCCCCATGGGTTAGTGCCGCTTTGGGTTCATGACTAGTCATGTCGGCCCGGGTTCTCTGTCATATGGATGCTAGCGATACCATCATATACGTGAGTCAAAAGGCGCAAACGGTCCCGGGCCATGGTAAGGCGACACCCGTGGGAATACCGTGCGTGAGGCCGCAAAGTGATATGAGGTGTTACATGCTAGATCGGTGTGACTTAGAATCGGGGTCCTGACAATGACTTCCAGAACAGGATTACCGTACCACTCTGGTGCGGATCTTACTCTGGTTGATCTATAAGGTTCAGTAGTAACTTGATCTGAAGTTTCATGATCATCATCATTAACTTCCTCACTAATTGGTGTAGGCGTCTCAGAAACCGGTTTCTGTGATGAACTACTTTGCAACAAGGGAGCAGGTACAGTTACCTCATCAAGTTCTACTTTCCTCCCACTCACTTCTTTTGAGAGAAACTCCTTCTCTAGAAAGGATCCATTCTTAGCAACGAATGTCTTGCCTTCGGATCTGTGATAGAAGGTGTACCCAACAGTCTCCTTTGGGTATCCTATGAAGACACATTTCTCCAATTTGGGTTTGAGCTTATCAGGTTCAAGCTTTTTCACATAGCATCGCAGCCCCAAACTTTAATAAACGACAACTTTGGTTTCTTGCCAAACCACAGTTCATAAGGCATCATCTCAATGGATTTTGATGGTGCCCTATTTAACATGAATGCGGCCATCTCTAAAGCATAACCCCAAAATGATAGCGGTAAATCTGTAAGAGACATCATAGATCGCACCATATCTAGTAAAGTACGATTACGACGTTCGGACACACCATTACGCTGTGGTGTTCCGGGTGGCGTGAGTTGCGAAACGATTCCGCATTGTTTCAAATGTAGACCAAACTCGTAACTCAGATATTCTCCTCCACGATCAGATCGTAGAAACTTTATTTTCTTGTTACGATGATTTTCAACTTCACTCTGAAATTCTTTGAACTTTTCAAATGTTCCAGACTTATGCTTCATTAAGTAGATATACCCATATCTCCTTAAATCATCTGTGAAGGTGAGAAAATAATGATATCCGCCACGAGCCTCAACATTCATCGGACCACATACATCTGTATGTATGATTTCCAACAAATCTGTTGCTCTCTCCATAGTACTGGAGAATGGTGTTTGAGTCATCTTGCCCATGAGGCACAGTTCGCAAGTACCAAGTGATTCATAATCAAGTGGTTCCAAAAGTCCATCAGTATGGAGTTTCTTCATGCGCTTTACACCGATATGAACTAAATGACAGTGCCACAAATAAGTTGCACTATCATTATCAACTCTGCATCTTTTGGTTTCAACATTATGAATATGTGTATCACTACTATCGAGATTCATCAAAAATAGACCACTCTTCAAGGGTGCATGACCATAAAAGATATTACTCATATAAATAGAACAACCATTATTCTCTGATTTAAATGAACAACCGTCTCGCATCAAACAAGATCCAAATATAATGTTCATGCTCAACGCTGGCACCAAATAACAATTATTTAGGTCTAATACTAATCCCGAAGGTAGATGTAGAGGTAGCATGCCGACCGCGATCACATCGACTTTGGAACCATTTCCCACGCGCATCGTCACCTCGTCCTTTGCCAGTGTTCGCTTAATCCGTAGTCCCTGTTTCGAGTTGCAAATATTAGCAACAGAACCAGTATCAAATACCCAGGTGCTACTGCGAGCTCTAGTAAGGTACACATCAATAAAATGTATATCACATATACCTTTGTTCACCTTGCCATCCTTCTTATCCGCCAAATACTTGGGGTAGTTCCGCTTCCAGTGACCAGTCTGCTTGCAGTAGAAGCACTCAGTCTCAGGCTTAGGTCCATACTTGGGTTTCTTCTCCTGAGCAACAACTTGCTTGCTGTTCTTCTTGAAGTTCCCCTTCTTCTTCCCTTTACCCTTTTTCTTGAAACTGGTGGTCTTATTGACCATCAACACTTGATGCTCCTTCTTGATTTTGTACCTCCGCAACTTTTAGCATTGCGAAGAGCTCGGGAATTGTCTTATTCATCCCTTGCATATTATAGTTCATCACGAAGGTTTTGTAGCTTGGTGGCAGTGATTGAAGAACTCTGTAATTGACACGATCAACTGGAAGATTAACTCCCAGCTGAGTCAAGTGATTATGGTACCCAGACATTCTAAGTATATGCTCACTGACAGAACTATTCTCCTCCATCTTGCAGCTGTAGAACTTATTGGAGACTTCATATCTCTCAATTCGGGCATTAGCTTGAAATATTAACTTCAACTCCTGGAACATCTCATATGCTCCATGACGTTCAAAACGTCGTTGAAGTCCCGGTTCTAAGCCGTAAAGCATGGCACACTGAACTATCGAGTAGTCGTCAGCTTTGCTCTGCCAGGCGTTCTTAACGTCTGCACTTGCATCAGCAGCAGGCCTGTCACTCAGCGGTGCTTCCAGGATGTAATTCTTCTGAGCAGCAATGAGGATAATCCTCAAGTTACGGACCCAGTCCGTGTAATAGCTACCATCATCTTTCAACTTTGCTTTCTCAAGGAACGCATTAAAATTCAACGGAACAACAGCATGGGCCATCTATCTACAAACAACATAGACAAGCAAGATACTATGAGGTACTAAGTTCATGATAAATTTAAGTTCAATTAATCATATTACTTAAGAACTCCCACTTAGAAAGACATCCCTCTAATCCTCTAAGTGATCACATGATCCAAATCAACTAAACCATAGCTGATCATCACGTGAAATGGAGTAGCTTTCAATGGTGAACATCACTATGTTGATCATATCTACTATATGATTCACGCTCGACCTTTCGGTCTCAGTGTTCCGAGGCCATATCTGCATATGCTAGGCTCGTCAAGTTTAACCTGAGTATTCTGCGTATGCAAAACTGGCTTGCACCCGTTGTAGATGGACGTACAGCTTATCACACCCGATCATCACGTGGTGTCTGGGCATGACGAACTTTGGCAACGGTGCATACTCAGGGAGAACACTTTTAACTTGAAATTTAGTGAGAGATCATCTTATAATGCTACCGTCAATCAAAGCAAGATAAGATGCATAAAAGATAAACATCACATGCAATCAATATAAGTGATATGATATGGCCATCATCATCTTGTGCTTGTGATCTCCATCTCCGAAATACCGTCATGATTACCATCGTCACCGGCGCGACACCTTGATCTCCATCGTAGCATCGTTGTCGTCTCGCCAATCTTATGCTTCCATGACTATCGCTACCGCTTAGTGATAAAGTAAAGCATTACAGGGCGATTGCATTGCATACAATAAAGCGACAACCATATGGATCCTGGCAGTTGCCGATAACTCGGTTACAAAAACATGATCATCTCATACAATAAAATTTAGCATCATGTCTTGACCATATCAGATCACAACATGCCCTGCAAAAACAAGTTAGACGTCCTCTACTTTGTTGTTGCAAGTTTTATGTGGCTGCTACAGGCTTAGCAAGAACCGTTCTTACCTACGCATCAAAAACCACAACGATAGTTTGTCAAGTTGGTGCTGTTTTAACCTTCGCAAGGACCGGGCGTAGCCACACTCGGTTCAACTAAAGTTGGAGAAACTGACACCCGCCAGCCACCTGTATGCAAAGCCCGTTGGTAGAACCAGTCTCGCGTAAGCGTACGCGTAATGTCGGTCCGGGCCGTTTCATCCAACAATACCGCCGAACCAAAGTATGACATGCTGGTAAGCAGTATGACTTATATCGCCCACAACTCACTTGTGTTCTACTCGTGCATATAACATCAACGCATAAACCAGGCTCTAATACCACTGTTGGGGAACATAGTAATTTCAAAAAAATTCCTAAGCACACGCAAGATCATGGTGGTGCATAGCAACGAGAGGGGAGAGTGTTGTCCACATACCCTCGTAGACCGAAAGCGGAAGCATTAGCACAACGGGTTGATGTAGTCGTACGTCTTCACGATTCGAACGATCAAGTACCGAACATACGGCACCTCCGAGTTTAGCACACGTTCAGCCCGATGACGTCCCTCGAACTCCGATCCAGCCAAGTGTTGAGAGAAAGTTTCGTCAGCATGACGGCGTGGTGACGATGTTGATGTTCTACCGACGCAGGGCTTCGCCTAAGCACCACTACAATATTATCAAGGTGGACTATGGTGGAGGGGGGCACCGCACACGGCTAAGAGATCAATGATCAATTGTTGTGTCTATGGGGTGCCCCCTGCCCCGTATATAAAGGAGCAAGGGGGGGTGCGGCCGGCCATAGGAGGAGGCGCACTGGAGGAGTCCTACTCCCACCAGGAGTAGGACTCCCCTCCTTTTTCCTAGTTGGATTAGGACTTGGGGGGGGGGGAAGGAGGAGAGAGGGGAAAGGAAAGGGGGGGCGCCGCCCCCCTCCTCCTTGTCCAATTCGGACTTGGGGGGGAGGGGCGCGCGGCTGCCCCTTGGACGCCTCTCCTCTCCCTCCACTTGGGCCCATAAGGCCCAATAACCTCCGGGGGATTCCGGTAACCCGTCCGGTACTCCGGTAAAATCACTATTTCACCCGGAACACTTTCGATTTCCAAACATAGGCTTCCAATATATCAATCTTCATGTCTCGACCATTTCGAGACTCCTCGTCATGTCCGTGATCACATCCGGGACTCCGAACAACCTTCGGTACATCAAAACACATAAACTCATAATAGAACTGTCATCATAATGTTAAGCGTGCGGACCCTACGGGTTCGAGAAGTATGTAGACATGACCGAGACACGTCTCCGGTCAATAACCAATAGCGGAACCTGGATGCTCATATTGGCTCCTACATATTCTACGAAGATCTTTATCGGTCAGACCGCATAACAACATACGTTGTTCCCTTTGTCATCGGTATGTTACTTGCCCGAGATTCGATCGTCGGTATCTCAATACCTGGTTCAATCTCGTTACCGGCAAGTCTCTTTACTCGTTCCGTAATACATCATCCCGCAACTAACTCATTAGTTGCAATGCTTGCAAGGCTTAAGTGATGTGCATTATCGAGAGGGCCCAGAGATACCTCTCCGACAATCGGAGTGACAAATCCTAATCTCGAAATACGCCAACCCAACAAGTACCTTCGGAGACACCTGTAGAGCACCTTTATAATCACCCAGTTACGTTGTGACGTTTGGTAGCACACAAAGTGTTCCTCCGGTAAACAGGAGTTGCATAATCTCATAGTCATAGGAACATGTATAAGTCATGAAGAAAGCAGTAGCAGAATACTAAACGATCGTCTGCTAAGCTAACGAAATGGGTCATGTCAATCACATCATTCTCCTAATGATGTGACCCCGTTAATCAAATGACAACTCATGTCTATGGTTAGTAAACATAACCATCTTTGATCAACGAGCTAGTCAACTAGAGGCATACTAGTGACAATCTGTTTGTCTATGTATTCACACATGTATTATGTTTCCGGTTAATACAATTCTAGCATGAATAAGAAACATTTATCATGATATAAGGAAATAAATAATAACTTTATTATTGCCTCTAGGGCATATTTCCTTCACACCCCTACCTCTATCTCTCTCAACTGGATTGACACCGTTTCTCTCTCCCTAGTCCATCCTCGGATTGCGGCGGCGGCGGCGATTGTGCCCGAGGGACTACCCGGAAGCGAGGGCTACTCCCCACCCTGGCGCGTGGAGTACTCCCCCATTCCCTCTCTCATGCAACCAGGAGGCGAAGTGGACAGCGCAAAGTTCCGACGCGAGGTCTACGGCGACAACGGCCTTCTCTTGCGTCCCTCCCCACATCCGTCGGTCTTCTAGCCGGTAAGAACCGCCTCTTCCTTTTCCTTTCCCTTTCCTGATCCATCAATTTCTGAATGTTTAGGATTAGGGTTCTTGATTTTTTTAGGAGCGGGGCAAAGGAAGAGGAAGAAGGCCAAGAAAGGATCCCGGGTTGCCAAGAGGAAGAATAACTTATTTACCTGGGCCCCTAACATAATTTCAGCTCTATTTCGTCTTTTGAAATGGTGTATGTGGAAATAAAGAACTATGCCTGTCATTCTATCATTCTGCTAATTAGTCAATTTTGTAGTTTCTTTCTTTTCCTCAGTGATATGCCAATATGTTTCAGCTCAGCACATGGAGTAATTAGATGGTCCTTCTCTCGTGATTTAGTAGATTGTCAGCAATGATTCAAAGGTTAGTTCCTTTAATGTGACATAGATGTGGAAAAAAGCATCAACCTATTTAATAATGTATCCATCCATCTAGGAGCAGGTAGTGTAACAAGCATAAGTAGCTAGTGACCCAGACAAAGAAACTCACTAAAGAGATGGCAGTAGTCTTGGTGAGCGCTCTGAATCTACAAATTCCTTGAGCCATTTTTACATTATGCAAGCATAACAGAAGAGATAAAATGTAGACACTTTTAGGCACATACTCCAAATATACCTGACATTAGCTTCCAGGTTTGTAATTAACAGTATGCCAACTACACATATCATTTGAGACGAAAAAAATGTAGACATAAAATGGGAGCTCAATAGCCAGACACTTTGAACTTCAAATGTCATAAAGTCCAATATGAAAAGGTAATTCTGCCCGATGCTTGCGCAATTTATGTTATCATCTAGTTTAATTCTCTGTATGTACATGCTATATATAGGTGAAAATATGCTTGCATTTTTTCCCTCTAGGGAAGAGCATTCCTCTATTTCTGTTATCATCTAATTTAATTCTATGTATGTATAAGTAAAAATCTGCATGCATGCTTTTCTCTAGCAAAGAGCATTGCTCTATTTATCTCGGACCATCATGTCTCATTCACTGGGTTGTTGGTAAGAATCTATCCATGTCTTAATGTTTTTCTGACTACAGTTTGTAGTTGTAAAATCTGTCATTAAGTTTCAACAGTTCACTCTGCAAGCATCTTTCAAGTGCGGTCGCCTGAGATTACCACATTGGCTTCGACTAAGAGTCCCACTTAATTGTTAGGTTGCTTATTCTAAAGTTCATGATTCTGCATGCGAGCAAAGGATGTGATAAGCGCAGTTTTGCCTCTGTAGTTTTGTAGACTTTATTCATCATGATGATTTGATGGAGTCTGAACAATGGTTATCTGCAAGGGAGGTTCCAGGAAGATTGCAAGATGCTAGGCATCAATCATTTTGAGTTTGTTTTAGCAAGACCATTATGCGTCGCCTTGTAACATTATCAAGTCAGTTTCGGTGCATATAGTGCAGTGTAACATTATCAAGTCAGTTTGTTTCTGTAATTATACGTCGCCTTGTCCATATGTGTTACCCCAACCATCAGTATTTTGCATGATGCACTAGGTAATTCGTGTTCAGAAATTTCATTGTGTATCTGCTTAGTTGGCTGGTATTACCTGACAGGCTTCGGACACATTCTTATAGAACCTTAATTGTCAGGGGAAAAACCCTATAACCTTACTGAGCTATTTTATTCTTCGACAGTACAATTTTGTTGTGGGGCTAGTACACTGGAAATCAGGGGCAGAGCTCAGCCACCAGCTCCATCTACTCGCACGAACAACAAATTTTACACACATGTGTGCAACTGTATTTGCTTTCGTACCAATAATTGGAACTAATCTCCTTGACTTCACCGAGAATTGCAGTATATGATGCTGGTAAAAATCGTCTCGTCAGTTCTTTAACAGAATTACGAGTCAGGTTGCAAATCAATTATCTGAAACTTACCTTCTCTCACCATCCACGCCTTAACTTTACCTCGCACATGCCTGGCGAGTAGGACAGATTACTCGGCTCCATGTTGTAATTTTACCTTGCAAGCGTTTTGTTTTTATGGTGGATGTGCCGCCCATTCGATTGTAATTTTACCTCACACAGCTTTTGTTTCTTACGGGAGTTGTGGTGTGGTGGTGTGTGTCTGGCTCCTACGTGGTGGCTGGGGTGAGGAATAACTATTCCTCACCCAGGGTGGTGAATAGCGTGACTCATATTTTTATATACTTTTTAGTGAAAATTTTCCAAATACTTGATTAACATTTTTCAAATACATGATGAACTTCTTCATACAGATTGTATACATTTTTCGTATATAGGAGAAACATTTTCTCTATACATATTTTCCTTTTCAAATTCTTGATTAACATTTTTGAAATGTTATATGTAAACTGATTTTTGTAATGTATATATTTAAAATATTTGGAAGTGTAGAAAAAGTTATGAAAAAAAATGTGAAAAAAGAAGAAAAAATGAGGATGTGGCCCGTGGTCTCCCGCGCGCCTGGCCCGGCCCATATCACGCTCACCTTCGACATGGGCACTCCCCCAAATCACTAATTAAGGGGTAGCCTTGCAAAGGTCACCCCCACAGACCCACTTATCGCAGCATGTGAGTTTTTCATAGATTTGTTTATTTAAAATACTTTATCTCTTAAACCGTGCGTCCAAACCACGAACAGTTTTCACCATTGGATTTCTCGCGTCGAGATTTTCGAAGCTAGATCTCATGTAAATTAGTTTTGATGAACAATTTTTTGAAAAAAAATGAGCCAGAAGCACAATTTTTTCCTATTTCCGAGATGTGCCTCTCGTGGAAATAAATCTGTGCCTTCATGGAAGCAAATTTGTGCCTCTCATGAAGGAAAAAACACATTTTATTTCCTTTTCAGTGAGGAACAGTTGTGCCTCTCATGAAGGAAAAACGGTGCCTCCATGAGAAGCAAATTTGTGCCTCTCGCGGAAGATATTTTTTTTCTTTCTCTTTTCGAGAGGCACAGCTGTGTCTGTCGCGTAGCAAATCTTTGCCTCCACAAGAAGCAAAATCTGTGCCTCTCGTGGAAGAAAAAACACTTTTTTTGAGAGGTACAATTGTGCCTTTCGCGGAAGCAAATCTGTGCCTCCACAAGAAGCAAATATGTGCCTCTCGCGAAAAAACGCATTTGTTCGCGCAAAAAGAAATTCAAAAATTTTCAGGTCCAGAACCTAGGGGAAACTGGGCAAACACCGAAAGGCCTAAAAACCCAAAAACACGTACAGAAAAATAAATAAAAAATTCCAAGGGAGCACCCAACACGTGACACATGACGGCTGCTGAGAGTGAGGCGTGGTTGGGCTAAGAGTGGTTGGATAACCCCCAAGCATAAAGGTGAAGTAACATAGCAATAAGTATTTTCTTCAGTAGAGAATCAAGGTTTATCGAATCAGAAGGACTTCTTTCAGCAAACAAAGTCACTGGTATCTGCACACAAAACAAATTTGTGCCCAACACGTCAAGAAGATTGTTAATCTTCTTGTCATGCTAGTTACAAGATTAAAGTACACAATATGGTAGAAATTGATAGATAGATAAAATAAAGAGACAGTATAACAAAGAAATACTATTTTTGGTAAAGTTTTCAGCATATGAAAATAGATGCCCGGGGCCATAGGTTCACCAATGGTATCTCTGATCATACAAGTGTGGTGAGCAAATTACAGTGGGGCAGCGATTAAATTACAATATTTATATTTAAGACTATGACCATTCATGGTATAATCTCATATAGCAATTACATTCGTTATCCAACTGCATAATTAATTAGTACTCCACCCCAAGACCGTTATCCAGCACGCATCTCAAAGTATTAAGTTCATAACAAACAGAGCATTGCAATAAGCAATTTGATATAATATAGACAATAACTATCATCCAAGTGTAATAAAGAAACCATCATTTTACCCTTAGTAGCTACAATACAATACGTGTCTTGTCCTTTTTCTGTCACTAGATATAGATCATCGCGAGATTGAACCCACTACAATGCACAACTCCCTCTGAAAAACTACCCATGAAACTTGGCCAAAGAAGAAAAATAGACCAGAGAGCATACAAAGCTATTCAATTATATAGCAACTAAAATTCAAAATATTTAATTGATTTCAATGAACAATCTGATCATAAAGCGACAATTCATCATATTCAACAAACACACAATCAATTACATTATATGGATCTCGATCATGTGAAACAACTCACGAGAAATCATGCATGAGGGAGAGAGAATACCATCTAATTACTGCTATGGACCATAAGATCCTAAATAAACTACACACGTGATCATGGAGGCAACAAGGTTGATGAGGAAGCCTCCCGTGGTGGATTCCCCTCCGGCAGGGTGCCGGAACATGTGAGGTTAATAAAAATATACAAGTTTATCTATGTTTTTTTAACATAGTACAAACGCAGATGCTCTCTCTCTCTCACTCACACACACACACGCACGCACGCACGCATGCACACACACACACACACACACACACACACACACACACACACACACACACACACACACACACACGTGCGCGCGCGCACACACACACGTATATTCAACTCTATGAACACACTCACGTACACACTACCCTTATGAGCACCTCCGAGGTACTGAGGCAACACATCATCTTGAGATTGATAAAGTCGCCACAACCACCTTTGTAGTAGTCGATGGAAACGTCTCCTTCCACAGAGCGTCCATACAATCGCACGCCCACAATGTTTATATTTCTTTGGCATGCAGAGAGAAATAATAATATAATTATACGTCATTTTTCATTATTCCTCGTGTCAAACATTCCTAGACAAGCATGGACACGGGACATATATTGAGCCATGTAGTACAATCAAGATGGTCTTGAACTTGACGTAACTTTCTGCTCGATTTGGAGTCCTGTTTACACTTAGGGTAGTTGCGATCATGGAAGCGGAGACACATGCAGGCATGCTTATACATACTTTGCTTGCAAATTGACGAAGACGATTGAATTGTGGCCGCACGACACACAAAAAGGACAAGAAGTCGAATTTAAAACGCACGGAGAGAGTGAAAGCGAGATTAGTAAGTGAAGCTGGTCACACCTGGCCACCCTCCTCGTACCACCCAATTAAGGTCTTGCCTGGCTGCATGCATGCTGCACCTCACACTTCTCTGCTCATGCATGCATGCATGCATGTCAGGCCACGACCAATATTTGTGACTGCCAGTCTGCTCCCTCTAGGCTCTATGTACACACAGTGTTTTATTTTTCAGACTCAAGATACTCTTGTAGTTACTTCGATGCAGTGAAGCCTCCAGCTATGTGCCGACTAGAGTGGGCAATTCTTGCATTGAACACACATTCGCACAGAGGCATGCCTCAGCCTCTGCAGACCTAGCTAGTTGTTCGGTGACGAGCGTATGCACGTCGCGGAACTGTGGGTCACTGATTGTTATGTTACCAATTCTTTCTAGGGGTGATAACAGTTGGCCGATGTATGTACGTATAACGTGTTTCGGAATTCAAAACATCCTAGTGCAAGATCTTGCAAAATACCACATATTTTGCAAGATTTTGCACTAGGATGTTTTGAAACTATGGTAACCAGACAGAGAGATCAGAGATCTCTAGCGGGCATAATGTTATCATGAGAAGTAGATACAGCTATCACTAACTGTTGGTGTATGAATACTGTAATTAGGTGACTTCTTAGGGACTAAAATGTAAATTGTACAAACAAATATAAATAAGTACAGAGAGAAGGGATCGGTGTGGAACGATCCAGAGTTTCCCCAAATCCTCTTCTTCATGCTCCCTCAAATCCCTAGCTCAAATCACTCAAATCTCATATGATTTTCAACATGGCATTGGAGCAGGTTAATCTTCTCTGTTTTTTGCTGTGATTTCAACCTATTGCGGTGCTGTGTCGCCGTGATTTGCGGTTATCGGTGGTGATTGCTGCGCACTCGAGCTGCTGCCGGGACCTGCGAGGTTATCTCAAAGCTGCGGCAAGGAGCGCCGCCACCGGTCTACTGCTGCCTGTTGCGTGCCGACCGCCGTCCGGCGTGGCTGAGCGTACTCCTGGTATTTGTCGTACTCTGACGCTGGGAAACTGCTTGGTGCTACTGTTGGGCTGTTCCTGCCGAAGGGGTAAGCTGCCTTGTTGTTGCTGATTGTGGTTGCTTTTGGTCAACTGTGATTAGTGTTGCCGTATATCTCATCTCTGCTTGGTGGCCGGATTAAAATACTTCTGCTGCTTGTGTGCATTCGAGAGTACTAGTACATTTAGTTGACATCGACTCTGCTAGTACTCTGCTTTTGTGCTGCCTGTGTGTTGTTGCTGGTGGAGTGCTGCAAAAGAAGTCCTGTGTGACTGGCTCTTTTGGTGGTGGTAAATCATGGCAGATCCAAGCAAGGAGAAGTCAGGGGATAGTAGTGTGGATAAGTTATATGAAATTTTTAGCAAAGTATTTGAGCAGCAACAACAACTCAAATTGGTTCCTGAAGCAGTCAAGTATGCGCTTGAGCCTAATCCGGTAAAGTTGGCTGGACCGGGCAATTACATTAGTTGGGCACGACATGCTCAGTTAATCCTGAGTTCTCATGGTTACGAAGAATTACTTAGTGCTGATGAAAGTGGCACTAGCACAAAACAGATCAATGACAGAGTGTTGGTCTGGTTATTAGGAAGCATGGAACCATCAATTCGAGAGCAAGTTGAGACTATGACCACTGTATCTGAAGTGTGGAGAGCTTTGGAGAAGCAATTCTCAGGAAAATCAAATAAGATGCAGGCTACTCGCATCATGCAGGAGTTGACTCACTTAAAGCAAAGCTCAAAATCAGTGACTGAGTATGCTGGTGAGATAAAGAGATTGTACAGGGAGTTGCATTATTACCATCCATTTCAACATGTTGACAAGAATGACATGGCTATTCACCATACCTGGTTTGAACCATTTGTGGGCAAGCTCTTCCTTGATGGCCTGAATCAGGAATTTGACCTCCGTCGTCAGCTAATATTCTCCAAAACTGAATGGCTAAGCCTTGACGATATCATCTCTAGTGTGATTGAGGAGGAGACTCGTCTTATTCAACCCAAGGAGCATGGTCAAGAAAATTCAGATGCACGTGCAGCCCTATCCATACAAGCTCGTCATGCTCCAAGGCCGTTTGGTAAAATAGATAAAAGCAAACTATTTTGCAACCATTGCAAAAGGACCGGACACGCAAAGGATATGTGTTTTGAGCTGCATGGCTATCCATCTTGGTGGGAAAAAGGGAAGTCTCGGCCAGGGGGAGTTCAGGGAGCAAGTAAAAGACATGCTAATCTCACTACATCCACCAGGGAGCTGCCAGTGGTAGATGTGCGAGCTCTTGAGGATTTCACTTCCAAGCTTAGACTCTCAGAAGGCTCCTCTTCCTCTCAAGGTTCATCTAAAGTTGAGTCTAGCCTTCATGTCACTTCTGACCAAGGTATGCCAAATCATCGGGTCCACACTTCTCGAGCACAACCAAAATCTTGGATTATTGATACAGGAGCTACTAACCACATGACAGGAGTCTCGAATTTATTCACTTCCTATACACCTTGTTCTGGTAAGGACAAGGTACGTGTAGCTGATGGATCCATGGCACCTATTACAGGACGTGGATCTGTCAGGTGCACTAAGACATTATCCTTATCCCCTGTCCTACATGTTCCAAAATTTCCAGTCAATCTCTTGTCCGTTAGCTCTATTACTCAATTCCTTAATTGTAGATGTTGGTTTGATCCTACCTGTTGTGCTTTTCAGGAGATAGACACAGGGAGATTGTTGGCGACTGGGACCGTGCATGATGGACTCTACTATCTTGATGAAGGAAGTGATGAAGTTGCTTTTGCATCATGTCTGTCTCCTGGTCAAGAACTACTACTACACCACAGGCTTGGACATCTTTCTTTTGTGGCATTATCTCGTATTTACCCTTCTCTTTTTAAGCTGTCTCCCAGGGAGCTCTTGGTATGTGATGCTTGTGAATTGGCTAAACATACAAGGGGTTCCTATCCTAGTATAGGTTTAAGGAGTGACAAACCATTTGAAATGATTCACTCTGATGTTTGGGGACCTTGTGAGGTGCACTCCATTTCTGGACATCGATGGTTTGTAACTTTTATAGATTGCTTTAGTCGTTACACTTGGCTTTATCTTTTGAAGCATAAGAGTGACGTGTTCTCGGTTTTTAAAGATCTATGTGCTCTTATTAAAAATAAACATGGGGCAACTATTAAAACTTTGTGTTCAGATAACGGAACTGAATATGTCAACCAAGAATTTGGACAGTTCCTTGCCTCAAATGGCATTGAACATCAAACGACCTGTGTTAACACTCCAGAGCAAAATGGTGTTGCAGAGCGTAAAAACAGACATCTGCTTGAGGTTGCACGCTCACTTATGTTTACAATGAATGTGCCTAAATTTCTTTGGGGGGAAGCAATAAAAACTGCAACATATTTGATAAACTGTATGCCTCTTCGGGTTCTTGGTCATAATACTCCTGTTGAGTGTCTCTTGAAATCTAATGATTTTGTAGTTCCTCCGAAGGTCTTTGGGTGTGTTTGCTTTGTGCACGACTATAGGAACTCTGTTGGAAAATTAGACCCCCGTGCTCTCAAATGTGTTTTCATGGGTTATTCTGCCTCCCAAAAGGGTTATAGATGTTGGTGTCCTTCGGAGCGTCGTTTTTTTGTGAGCATGGATGTGACGTTCCGTGAACATGAATCATATTATGGACCAACAAATGACACTGGCATTGCCTTATCCCCACCTGAAGTGCAACAAGAGGGGGAGAGTGATGATGGAGGCCCTCCATTAAGCCCTATTCTTGTTTCCACTTCAGGTGGTTTACCCATTCTTGATAATGCTCAAAATCAGGGGGAGGAGACAAATAATGATGGGTGTATTAATGGTTCTGGTCATGGAGACGTACAAGATACAATGGAAAATACTTCACTTCCTTCTCAAGAGGGTGAGCTTACCATGCATGAGGACCCAGGTACTAACACTAACTCTTCTAGTTCCATTGCTCCTATTAGCACCGCAGGGCAAAGTGATAGCCAATTATCTACTCATACTCCTCAAGATGATCAACCTATTGCTTTGAGGAAACCAATTAGAAATCGAAACATCCCAGGACACCTCAAAGATTTTGTTGGACCTAAACATGACATAGCGAATTTCATTTCCTATGATTACTATAGTCTACCATTCAAAAGCTTTATTGCCTCTTTAGACTCTGTGTCCACACCATCTAATTGGAAAACTGCTATAGAGGACCCAAAATGGAAGGAAGCAATGCTTGATGAGATGAAAGCCTTGGAGAAGAATGAGACTTGGAAGCTCGTGGATCTACCACCGGGCAAGCAACCTGTAGGATGTAAGTGGGTCTTCACTATTAAGCACACTCCTGAGGGTAAGGTGGAGAGATATAAAGCACGCCTTGTTGCAAAGGGCTACACACAAACATATGGAATCGATTATGAAGAGACCTTCGCACCAGTGGCAAAGATGAATTCAATAAGGACGCTAATATCATGTGTTGTAAACCTAGGTTGGGATATTTATCAGATGGATGTGAAGAATGCTTTCCTTCATGGTGATCTTCAAGAGGAGGTATATATGCATATTCCACCTGGGTTTGAGTCGAGTCAAACCATTGGAAAGGTGATGCGCTTGCATCGCTCTTTGTATGGCTTAAAGCAGTCACCACGAGCTTGGTTTGATCGGTTTAGACAAGCCATGCTAAAAAGGGGTTATCTTCAAAGCAATGCCGATCATACCCTATTTTATAAGCACACTGATGGCAGAGTGGCAATCCTTATAGTGTATGTAGATGACACTGTGGTTACTGGAGATGATTCCAAAGAAGTTGCAGGTCTGAAACATCACCTTGCACAAGAGTTTGAAGTGAAAGACTTGGGACAACTAAGATACTTTCTTGGTATAGAGGTCTCACGAGGATCAAAGGGTATCTTCCTCTCACAACGGAAGTATATCTTGGATCTACTCAAGGAAACAGGTATGCTTGGTTGTCGACCTATAGCTACACCTATTGAACAAAATCATAGGTTAAGTAGTGATGCAGGGACACCGGTTGATCGGGAACGCTACCAAAGACTTGTTGGAAGGTTGATATATCTGTCTCATACCCGTCCAGATATTGCCTTTGCTGTGAGTGTAGTTAGCCAATATATGAATGACCCAAAGTCAGCTCATATGGAAGCTGTGATTAGGATACTGCGATATCTTAAGGGGTGCCCAGGAAAAGGTCTCTTATATATGAGACAAGGGGACCTGCAAGTTGAATGCTATACTGATGCTGATTGGGCAGGTTCTCTTGATGATCGGCGCTCAACGTCAGGTTACTGCACATTTGTTGGAGGGAACCTAGTTTCATGGCGAAGCAAAAAACAAAGTGTAGTGGCTCGATCTACTATGGAGGCTGAGTTTAGATCCATGGCTCATGGCATATGTGAGTTATTATGGTTGCAGATTCTCTTAGCAGAGTTGAGGTTGTACAGGTACAAGCCTCTGATGCTATACTGTGACAACAAAGCTGCTATTGACATTGCTAATAACCCTGTTCAGCATGATCGGACCAAGCACATAGAGATTGATCGTCACTTCATCAAGGAGAAGCTTGATAGGGGAGTCGTTTGCCTTCCATATGTAACTTCAGCAAGTCAAGTAGCAGATGTTCTTACCAAAGGACTCCCAGAAAAAATATTTTCCATGTTTTGTAGCAAGATGGGTCTGTACGATATATTTGCCCCATCTTGAGGGGGAGTGTTGGTGTATGAATATTGTAATTAGGTGACTTCTTAGGGACTAAAATGTAAATTGTACAAACAAATATAAATAAGTACAGAGAGAAGGGATCGGTGTGGAACGATCCAGAGTTTCCCCAAATCCTCTTCTTCATGCTCCCTCAAATCCCTAGCTCAAATCACTCAAATCTCATATGATTTTCAACACTAACCGCTGCAAGTAGATTCATGCTTGAAAGCAGTTTCTTCTTGATATGATTTTGTAGCTATATTACTCCCCCTCCATTCTAAATATAAGGTGCATACTATGTTCGATCAACTTGATAGAGAAATTATACCAAATCATTATCATTAGATTCATTATGAAATACTCCCTTGGTCCCAAAATATAAGACCATTTTTAACACTAACATAGTGTCAAAGATGGTCTTATATTTTGGGACACGGAGGGATCGTATTTTATGTCTTATTTATTGCCTATGTAGATTGTTATTTATCCCATCAAAATTTGTCAAATGTTCAAGGTTTGACTTTTAGAAAAATTAATGCACCTTATAATTTGAAATGGAAGGAGTACTAAAATGGAATTTATGGTCAAAATTCAGAACTGGACACTCAAAATACACCTTAAGTATAGCTGATAGCTGAAAATGGAAGAGTATTTTTCTCGAATTTTTTTTCCGAATCACTTAACCCCCTAAACTATCATATCTCCAAGCATTTTACCCTGACTAATTTCTGCAAGGATAAAATCGTGCATAGAAGATTCCATATGTCTTTAGTATACTCCGTAATATATAGAAAATATGCACCATGAGTAACGGAATGAAGTATATGTCTAATATACTATGAGTGCATAACATGACTATTTGAGAGCAGTGCATAAATAAAAGTGAATAGTATGCATTTTTTGGCATGGATGGTTTTCTTTTGAGTTTTTAGAAAAAAGTGAGAAGTAATATTAATTCTTGATATGCTAATGTCGGAGGTCAAGTGATCCCAAAAAAATGGAAGAGAAAATGAGACAAGTCAATAGCTTAAAGAGTTTTTTTTGAATTTTAATAGCTTAAAGAGTTAAGAAAAAGATGGAAAATTTCCAAATAAATAAATAAGAGATTGCGAAGATTGACATATCTTGTACGGCATGAGCTATAACTTTAGGACGGCTAGTGTTCAAGCTATCGCTTTCCCAATATTCCACCTCAGATTTGGATGATTTTGCCGACCATGCTAACACCTTTCGTCAAAACTGATGACAAAGCCTATAAGACAGACAATAGCGGGCGAGCAGAAATTTTGGTTGCAAGCAAGAATAATCGTGCAACTTGCAAATCTATGTGCATAGGATTGGCCATGAATGCATCATGCATGACAGATTGAAAACAACCTCTATAAATCTTGTATAGACTTTTTTCTCGCAAAAACAAAACAAAATCTCGTATAGACTTCTACTATATACGTAGACCATAAAGAAAATGAGGCATGTGATGTTCCACACAGGAGTAGCTGCAGATCTTGGAATTTACTCGACTGGTTTTAATTTTTTTTTTTGCGAAAAACTTCCAATTTATTGATCTTCAATCATGGCAGTACAACGAACATCAGAAAATTGGTTTGTCTAGGATACATCTAGATGTGCCCTAGTTATTGCACATCTAAGTGTCTCAATCAAACTAGAAAGGAAAATAAAAAAGAGGAAAGAAAATGTTTGCACAAATCTCCGTGTAAAATCAAGGACATGGGACTTAGATGTGCAATACTAGGGCACATCTAGATCTGCTTTAGCAAAATTGATAAAAATTACATCCAAATCCGTAGACCACCTAGCGACGACTACAAGCACTGAAGCGAGCCGAAGGCGCGCCGCCGTCATCACCCCTCCATCGTCGGAGTCGGGCACAACTTGTTGTAGTAGACAGTCGGGAAGTCGTCGTGCTAAGGCCCCATAGGACCAGCGCACCAGAACAGCAACCGTCGCAGATGAAGAATAACATAGGTTGGAAGGATTCAACTAAAAAACACACGAACATAGACGAACAACGACGATATCCGAGCAAATCCACCAAAGATAAATCCGCCGGAGACACACCTCCACACGCCCACCAACGATGCTAGACGCACCGCCGGAACGGGGGCTAGGCGGGGAGACCTTTATTTCATCTTCAGGGAGCCGCCGCCGTCTCGTCCTTCTAAACAGGAGAGAAACCCTAACAAGACAGGAAAAAAGGACTAAAAACGGAGCCCTCCCGCCGGCCCTTGGCAGGATCCACCGCGCCTCCATGGCCCTAGGGCAACCGGAGACAAGGCGGACCTGCGGTGGCGCCGGCGAGAGGCAGGAACCCTAACTTTCTTTCTTAGAGGAGGAGGGGCGACTTCGAATCAGGTGTTACTATCTTCGACTGGTTTTAATTCAGTCTGAATCTTGCGCCTCAGCTAAGAGACCTACGTGTGAACAATACGCACGCACGAAAGACTAGCTAATCTTGGAATTTACTCGGCGTCTACGTACGTAGGAACCCTAGCTTGTAGACTTGTAGTACTAGGATGAGCAGAGATGCTTCTGTAGCTTAGCTAGTAGGATGTTACGTCCATCCCCGTGGCAATAAATGATCGTGCATGGCAGATAAATGAATGAATGCATGATTGCTTAATTTCTGACGTACAGACGTAGAAGAACAAATTGTCAGTTACGGGAAATATTAGCTGAAAACCTTTTCCTTCTTTTTGTGGGGGAGCTGAAAACCTTTTCCTGTGCATAACAAAAGTCGCACCTTTTAGTTAGACAAATTTTAGCATGCTCCCTCTTACCTCATCATTTCATAAAAGGCCTTGTTTGGACCTCGGGCAGTCGTTTTATTTCCACCCGGAAATTGTTCAGCAGCCAGTGAGATATAACCGTAAATTAAACACCCCTGTATATCCCAAGCGCGGCCTAAGAGGTAAGAGTACATAATAGATCTGTGCCATTGATATGCTTAACTAGTGATCTGATTAACGCTTATCTTCTTACCTTTCTAGTGCATGTTAAAATTACTCGAAAACTAAATAAAGAAAATGCATGTATGAGTATTGCGTTGAAGTTTACCTTTTCAGTTTGGGAGTATGTAGAGCACATTTCTAGGGCATGGTGTGGCCTTCTCTTCAGATCTTCCTGTATTTCTTTTTGGCAACGTAGTTGTGTGTGTTTTTTATGTTGTCTGATTATTTTTGGATCTGCTTACTACTATGGTTCGGCGGTGTACTTTAGTTTGTGCTTTCTATAAAACGGGGTTACAACTTGTTTGGGGAGAGTACAGAGTATGCGGAGCACATGTCACTACAAAGTTCTGAAGTTTCAATCATGTTTGCGCTCAAGAATTAAAGAGCAATTACACTTTCAAAAATTATAATTGTAGAAATAAAAGTACAAATTGCACCAATGAAAAAGTGTAATAGCACAAAAATGTGCAATTACAAAAAGGTGTAATTTCACAAAATAAATGTGAATATTGCACTAACAACAAAGTGCCGTTGCTTAAAATAGAAGTCTAGTTGCACAAAAAGGAGCAAGTCCAACAAATGCAAAATTAAACTAAAAAAATAGAAACAAATAACAAAAGAAGCGTGGCTGAAACTTCACTGAGTGTCTGTTTGAATATCACATAAGTGACAAAAACTAGCACCTCTATTGCTCTCGCGCAAAGACTTCTTTTTACGGGACAGGAAAAAGTGACAGCGGACTTAAACAACACTCAACGAAAATGTGAATGAAACTTCAAAAACTGATCATGTGCTTGCGTCTTAATATAATCCCGTTAAAGTATTCATACAAAAGTGTGTATGAACTATCCACATGGATGCATTTTTTTCACAATTTTTGAAGCTTAAAATGAGATTTTGGCCAATTGGCGAGATTTGAATGGTCCATGTCGGTGATTTTCGTATATGAGAAACAATAACCTCATCAGAAACGCGGCATGTGTATCACAGTATCATTGCATAAATTGCAGCTGATAAATTTCAGGAGCAGAGTTTGATGTATTAGGTGGCCGTTTGCCATTCAGTTGTGGTTCTCAGTTGAGGACATTCGGTCGGCACTTTTCGGCCCGTTGGATAGATAGATGTACACTGCTTTTTCGCCTAGTTTCTACAGAAATCCACTACTTCTACTACCTACAAGAGAGAGAGAGAGAGAGAGAGAGAGAGAGAGAGAGAGAGAGACGCACACAGAGAGGGAGAGAGAGCACCCATGTACATAGCCAATCGTTCAGGCAGCAATTAAGTAGAGGGCAGTCATGTATGGGAGGGACTGCACTTACGGCTCGACGATGTAGACCACTGTTCATGTCTGTATAGCCGATGTTGGTGTGCTCTGTCAATGTCAACTGGTCCATGAAAGTGTCGAAGAAATAATGCACATCTATTCCTAGACCACCTACTTATCTTCATGTGGTTCATTGATGAATCTTATCGCTTTATCGAGTCAGTTGTGTAAAGCAGAACAAAGGAGTTGGCCATATTTGAAACTGCCCGTCTCTATACATGCATGCATTTGTGCTTGCTGTGCGTCCACGTACTTGCAGATGCATGTATTGTACTTGCTTGCCATATACTACGGACAGGCATGTTCTCTTGTTGATGGATATTTCCTTTTCCCATACCCATAGTCCTAATACAATTTGCACAAAAATTATGAACATAATGAAAAAAATACATTTGCTAATTATCAGTTGGCTGAAAACCGGACGACGCAGCCGCCTGCAGCGTCCCCAGCCAAGCCAAGCCAGGACCTCTCGAGAGACGGGGACAATGCGGTTCGACAGAGCCCAAGATCAGTGTGGGGATGCCATGTCCTGTCATGGCATCGCCGAGGGCTCTAACATGACCTCGCCGGAGGTGAGGGAGGGATGGGGCGTGGGCGTTGGGCATGTATACTCCTAATTTGCAAGGAAATGGAACACTCCTAATTGGAGATGTGGCCGGTGTTGCTACTTGAAGACAGGATGATGAGAGGCTGCTGCTGTCCAAGAACCGCTACCGCCGTCTTCGCTCACAAGTCACGAACGCCGTTGCCGTCGCCCTCGATCAGCAGTTGGTGGGAAACTAGTGATGAGTTGGCTAGGTTAGGCTGTATGCGTTGTTGTATGGGCCCTTGGATGCCTTGCGTCTGGAAGAGAGAGAGTGAGAGTGAGTTGGGCCGATGCAGCGATGCCTGATGGACTGCTGTGTGGTACATGCAAAAACACTACAATGTTATTTTGTTTAGCGTCGGAATAGCGCAGTATAACACGAATAGCGCCGTGGCGAGCAAATTAGCTACGTAACATGACTCTTCTAGACACGCTATAACGTCGAGATAACGCGCTATTTTGTTGTTGATATTTGCACAAGGGTGGGATAATTAATATTAGATCAAATTGTTGGCACCATGTACTTTGATATAAGAAATTCTCAGTCAAATTATATACAGACAGAACCTTTTTGTGGTCGCTATATTATTAAACAGCGTTGTCCTTATATATCCCTGAGATGTGGGGGAGACTTTCTCTAGACATGGGTATGAGTCAATGTTCTTCAAGTACCAAAACGATGACCCACAGTGGTGTGCTGCTAGTTCTAGCTACACTATCTGCCAACCTACCTACTATCTTAAGACCATATGACATGCATTGCCAAGAGGATAACATGGCATCCTAACAAACTACACATGACTTTTCTTGTACCACCCTATATATATCATCCCCATCACCCTCTCCCTACCCTCCCATACGCCTGCTGTTCCCTTAGCAAGAAAGAGAATCTATCTCACCAAGCTAGAAAGAGAGAAGCAAAGAGATGAGGAACCAGCGGCTAGCTCCTACCACTTGCTCCTCCTCAAAGATCAACAACAGAAAGCAAGAAGAGCCACACCTCTCCGGGGCTTACATTAGGAGCCTTGTGAAACATCTTAGCTCCTCCTCCACAACGAGACCCAAAGACCACCACATCACCATGGGCACCAAGCCGCAGCAAGAAGAGCAACATGCGCCCCAAACCACACCACCATCTCTACAGCAGCAGCAGCAGCCACACAAGAAGCAGGTGAGGAGGAGGCTGCACACAAGCAGGCCATACCAGGAGAGGCTACTCAACATGGCCGAGGCCAGGCGAGAGATCGTCTCGGCTCTCAAGATCCACAGAGCCTCCATGAAGGAAGCCAAGGAGCAGCAGCAACATCAACAACTGGTGCAAGAATTTCAACATCAGCAGGAGGTCCAGGTAGTGCAAGATCATAGGCTAGCTTGTAGTGCACCCAGCATGAGCTCATATGGTTCCTTCTCAGATTACCCATTTGCACACTCCACGGAAACAAACAGTAGTTGCTCATATTATTCATCCCCACTCCTCCCTTACCACACACCAGCAGCTGCACCCATGGTTCCCATGGTTGATGCTCTAGACCAGTTGCTGCCGCTGCCTACGCAGCCACTTGGGCTTAACCTGAGCTTCCATGGCTTCGGCGGCGGGGGAGTTGCTGGTGAAGATGCCAAGAACAACACCGCTTCTAACTCCTTTGATCCTCCTCCGTTGCTCCAACAACCCTCGCCTGCCTCCTCCTACTCGGTCTACTCCTCTCCGCCGGCGACGACGATGGCGAGCCAGGACGTGGCGTCCGCCACCGTCGAGAACACTTCACCATCGCTACACCGGGTGCTGGATGAGGAGGAGATGGCGGCGATCTACTCGGTTGGGGAGCGGCACGACATCGAGTGGAGCGACACACTGAACCTGGCCACGTCGGCGTGGTGGAGCACACTCCTCGACGACGGCGCTGCGGTGGGTCACCAGACAGACTCAGTGGACATCCCGGGGATGCATCTGGGTGATGTGTACTACGGCGAAGACGTCTCCTTCCCACGGTAAGCTAGCTAGACTGAGGCAACGTAGTTGTTATACCAAAATTAAGGTGCAAAAAATTGTTTAATAATCGGGGATGTTGATGTTTGGTTTTGGTTTTTGCAGCATGGAGATAGGAGAGATGGGGGGATGGGACGAGGAGTGGCTCTCATGACATGTCGTCCACTCTAGTCGAACGACTAGGTCTCCAAAGACAGCTGCATGCATGCATCTGTGCAGACTAGGATTGATGATATCCGATGACCATGTACTGCTACTTTACTGAGTCCAAGTTATAGTGTGTGTTTTTCAGTCTGAAATATAAAACACGTATTGGTCGTAGCCTGGGGCATGCCGCATGCATGCTATGCTTGACCAGAGAAGTGTGAGCTGCAGCATGCATGCAGCCATGCAACACCTTAATTGGGTGGTACGAGGAGATGGTCAGGTTCATTGTTTTTACTTTCAGTTGAGAAATATTTCAGCCACAGCCAAATTTCAGTTTGTCTTTGAGCCGAAGGACCAAAACATTCATTTGAATTTGATGAAATATTTGATTTTTCGAACATGTTTAAGTTCTTGTGTCTACTATGGAAATTGCCGAGATATTTTGACCGAACTTTAAATATTTCGGTGTCGAAGAAGCATCTTCTCCATTTCACTCCCTCAAATAAGAATATACATATGTAGTTGGACGTTCCTGGTCTGTCTGTACCATCAATTTCTTTGAGATCCATCAAGAAGTCAAACTAGTCAAAGAGACCTTATATAGCCCGTTAGGCAGACAACAATAGGCAGCTGCCTTAGAACATCATGACTACTCTTAGCCCCCTCCACCCTTGTCAACTCCGAAATTTGTCTGCCTTGTCGCAATTTCGAGTCTGTAAAGAGTCCCCTCCCGCCTAATTTTTTGCATGCCATGCCATGATTTTGTATCACCCCGCCAGATCCACCCCTCTGACCAGCCACAACTCCTCATAGTCGGCTACAAGCGAATGTCCCCCGCCGTGGTCGTTCTAGAAGGTCGTTGTAAATATTTTAATAAAGGACCATTCAGATTTGCATACAGAATTTCGCACGTCTGAGCTCGAGATCCTTTCACATGGATATGTCAAGGATCTTGGCCATGAAGTATAAGAAGGTTCATCCTGAGCATTTGGTAGAAGGGTGTAAACATGTTTCAATGACAAGTTCAAAATAAGCTTAAATGATTAAAAAATCGATACAAAAAAAGAGGTAAACATGAAGGTATTTGTGCCCCTTGTAGAATCTAACACTGGAGTTATTGGGGAAGCTTAGCTAACATGGCAAGCAATTAAATATATTATTTTTGCTGTATGAAGTACCCACTATCTACATATAGGTAAGATACTTATAGACAATTTGGAGAGATTTTGCAAGGCTTGGAATCAAAATATTGCAATTGATTGGTTTTGTAAAGGATGAGCTATGCACTGTGCATGACTAAGTAAGATATGTGTAGAAGTCTCATGTACCAAAAAGAATGCAAGATGACAAAGTTCAACCTGTGGTAAACATTGTAAGCTCCTTAAATATTTATTTATGGTATTATTATTGTTTTATAATATTTGCTAATTGACATTTGAGATATTTGAAACTTTCCTTCCTCGACTAAAATCAAGGTCAAGTCTTTTTAGATGATTGGTTTCATAGAGTGAATATCCCCATAGTCATCCGTAGTGAGTCACTCCAATAACCGTATGTATGTCTCTTCAATGTACCATAGAGTTCTTCCTGATTTGATATGCAACACCAAACTTCAATTGTTAGTTCATATGATATTGTTGACCTTGTATTACAAAATTATTTCTTAGACCCTACATGAAATTGTATGTTATGTACACCCCCGAGATGTTGTATTCGATCATAGAGTTCCGTTGCCTTGTAATCACACCATGGTCGACGAGTAGTGGTGGAGGACAGACACAATTTGAGGTGCGGGAGCTTAACGCATACCAAAATCATACTCGAACACCAAATTAATCCAAACATTACAAAGCTATGAAAACCTACATCATAAATTCACAGTATACACAAATCTACAAATTTGAAAATTTATACCTTTTCCATTGCTAATTCCTTCTCTTCATGAATAACATCTACTTTTACCAAATTATTTGAACCAGTAATGCCTAGGACGCCACTAGGAACACCGATCCGCCACTCTGCGCCTTGCGCTAGGGTCCGTGCAGTCGTGGTTAGCTGCTCGTTCCTCTATATGTTGTCCTTATCTTGAAATGATTCCCTAATCGCTATTTCAGATGGCCACCATTCAGCGTGAGTTTAAAAGCTGAAGGCCTGAACAACATGGCCAACATAAACTAGGCAACTGATCATATTGCTCCACTTCTTTCTTTTCCCCTCAACAAGCCAAATACCATTCTGACGAATAAAGTTGGTTGACGATGCGTACACATCGTACAAGTTGATATGTTTTCCTGAAAATCAATACTGGACGATCGCCCCAACTTTCCCTATTAATCCCTCTGCGCGTGTGGAGGAGTATGTTGAAACATGGGAATTATGTTTTCATAGCATGTCTTATTAATCTATTTGTCCTAGATTAATGATTATAACTTATCTATAACAAACTTTTTTATTCTTTATAACATATTTGTTGTTAAAAGTGCATCTATTTTATGGATTCATCAACTTAAAATGTAAACTTGCATATTGTTCTATAGCTAGTTGAATTACTAACATATTATTATATTGAAGACACTTTGTTTTGTGGCATGTGTTATACATCTGCCATGGAAAATAATATATGTGCTATATCTAAACCATATTTTCCCTTCAAAGTTATGTTCATTGGTTCTTAAAATTTATTGATGACATTTAAAGAACCTTTCATTAAACAGAATGTCCCCCTAAATTAAGCGAGATGAACATGAAGATACAAAAGATCGTCCATTGATTATTTTGAGCGAGCTAAAAATGAAGATACAAAAGATCTTGCATTGATTATTTTGTTCCACTTAGTGTAATATAGTGTACTACGTCTCAAATTCTATTTATAAATGACTACAAGCGAAGGAGATAGATGGTTTTAAAAAAATCCCAAAATTTCAAAAATGTATCTAGAATTACTAGAAAACTATGAACAAAAATAGTGAAATAAAGGGTCGCGATCTCGCGAGGGTGAGCTAACTCCAGAAACCCGTCCTCAGTTCGGATTGCAGGGCTGCAACTTGCCTGCATGAAGCGGGATTCACTAGTAATCACCGGTAAGCCATACAGCGGTGAATCCGTTCCCGGGCCTTGTACACACCGCTCGTCACGCTATAGGAGTTGGCCATGTTTGAAGTCATTACCCTTAACCGTAAGTAGGGGGATGCATAAGGTTGGGCTTGCAACTGGAGTGAAGTCGTAACAAGGTAGCCGTACTGGAAGGTGCAGCTGGATCACCTCCTTTTAAGGGAGAGCTAATGCTTATGCTTATTGCGTATTTTGGTTTCACATTTCTTCACACCCAAAAAGAAGGCAGCTACGTCTGAGCTAAACATGGATATGGAAGTCTTATTTCGTTGAGGGTGAAGTAAGACCAAGCTTATTATTCGTAAATATCTTGATCAATAGTTCTAGAGCATTAGAGTCTAATGAATGTCTTGGTATGTTTCTATAGTGTATGATTGTCTATGTTATGCTTAAATAGTCAAACATTCTAGAGTGCATGAGTTGTTGACATGTAGTTTGTCTTAGTTTCTTCCCATGCCCTTGATTATTCCGTAAACCACTCAACAAATTCTAGAGATAGCGTGCTCAATTCTCGATGAACTTAATAAGGGGGTAAATAGTAAGAATATGATAAAAAACACAAGAAGTGGATAAAGGTTCACATTTTTTTTGCCAAGTTGAAAAGCAAAAAGGGGTTAAATTTTGGATTTGAGGAAATGTTATATCTTTATGTCGATTGTAATCACTATAAGGAACAGAGACATGATGCCTTACGACACATGATACCATGTCAGATAAGGGTACCTACCAAATGCAACATTTAATTTTTCCGTCCTTCAATGTATAAAACCAGATCACCCTAATGTTAGGTCCCTATCAATGTCTTCATCTTTGACACTCGCAAACGTTGCTAGCATTGTGTCATAATGTCTAGCAATACTAGCCCTATTTGTTCTGACTTAATGTTATCACAAAGAAGATAACCTATGAAACTCGCCACCACAACGAACCATGCCTGGTTTAGAAGAGAGGCTAGATGATGGAGGAGGTTGTATGTATCCTGGTGTGCTCGATCCACCAAGGTTGTGGAGGTCTGTGTCGCCTCCAGGAGCACTGTGCGAGATTCATCCTCTCTAGATTAGTTATTTCTATGAGAAGAAAGAGGGGGCATAGGTGGAATGATGCAAGTGGTGGCGGTAGTGGTGGGTGAGGGGGGATGGTAGCGAGACACGGCGAGGAGAAAAACAAACTGAGGTAGTGCAAAACGTAGCCATGGAGAACCTAAAATCAAGTTTTTTAGGGTCTTGGTGTGGATTTATTTACAGGGTGTACACGTGGAAAAGACCCACCATGATTTCTAGGCAAAGCACATCAACTAAGGGGGCGCAAAAGAAAAATTTGAGGACCCTGATGGCGCACTCGAGCTATCATTGTGTTTCTCTCATCTATTAGCTAGGGCTCATGTGATAAAAGAATATCTCTCTTCCTTGGTTCCTCCTACCCCAAGAAAAGTTAGGGTTCCTTGCCTCGTCTCCGGTGGCCTTAGGGCCATAGAGGTGTGGGGGATCCCGGCCTTTGCCGGCGGGAGGGCTCCGTTTTTGACGTTTCTTTGAGTTTTGTTAGGGTTTGTGTCCTGCTCATAAAGGCAAGACGGCGGCGGCTCCCTGCAGATGGAATAAGGTTCTCCCCGCCTAGCCCCCATCTCAGTGGTGCGTGTAGCATCTTCGGTGGGCGTGTGGATGTATGTCTCTGGTGGATCTGCTCAGATTTGGTCGTTGTTTGTCGACGCTCGTGTGTCTTCCGGTTGGATACTTTAGATCTAAGCTACTCTTCATCGGCGGCGGTTGTTATTCTAGTGTGTTGATCCTATGAGGCCTTAGCACGACGACTTCTCGACTATCTAATACAACAAGGTTTGCCCAGCATGCCTTCGGCTCGTTTCAGTACTAGTAGTCGTTGCTAGGTGGTCTAAGGATCGGGATGTAATTTTTATTATTTTTAATTTTTTTTGTACTGTCATGATTGAAAATGAATAGATTGAAAGTTTTCTTTTAAAAAAAAGCTAGGGCTCATGTGTTTGCGTTCATTCTTTTGCATTTCGTGGGATTGGGCCGATGTATAATATGTTAAGACCATCCGATAATGCAGTGAGTTTGCCAAGATGGCTCTTATAAAAGACTTTTTTTTGCAAGGAAACAAAATGTGGGGAGAACAAAAATGCAGATAGTGAGATGTATGCCATATGAAAGGAGCACATGCAGGAGTAGGCAACACGCATGCAAGTATCATATATTTAAGAAGATGAAAGATCGAGAAGGGAAGTTATAAAATGTGAGTCTCCGTATCACTTCCTTTTTTCCTTAATGATACTTATTTTCTGCATTATTTGTTTCTTACTATTGTTGTGAACATAATATGTTCTTTTGTTCATCCTTTCCAGAAAGTTACAAATGAAATGTTCCAAAGTCATCTTTTTGCCTATTATTTCCGGAAATGTAAAGAAGTGTTACTTTATGACTTCGCTCAGCCAATACTCGCTACTCGGTACGATTTTTTTATGTAATAATAATATTACCAGCTCGTTCCATATTGTTGCTCTTTATATCACTCTCGGCCATTATCTATGTTGTTGCACTACTATAATTTCTGTTAGAGGTTTAGCGTGGGCAGCGGTTGACACCAGTGCCCACTTTTTCTAGCTTCGTCCCTGCAAGTATGGGCACTCAATATATATTCGGCCATGTACAATCAAGATGGACAGATGGTCATGTACGTAAGCGGTCCTAGTTATGTAAACGTGTGCTCTAATTTGGAGTGCCGTTCATAGTTGGGTAGTTGAGGTCATGGAGAGGGAGACAAGACAAATGCTTATACATACTACCCCAACTGGCATTCCGGCCGGCGAAGCATGCATGAAACATAACTGAACTTTGGCCACACGACAAGCAAAAAAGACAATAATTTGAATTTAAAATGCATGGAGAGAGTGAATGCGAGATGAGGTGAACGTGAACCTGATCGAACCTGGTCAGCCTCCTCGTGCAGCCCAATTAAGGTGTTGCATGGCTGCATGCATGCTGCAGCTCACACTTCTCTGTTCAAGCATGCATGCGTGTCAGGCTACGACCAATATTTGTGACTGCCAGCCTGCTCCCCTAGTCTTTATGTACATAAGTTAGCATTTCACTTTTCAGACTGAAAAACATGCACGCTGTAACTTCGATGCAGTAAAGTCAGGAGATCTGCATGAATCCTAGTAGTCTCTAGCTATGTGGTGCTGACTAACTAGAGTGGGCAAATCTTGCATTGATCAGCACATATACACACATTGGCACCGTAGCACAGAGCCATGCATCAGCCTCTGCAGCCCTACTTGTTCGATGACGAGTATATGCTGTGGCCAAACTGGGTAATTGATTGATATCAATTCTTTCTAGGGGTGATAAAAGTTGGCCGATGTAGTCCAATTTGGAACTATTTTGTCACATGTGTCCTCCTTTTCTTTTTGTGGGAACAAAACTATGATAACCACCGGGAGACAGGATCTCTAGTTGGACGATGTACTCCACTGTTTCTTTTAACTCCGAATATAAGATTTGTTTGAAGTGAAACTTCATAAAGTTTGGCCATGTTTATAGGAAAAAATATCAACATTGATAGTACCAAACCAATATCATTAGATGCATCATGGAATTAATTTTCATATTGCATAATTTTAGTATTGTAGATGTTGATTTTTTAATAGAAACTTGGTCAAACTTTACGAAGTTTGAGTTCAGACAAATCTTATATGCAGAGTAAAAAACGGAGGGAGTAGTTTTATGTAAAAAAATTTAGAAAAATGATACAATTGATTCATATGCATTAATTTGAAAGCACTTGTAAATAATGTAACTATCACTAAAATATTTTGCATGGATTTTATGGTTAAAGTTTGAAGTTAGACAAATCATCTCCGGCTTATACATTTTCTTTTGAAATGAAGGAATACTTCCCTTAAAAAAATTCTATGCTCAATTAACCCCCTAAATTATCATATCCCAAGTCAATTTACTCCTGATCGATTTCTTCAAGGACAAAAACATGTGTAGAAAATTGTAAATAAGATGTACACAATCATACTGTAAGACATGATGAAGTACATGCCTCTACATATTTTGTTACATAATATGACTAATTTTGATTTTGCAAAAAGAAAGTTTCGACCAATGCAAAATATAAGTGAATTTTCACTTCTTTTGTCATGGCTCAACATGCATATATGATTTTGTAGTTCTTTTTTTAGAAATTCAGGAGAAATTTAAAGAGGAAATGAAGGAGTGAAGTGTTTCATATATTATCTCACAATAGTCTAGGAGGTTACACTAATAGAATTTGGCTTTCTGCCAAGTTTCACAGCTTTGCCGAGTTCATTCTATGGGGAACTCGGCAAAGTTTATGTCAGCTGGGTTTGATTCAAGATTGGACTTGGCAGTGATATGCAACTCAGCAGACTTCATATTTTGCCTAGTTCCAACAAAAAACGACTCGGTGAACAAAATAAACTCGGCAGAATCTCAAGTTCGCTGAGTTCCCAAGAGAAACAACTCGGCAAAGTGTGACAGGTGGGTCTTCTTGTAGAGCAGGTGACGAAGCCATGATATCGGTCTTTCTTTGCCGAGTTTGGGCTAACGGAAACTCAATAAACATTTTATCTTTTTCATTTTTTTAGATTGAAATTCCCCATGGCATTTACGTTAACGCCCCTCCTCGCCTGATTGTTTGGTTTGCCCAGTTTTTTGTGGCAGAAACTCAGCAAACATTATTTAAATATTTACCGAGTCGCGATAGAAAGAACTTGGGAGTATAAATGATTGTCGGGCCCTGTCCAGCTGAGTGTTGTACGCCGGGTTTGGGACTCGGCGAAGATTTCACTGAGTTTATTACGAGCAAAAAGGACGATTCTAGTACTGTTAATTGAGCCCTGAAATAATTTGGAACAGAAAATAGCCGAAGCAGATGCCTTAAAGAGTTATGAAGAGGATGATCATTTTCTGAAAAAGAAAGTATAACACATATCGTTTTAGCTTGTATGACGTGTGCTATAAGGATAGGGCGGCTAGTGTTCCAACCTATCGGCTTCCCAATATTGCAAGCCAGATGATTTGGATGATATTTTCCAATCAAACGCTACCACCTTCCGGCCAAAATGACTAAACGTCTATAGATAGAACAAAAAATAATGAGGAAACACATTATTTTTTGCGAGGAAATAACGAGGAAACTGCGTCTGCAGTTCTTGCAATGATATGTGCATGGATCAAGCATGACAACCTCAGCACATAGATACTCCATTATGTAAATTTTATATAAACATACATTTGACCACAAAGAAAACATGGCATGCGAGATATGTTTAATTCACTTTGAATTCTTCGCCCCGAGCTAACAAACCTACGTGTGACCAACACTTACGCACGAGAGCCTAGCTACTCACAACGTGATGTGTACGCAAGAATCCCACTACCTTACTATATCTATGATGTAGAGGGATGCTTCTGTAGGTATCTAGTATAGGATGTTACGTCCTTGTCAGCTGCAAGCAAATTGATGACTGTGCATGGCAGCAAAATAAATGCATGCTTGCTTACGGAAGAAGGAGCAATTGCCCATTGTGGAAATTATTAATTTTGACATGTCCAAATGAGCTGATCCCTCCTTTTGTGCATAGCTGACTTTCTTCTAAATTTCAAAAAACCAATGTGGAATAAAGTACATGCATATGAGTATTGTGTTGAAACTAGGCATTCTTCTAGGTTTTGCACAAAAATGTTACTGTAATTTGAAATCCCAGAATGATTATACAGCATGAGCTACAGTAGTACAAGTTGTGGAACTTGCGCATGTGTTTTATTGTTTGTGTGATTTATAGCCATGCGATATAGGCTCACAAGATAATAAACATCACACGCCGTTCATGTATAGTCGGATGGATGATGTATTTGAACAATTCAGTTTTCTAACGGCTCTGCTACCTTTCAGAGCAAGGAAAGCACCATTGATTTTACTCGCTTTGAGCTTGGTGAGGTATTTGGATATTTTTCCAATACACTGCACTTAAAAGGTATTTTACGAAATACAGATAAATACCAAAAATAATATATTAATGGTTTTCAGATGCATTTTAAAAAATTAAGAAATTTAAAGAGGTTGAAACATCAGAATAAATTTTAAAACTTGTGAAAAAGTCTAAACTACTAGTTTCCCAGTTTTTAATAATATGATATAATATCAATATTTGTCTGAAATAATTGAAATTTGTGTGAAATGGTTCCATTTTATTAAAATATGAATGAAATATTTTCAATGTGAGTGAAAAAAAAGAATTTGTATTTGTAGGCTGCTTGAAATAATGACTGTTTGTCCTATATGATTTTTTTCTGAAATTGGTTGAATAAGATGACTTGGCGAGTTGAAATGTGTGTCAAATGTTTCTATAATTGATTTAAATATGAATAAAATGATTGAAATTCATGTGAACTGTATGTTGAATGTTTCTGAAATTGATTGAAATATGTCTGTATGTTTATAAAATTGACATGAACCATCGTTGATTCTTTGTAGAGAAAAAGAATGAAATCTTGTTGGGACAATTTAAATTTATTGGAAGAAGTGTGAGATGATACTTATACCTATAGGAAAGAAAAAAATTGTGAAACTTGAACTTTCAATTTAATTCCATTTAGTTTATTTTTTTAACTATTTGTTTCTTGAAGCCTTTGTTTTTTTATCATTTTTGTTATTATGAATTCTTTGATTTTTTTGGCAAAAATATTATTTTTGGTATTTACCTATCTACTAATACAAAATCCAAAAATAGAAAATTGGGAAATACCAGGAATACTGACTTACACCCTCCGCCCGGTGAGGAGTGTACATCTAGCTTCAAATTTTGTCCACAAAAGAGTGTACTTCTATCATCCCAATGTATTTTAAAGTAGAAAAAGATACTTCTCTCTCATCACACGGTAATCAAGATCAATAGCAATCTACACATGGTTTTCTTAATTTCTACATGCACTTAGCTCATTGGGGTTGAGTAATTAAAAAGGAGAGAGATGGTGGTTTGCACCTTTCCAATGATTTTTTTACTTAACTCCATAATTTGTCTTAAAATTTCTAGATGTACACTCTTCACCGGACGGAGGGAGTAGATGAAAAGTTTCCCCGTGAGGACATCCACAATCTAGCACCTTCTTTTCGGCCCTTTGGATAGATACATACGTTACAATGCCCTTTTCCCTAGTTTGTACAGATATCCACTAGTAGCTAGAGGACCCGTAACGCCACCCGTACGTGTATATAGCCAATCATTCAATCAGCAATTAAGTAGAGGGCACACGCAGGGATGGGAGGGACCATTGATCATCTTTGTATAGCCAAAGTTCGTTCGCGTTCTCTGTCAATGTCAATGGGTCCATGAAAGAGTGGAAGAAATCATGCGCGTCTATACCTAGACCACCTGTACTATCTTCATGTGATTGATTGATGGGTCTATCGCTTTACCGAGTCAGTTTTCTGCAGCAGAACAAAGGAGTTGGCCATATTTGAAACGACCGGCATGTATTTGACTTGCTTTGCGTCCACGTGCTAATGCATGTACTCCTTGTGCAAATGTTTGTAGCTACTACATGCATGCTAGATGCATGTTCTGGTCTACCTGCAATAATAAAAATAAATGCATGTTCTTTTTTTTGCGGGAAAATATGCCTGGATGTAAATTTTCTTCTCCTTGTTCCAACAGTCGTACTACAACTTCCAGAAGGCAATGTAAGCAAATTGAGTTGGTATGTTTGAATTTTTGTTGTGTTTTTGCTGAATTAAAGCGACTTAAGATATTATTTATGTTTATAGTAGATGTCCCGAAGAGCTGTATACCCTGACCATTTTGACAAAAGAAAATCTTATACAACTCCCTCCATTCCTAAATGTAAGTCTTTTTAGAGATTCCACTATAAATTACATACGGATGTATATAGACATATTTTAGAGTGTAAATTCACTCATTTTTCTCCGTATGTAGTCCATAGTGGAATCTCTAAAAAAACTTATATTTATGAACGGAGGGAATACTAAACTTGCATGTACCTGGACCATTTTTGTTCTGGCAATGTTAAAGCACCAATGTTGTAATATCATTGTCCTGCAACGTTAGCATACCTCTTTGACCTTGAATGCCAGGACATATTACACATTTATCCCTTTGATGTGGGGTAGACTTTCCCTAGACTTGTGTAAGAGTCAATGTATTCAAGTACCAAAACGATGACCCACAGTTGTGGGTGCTGCCTTCTCTAGCTACACTATATGCCAACCTACCTAGCTACCATGCATATGCATGACATGCATTGCCAAAGGGATGGCATGGCATACTAACAATCTGCAAATGCTTTTTCTTAGTACCAGCATACTAACAATCTGCAAATGCTTTTTCTTAGTACCACTCTATATATATCAACCCCATCTCCCTCCCCCTACCTTCCCATACCCCTCCATGTCCCCTTAGCAAGAAAGAGAATATATCTCACCATCTAGAAAGAGAGAAACAAAGAGATGAGGAACCAGAGGCTAGCTCCTATCACTTGCTCCTCTTCAAAGACCAACAACACGAAGCGAGAGGAGCCACACCTCTCAGGGGCTTACATTAGGAGCCTTGTGAAGCATCTTAGCTCCACATCTACGGCGAGATCCAAAGACCACCATCACATCGCCATGGGCACCAAATCGCACCAAGAAGAGCAACAAGCCCCACAAACCACACCACCATCTCTACAGCAGCAGCAGCCACACAAGAAGCAGGTGAGGAGGAGGCTCCACACGAGCAGGCCATTCCAGGAGAGGCTACTCAACATGGCGGAGGCGAGGCGAGAGATCGTTACCGCTCTCAAGATCCACAGAGCATCCATGAGAGAAGCCAAGGAGCAGCAGCAACATCAACAACTTGTGCAACAATTGCAGCATCAGCAAGAGGTCCAGGTAGTGCAAGATCATAGGGTGGCTTTTAGTGCACCCAGCATGAGCTCATATAGTTCTTTCTCAGATTACTTGCACAGCAGTTCCCCATTCGCACACACCACAGCAACAAGCAACAGTGGTTCCTCATATTATTCATCTCCTCCACTTCTCCCTTACCACACACCAGTAGTTGCACCCATGGTTCCCATGGTAGATGCCTTAGATCAGTTTCTGCCGCTGCCTACGCAGCCACTAGGGCTCAACCTCACCTTCGATGGCTTTGGTGGTGGTGTTGCTGCCGAAGATGCCAAGAACTGCACTGCTACTGGCCCCTTTGATCCTCCTTCGTTGGTCCAACAAGCATCACCCGCCTCCTCCTACTCTGTCTACTCCTCTCCGCCGCCGGCAACGATGGTGAGCCAGGACATGGCATCCGTTGCTGCCGAGAACACCTCACAGTCGTTGCACCGGGTGCTGGACGAGGAGGAGATGGCCGCGATCCACTCGGCCGGGGAGCGGCATGACATCGAGTGGAGCGACACTGTGAACCTGGCCACGTCGGCGTGGTGGAGCAGGCTACTCGAGAGTGTGGAAGGCGACGGGGCCACGGCGGCGCAGCAAGCTAACACGGTGGACGCCATGGGGATGCATCTGAGTGATGAGTACTACGGCCAAGACGTGTCCTTTCCATGGTAAGCTAGCTATAGTGAGGCCCCAAACTAAATTAAGGTGCAAAAGTTGTCTAATAATGAGGGGGTGTTTTTTTTTGCAGTATGGACATCGGAGAGATCAAAGGATGGGACGCCCAGTGGTTATCATGACATGCCGTCCATCATATCTTAGGGGAGAATTAACACTTGAACATTTCACTGTACTCCCTCCGCTCCTAAATATAAGTCTTTTTAGATTTCAAATGGACTACAACATGCGGATGTATGTAGACATATTTTAGAGTGTAGATTCACTCATTTTGCTCCGTATGTAGTCACTTGTTGGAATCTCTAGAAAGACTTATATTTGGGAACGGAGGGAGTACCTCGAATAATGGAAATTAACGCTCCATTTCATCACAAGTATAGTATGCAGCAGTTACTCCTATTCGGATTGCAAATACTTTTGCTTCGTGGATGCAAAATGCTTTCTTTCCTGCATGTTCTGGGTAACTTTTGGATCTCTACAATTTCTGTTTTTGCTATGACTTTGCCGTAGTTTGGTAGGATCCTCACCGAACAACTAGTTAGCTAGGTCCGCAGGGACTGATGCACGGATCTGTATGCTAATGTGTGCATATTATGATCAATGCAAGAATTGACCACTCTAGCCGGCACTCAGCTAGAGATCTACTACTAGGATTCATGCAAATTTCTCGACTTTACTGCAACGAATCGAAGTTACTACTTTGAGCCCAAACATAAGATACTACCTCCATGCATAGAGCCTAGAGGAGCAGACTGGCAGTCACAAATATTGGTCTTAGCCTGACACGTATGCATGCTTCAACGGACAAGTGTGAGCTGTTAAACATTGCAATTGTAATCTGTTAGCTAGGGCGTGGTGTGTGCGTTGTAATCTGTTAGGGTAGGTTAGGTTGTTGTGATATGATCCTATAGTTAGCTTGGAGATCAATCGACACCTCACCTAAACCCTAACCCCCTGTAAGCCGCCGGCCTCTGGCCCTTTATTAACACGCAACGCGCCCCTGCACCGTGCATGTGCTTCCAGCTACTTTCACATGGTATACAGAGCCTAGTTCTTCCATCTCATCTAGGTTATGTCATCTTCCTCCTCCTCCCTCGCCATGGCCATGCCTTCGCTTGCTTCGCTCGGCCACACCATCACCGAGAAGCTGACGCGCGACAACTTCCTGGTGTGGAAGGTTCAAGTCCTCCCGCACGTCAGGGCCGCAGCGATGATGGGTTACCTTGATGGCTCGATCAAGGAACCCGTTGCCGTCATCGTCACCGAGAAGGAAACCAACGGGAAGAAGGAGACCATTGAGATATCCAATCCAGAGCATGCGATCTGGGTTACTCAAGACCAACAGGTGCTTACTTTTCTGCTTGCATCGTTGTCTCGCAAAATGCTAATGCAGGTGTCCAACCACACCACGGCCGCGGGCGTCTGGCAAGCTCTGGTAGAAAGCTTCTCCGCGCAGTCCAGGGCGCGCCAGATCCAGCTCCGCTCGGCCATCGGCAACGCCCGCAAGGGTGATCTCTCTGCTTCCGCTTACTTCACGAAGATGAAGGGACTGGCGGACGAACTCGCTGCTGCAGGAAAGCCCCTGGGCGAGGACGATGTCGTCTCGCACATCCTCGAGGGACTCATGCACGAGCCCGACTACAACGGGTTTGCCACCTCCATCTCCACGCGCGCTGCCACCGATCGGCCGATCGGTCTCAGCGAACTTTTTTCGCTCCTGCTGTCTGCGGAGGCCCGAATCGCTGCCCAGCACGCTGCCTACATCGCTCATCACTCCGCCAACCTAGCTGCAAAGGGTGGTCGGGGCGGTTATGGCGGCGGACGCGGCGGTCAAGGCGGCGGGCGCGGTGGTTACGGCGGCGGCAACTACTCCGAAAACTCAGGGCATGGTGGCAGAGGTGGTGCGCCGCGTCAACAGGGAGGTGATCGCGGTGACCGTGAACGCTGCCAAATCTGCAAGGAAGAGGGCCACGGTGCGTGGCGCTGCAAGAAACGGTTCGACAAAAGCTTCAACAACAATGTCCGCAACCCCGCTGGCAGCGGCGGTGGTGGTGGACGCGGCAATGGTGGGCGTGGTGGCGGCGGCGGGGGCGGCAACTCTCGCGCTGCTAATTCTGCCCACTCCTATGGTGTGGATACTAACTGGTATCTGGATACTGGTGCCACGGGCCATGTCACAGGCAAACTGGAGAAGCTAGCTGTCCACGATCGCTACACCGGCACCGACCAAATCCACACGGCTAGTGGTCAAGGTATGGATATAGAGCATATCGGTCATTCAGTACTATCTACTCCCTCCAGTTCCTTGCACTTGAAAAATATTCTCCATGCTCCTAGTGCCGATCAAAGCCTTCTTTCTGCCTATAATCTTATGCGTGATAATGATGTCTTTATTGAACTTCACCCGGAATTCTTTCTTGTTAAGGATCAGGCTACCCAGAAAACAATTCTGCAAAACAAGAGTAGATGGGGTTTATTCCCCGTGACCGGACGGCAAAGTTCCCCTCAACGTCAAGTCCTTGCTGCCGTCAAGCCATCCACCTCGCGGTGGCACAAGCGCCTAGGGCATCCCGCTCTTCCAGTAGTCCAAAAGATTCTCCATGACTTCAATCTTCCTGTCTCCAATAAACAAGATCATCTCCTGGTGTGTGATGCATGTCAGATGGCCAAGAGCCATCAGTTACCGTATTATCGTTCAACTAGTGAGTCTACAGCTCCTTTAGAGCTTGTTTTTTCAGATGTTTGGGGTCCTGGACCCGTCTCTGTAGGAAGACAGAAATACTATGTCAGTTTTATCGATGATTTCAGCAAGTTTAGCTGGATATATTTGCTCAAAAATAAATCTGGTGTCTTTGAGAAATTTCGTCTCTTTCAAACTCATGTTGAACGTCTCTTTGACCGCAAGATTATTGCCATGCAACCCGATTGGGGTGGGGAGTACCAACGGTTGAACTCTTTTTTTGAACGCATTGGCATCACACACCATGTTTCTTGCCCACATGCTCATCAACAGAACGGCTCCGCGGAGCAAAAACATAGACACATAGTGGAAGTTGGTTTCTCTCTACTTGCTCACGCTTTCATGCCGCTCAAATTTTGGGACGAAGCGTTCCTCACGGCAGTCTATCTCATTAATCGCATACCTAGTAGAGTTATCAAGAACCAATCTCCACTAGAAAAATTATTCGGCACTAAACCAAACTATTCTTTTCTCCGCATCTTTGGCTGTGCTGTGTAGCCCAACTTGCGTCCTTTCAATAAACACAAACTCGAGTTTCGGTCCAAGCAATGTGCTTTTTTAGGATACAGTACTCTTCACAAGGGTTATAAGTGCCTCGATATTGCTTCTGGCCGTGTCTATGTTTCCCATGATGTTGTCTTTGATGAGCAAGTTTTCCCTTTCGCCAAACTCCACTCCAACGTCGGCGCCCAACTTCGCAAGGAGTTACTACTCTTGCCATCTCACCTCTTACCGTCTCCTAGCTTTGGTCAAGGGGGAGTTGATTTTGCTACTGATCATATGCCTATGCCTAATGCCAATAACCCAGCTGAAAGTGTGCAGGAAACAGAGCATGAAAATATTGAAATTTTTGGCGAAAACTCGTATGATTTTATGCAGCCAACAGGAAGCTCCACAGAAGATCCACAGGATCTCTCGGGATCTGTTGCCGCAGCGATTCCAAGCGAATCCACCGCGGGATCAGCGTCCTCTGACGCGGCAGGCGAATCCGCACCGGGATCTACGCGGCCAGGCGGGCCAGGGGGGTGGCCAGGCGGACCAGGCGGGCGCACCGAGGCGCTGTCCCCTGGCGGGCTGACCCCCGCGCTGTCTCCGCGCGGGACGATGCGCACTCTCCCGGCGGGTCGGCTGGACGAGGCCCACATGGCGGCGGTGGGGCTGGGAGCCCGGAAACCGGTGCGGCGCGGATTCCCTCCCGCCCAGCGCCCACTCCGGAACTGCCAAGTGGCAGTTCGTCATCGGCTGCCACACCGGATCCGTCTGCTTCTCTACAGGCAGCGGATTCAGGATCTTCTGCGCCCGCGTCTGCCTCTTCCGACTCCGCTGTATCATCTACGCACAACCGTCTTCAGCTCCAGCACGCTTGGCCAGCTCCGCCTCCTCCCGCCTGTCCCCGTACTCGGTCGCAAAGTGGTATTGCTAAACCCAAGGTTTATAATGATGGGTGTGTTCGTTGGGGGCTCTTTCTGTGCCACAGGAGAACCGAAGACGTTGCAAGATGCTCTGGGAGATCCCAAGTGGAGACAAGCCATGGATGAAGAATTTTCTGCTCTTATTGAGAATAACACGTGGCGCCTGGTGCCTCCAGTTAGGGGGAGGAATGTCATTGACTGCAAATGGGTGTACAAGGTCAAGCGGAAATCTGATGGCAGCATTGACAGGTATAAGGCACGTCTTGTGGCCAAAGGTTTCAAGCAAAGGTACGGAATCGATTATGAGGACACCTTTAGTCCCATGGTCAAAGCTGCTACTATCAGGTTAATTCTTTCAGTTGCAGTATCTCAAAATTGGTGCATGCGACAACTAGATGTTAAGAACGCGTTTTTGCATGGTGTTCTGGAAGAAGAAGTGTTTATGAAGCAGCCTCCTGGGTATGAAAGTTCCGTTTTGCCACGACATGTCTGCAAGCTTGATAAAGCAATTTATGGCTTGAAACAAGCACCTCGAACTTGGTACTATCGTCTGTATTCCAAGTTGCAGTCTCTTGGGTTTTCTGCCTCCAAGGGAGACACTTCACTGTTCTTTTATCATCGACATGGAATAACTATCTTTATGCTTATTTATGTTGATGATATTATTGTCACCAGCTCCTCCACTAGAGCAGTTGATGCACTCCTTAAGGATCTGCGCATGGATTTTGCGCTCAAGGATTTGGGCAGTCTTCATTTTATTCCTTGGGATTGAGGTAAAGCATGTTCCTAGTGGCATTGTTCTGTCTCAATAAAAATATGTACAAGATATCCTTGAGCGAGTGGGCATGAAAGGCTGCAAGCCTTCTCCAACTCCTTTGTCTACCTCAGAGAAGTTGTCTCTTTATGATGGTTTGAAGCTTGGAGCTGAGGACTCCACCAGGTACAGGAGTGTTGTAGGAGCTTTGCAGTACTTAACTTTAACTAGGCCAGATATTTGTTTCTCAGTTAACAAAGTTTGTCAGTTCCTGCATACTCCCACTAGTACTCATTGGACAGCTGTAAAAAGAATTCTGAGGTACCTTCAGGCAACCAAGAGTCATGGTCTCAAACTTGCTAAGTCAAATTCTACGCTTGTTAGTGCCTTTTCAGATGCAGACTGGGCAGGTTGTCCTGATGACCGGAGATCTACTGGAGGCTTTGCAGTGTTTTTTGGTGGTAACTTGATTTCTTGGAGTGCACGCAAGCAAGCTACTGTGTCTAGATCAAGTACTGAAGCTGAGTACAGGGCCTTAGCAAATGCCACTGCTAAGATCATTTGGGTACAGAATATGTTAACAGAGTTAGGCATTCGTCACCCATCTGCAGCGTCTCTTTGGTGTGATAATCTTGGTGCTACCTATTTCTCTGCCAACCCAGTTTTTCATGCTAGGACAAAGCACATTGAGATTGATTATCACTTTGTTAGTGAGAGGGTTGCCAATAAGCTTCTGGACATTCGGTTTGTTCCCACTGGTGATCAAGTAGCGGATGGTTTCACTAAACCACTATCATTGCGGCAGCTGGAGGTTTTTAGACGCAATCTCAACTTAGATAGTTGTGATTGAGGGGGAGTGTTAAACATTGTAATTGTAATCTGTTAGCTAGGGCGTGGTGTGTGCGTTGTAATCTGTTAGGATAGGTTAGGTTGTTGTGATATGATCCTATAGTTAGCTTGGAGATCAATCCACACCTAACCTAAACCCTAACCCCCTGTAAGCCGCCGGCCTCTGGCCCTTTATTAATACGCAACGCGCCCCTGCATCGTGCATGCGCTTCCAGCTACTTTCACATGAGCTGCAGCATGCATGCAGCCATGCAAGACCTTAATTGGGCAGTACGAAGAGGTGGCCAAGTGTGATCAGGTTCACTTTATCTCGCCTTCACTCTCTCCGTGCATTTTGTGATTCACCTCTCTGATGTATCTTGGTTCTCTATGTTGTTGTGTCTGACTAGAGTTTCGGGATCGCCCTGTGGTGGGGCTAACACTCTTTCCCCCAAATGATAAGTGTCCCACAATAAGACATGAAGCACTCCGGCTCGACATTTTTTACACTAAAGTTGTCATCCGAAAAGAAAACCAAACCCAAAAAAATACTAAAACTTTCCATCCAAAAAGAAGTTGCCATGCTTGACAACTAAAGTTCTCATTCTTGCGTCACTAAACTTGCCATGAAAACCGTTTGGAATTGTCATGTGTTCGTGTCACATGTGTGGCACTTATCAGGGTTTTGCGGGTAGGGGCTAACACTTTGTTAAAGCTCATCTACCCAATTGTAGATGATGTGCTACACCTTATGGCTTCTGACCACGCCATGGGAGATCAGACCCAGGACGGTGGCACGTCGGCTTTGGCTGTGTTCTGAGGCTCCTCCTTTAATTACGTCCGCTATTGGTGACCTCCAGTCTACCTTTAGTGGTGTCTGGGCTCCCTAGCAACAGTAGACCGACTCCCTAGCAACAGTAGACCGACTCCCGGGCCGACCGGTGGCTAGGTTGACCATGTCAACAACTATGTGTGGCAGCAATTCATGACCACTCCGTCCCGCGGTGTCAACCTCGCGGATTGCATTCATTATGGACGAAGTCTTGACGCAAAGGAATGGTTGTGCAGCAGCATCGGTCTTATCGCATGTAGTTGTTGGGTTCGTGGAAAAAATGTTACGACAACACACGATCGACTTCAATTGTGATGCTATTGGGGGACCCTGTGTATCGAGCTTCGGGGTGAAACCCATGGTCTGACCCTGGTTGGGTATATCTGGCAACGATGATGTTTTTAAGTTGTTACCTTGTTGAAGGTATTGCTCGGAATGCTCGAACTGATTTTCAAGGTGAAAGCGTAAATTCTGGCCTTGGGTGGTTGGATCCAGTAATGGCAGCGCTTGATCGTTGCTCCCTTCTTGATGGTGTTATTGTTGAAAAACGTCATCGTCTGTGTGGTGTCATGAGATGATCGGTGCGGGTATGATCATTGTTATAGATTAACGATTTCGGATCTGGTTGCTATTTTTTTTTTTTGCTTGCCTACGCATAGCTTTGGCCTTATATGACTTTGCTATTTGCCGGCGTGTATTTGTCTACATGCGTTGGTGTTGGTTGTGTGCATTCTAACTATACAGAGGCCGGTGTGTGCTCATTGTGTTTGTATCCTCTTGATGCCTTATTTTGAGTCAATAAAATCCACCCTTTTATCAAAAATGTGCCTAAATTAAGCATTGTTTTTGAAAGTTCATGTTTAAAATGCTTATCACTAGAAAATAGATAGGTTATGTACCATTGGTGGTCCACCACGACATTTGTAGAAACATAAATTTACTACAAAAATATTGTTTAATATAAAGTTTAAAGTTCAATATAAAAAATCCAATGTAGAATATTACTGGCTCGAGACATGTCAAATAATTTATTGAAATAAAAACACAAATAGAAAAAGAAATACAAAAGTTGCATGGAAAAGTGAGATGAAGAGAGGAGTTTATTTAGAGAAAATTTGATGTTTAAAGCCGGTGGTACTTAAAACACATGATCATGTGTTTGCTCGCTGCTATTAATGAATTAACATTTTTTAGAAATGGTTTAACATATATTTTTTGAGAACATATGCAATCTTTAGAGGTCTTATGGTCTTTTAAGGACGCGCTAAAATGGCTCCCGAGCTCATCTGCTCCCTCTTGTGAACAGTAAAATAAAAACATAGTAGAAAAATAAAAAATCAGCACTTTTTTGCATGGAAGATGTTCAAGTGTGTGATGTTCGTGTCAAATTTGGTAGTTTTTGGACATCTGAGTAACCCTCAGCAAAAAAACAAATTTGAGATATGTGAGAAAGTTTACTGTTTGTGCACTGTTTAGACCGAATTTGTCTTCTTTTTTGCTGAGAACTACTCAGAGGTTCAAACCCCACAAAATTTGGCACAAACATCACACACTCAAACATCTTCCATGCAAAAAAAATCTAATCATTTTTTGAATTTTTCTAATATTTTTTATTTTACTATTCACTGAGATCAGATGAGCTCGAGTGTAGACTTGGATATTCGGTTTTTTAAGGCTTACACGTATTGGTACATGACTAGCATAGTGTGGGAGCTATGTCTCGCTTATTGTGAGATGTAGCTCTGTCTAGCATTTAACGCAAGACGCACACTCGCCTTAGTGGGCCAACCCGTTTCAGCGGTTTTACGAAGGTTCAATAGAGAGGTCCATGTGGTTCTTTCTGTTTCATGTTTTCTGTGTTTTTTTATCAGTTTTCTTTGGTTTTTGTATGTTTTATTTTTCCCTTTTTAAGTACATGTTTACTTTTTAATATAAGTAATACATTTTTCAAATGCAAGTGAAATTTTTTCCGATACGCGAACCAACCTGTGGTTGGATGGTTAGAGGGTCAGTGGTATTCCCAGCCCACCAGGGTTCAAGTCCTGGTGCTTGCATTATTCCTGAATACGGTGACTTTATAAATTTCAAGATGACATGCCGGCTCAGTCTCTCGGAGGTGCTCATAGGGATAGGATGTGCGTGTGTGCATTCATAGGGGTGAGTGTATGCGCGCCTTGCGTCTGTACTGATGTTAAAAAAAGAAACTTATTTCTATACACACTGAACATTTTTCAAATACTTGATGAGCATTTTTAAACACATGTTTGACTATTTTTTCTAATACAAGTACAATATTTTTCAGAAGCACACTCAATATTTTTTGAATTGTATGGTTTTTAAAAAATATATGCAAATAAGTTTTTATATTATATTTAAAAACTCAAATATTCCATGAAGATATTTTTTAATGTGCCATGTTATTTTTTATGTCACAAATTTGTTGAGTAGTACAAATATAAAATTAAATTACACAAATATTTTTTACATGGATGAGTAATTTTGGAAATTTCACTAACACATTTTGGAAACGCGTAACATTTTATAAATGTCATGAATAGTCTTTGGGATCATATGAACCATTTTTTTCTATATTACACAAACAGTTTCCTATTAGCAATTTTTTTAAATGTCATGGACATATTCTTTGAAACAGGCGAATATTTTTGTAAACATCACAATCATATTTTTGAATGTTATCATTATTTTCTAAAACTTGCGCAAACATTATTTTACACTACATGAACACTTTTTTAATGTAGGATGAATGTTTTTTAAAACTTATGTAACATATTTTTCCATTCCAGAAATATAAATAAAAGTAACAAAACAAAAACTAGCAGAACATGATGTGCACTAGCAAGCCAGCGCTCTTCCCACGCTGGCCCGTCCCGTTTGTTAAACGCCAGAGCCAAGCGGTTGCTTTCCTCTCGCAAGTGGCCCCTAAAAGCATCTCCAACAGACGCGCTAGATTAGCCGCGCGCTGGAAAAAACAATTATATTGCACACACGTGATCGAAACTGGGCGCTTCCACGGACGTGCTAAAATCCCGCGCGCAGCAAAGTAGGTTCACCGCGCTGGGAAACGGCATCGCGCGCTGCTTATTTGGTGCGTCCGCTTGCGCGCGGTGCAAAATCTAGACTGCTGCAGGTGGCTGTCGGATTGGGCGCCGTGTTTTTGTACTTTTGGTAAAGCAAAACACCAGTCCAGCGCGCTTAAACGCTATTTCGGTGCTGCAAAAAAATATAGCGCGCCGCGCAACTGCGGTCTGTTGGGGCTTCTTTGAAGCTTATATCACCCATTAAAGGTAGTACGGTACACAGCACACCCCCAGTTTTGATTCGCTCGATTTGGCTTGCCGGCCCATCTAGAGCAGGTTTCTTTGAAGCTCTTAACCGGTTTTAGGAAGCTTCAAGCAGCTCCTGGTCATATTTATATTTGTTCCTGGTGTTTTTGGGTAAGGTTTTGGCTGGTTTTCTGTTTTAATTTATTTTGAAATTCATGATTTTTTAAAATTCAGGGAGATTTTAAACTCGTGAATTTCCTCAAAATTTGTGTTTTTTAAAATCCGTGAAAGTTTTGATCTCACTTTTTTTAAGTTGTGATCCTAATAATTTGGGAACTTTTCTAAATGCGTCAAAAGTTATCGATCAACCATCAATTTGCCAGCGGTCAATGGTCAATGGTTAAATAGTTAGTGGTCAAGTGGCCTCATGGGCCACCGCCCATCTAGCGCGTGCTTGGGTGCGAGCTACCCTAACACGCACTATAAGCACGGAGGAGAAGCTCTTCCTAATATAGCAAAATCATTAATTAAGGAGTACCTCTTACAAAAGTCACTATCACCCTCCCAGGTTACAACAAGTGACCCATTATATATGTGCCGCTTGTCATAGCTGGGAGCTTTCCCTTTTTTTTAGTAGATTTGTTTATACAAAACATACTTCCTCTATTCCCTTATATAAGGCCGCAAAATTGGATTACATGTAACAAGGTAAAATTTAATGAGCTTCAGCCCAATAGCAACTCAACTGACCCAAATATGTGGCAAGTCAAACAAGTAGCCTAAACCAGCTCATAGAATAGCACAGGAAAAGAACATAGCATGAATCTTAGAGCAAGAAAACGGGCAAGAAATTGACTGGCCAAAATTGAAAATTCAGGCGACCTACATATAGCTGAAGTGTGAAAGTAAATCTTGAATTAGTAGTAAGTTATATATTGACTTTTGCCATGTCTGCGGTATGCTTTTCAGGTGGCTAGATCTTTAAATTCCTTTTTAATAGCTTATGTTAGGCTGTTTTTCATTTCTTTACACTGCAAGGTCAAAACATATAAAGATTTTGTGTTATAAGTTATAAATCTTTCAAGGGATCATGCTTTTGTGTAATGACACTTTCGACACTGTTTGTTTTGCTGCTTACCTGAATTGTTTTTTTCTTCATTAAGGATAGCTTGGCTGCTTCATATGGTTAAATCCTATGAAAGCCGCCGGTTTGATACAGGTATTGGATTGCCCAGGTCAAGATCTGCACTCCTCAATAAACCTGTTGTTTCTAATCACAAACTATCATGTATTCATGGCTATGTTTGCTTAGTGTTCTAAACGTGTGATAAACATTATTTTATTTTACTGATAAGCCGAACGATTTCCATGATATTCCAGAATACTTTGTTCTTGAGGTAATGCACTGAGGTAGGATAGACCAGATAGACAATCTAGTTCTCTCTAGAGAACAGGAAATAGATGGACAAGTTTCTAAGATCCTTAAATCCAACGTTTGTTTCTAAAAAAACAATCCAATGTTTTGCTCTAGTCCATGGCAGCACCAGAGACCATATTAATTGTCTGGCTGCACCAGGTGTTAGAAATAAATGGACTCGGCCCATTAGCAATTTCTGAAATCTCAAAGCCCATGTATAAAATACCAAGTGGTGGTTCTAAAGTTTAGTCCCACCCCAGAAGTTGACGAGGTGTGAAACCTGTTTATATAGTGGGTTATCTACATCACACTTAGTGAGGTGTGAAGGAGAGAAAGAGAAGGCCAGGCTCAGGACGACGCGTACGTGCGACATGCGCGTGAATGGTCCGTGTAAATCCTGTCTGTTGCCTTGCAGGGGAGCGCAGCTTCATTTTTGCCGTTTCATTTTTTCGTGTCTTGACGGACAAGTTCATTGTCTCCTCGTCCCGTAATCTTGACTTGGAAACCAAATTAGTTTCTGATCATGATGGTGACACGATACCGCCTCTGGTTCTCCTATATATAGTGCTTACCGGCCTAGGCCAAAGACGTCATTGAAATACGTAGGGTTTTGCCTCATCTCACAACTTGCGCCACCACTGTAGTCTACTCTATCTCGAACACTGGCGTGCATCGGTGTGCGGGGGAGCAGGTCTCCGGAATCGTTCGTCTTTGCGATCCTGCACCGGGAGAGGACGACTTAGGTTTTTGAGAAGCGCTTTGCGCGACTACTCAAATTTGTCCTCATGAGTCGTCTTCCGTCCAAGTCGGGCGGTGCTACTCATATCATCGTCTTCATCGCCGTCAACAACAGATTGTTGCTAACACCATCATCAACATTGTCACTCCTGTAGTCCTGTAGCAGCTAACGAATAGTATGTCCATCCTGATCTGTTCATGTCTCTATCTATAGTTGTTGTTTCATGTGCGATGTTGCTGTGAATGTTTTCCTTTTCACCTAGTATGCTACATCATTGCATGCTAGTTAAAGTCATAGTCATGAATTATTTAGTGTAATTAATCTTGAATTTGCCTAATATTCCAACAATCCAAAAACCTAATTATAGGCAATTTCCTGAGTTAACTATGACTGGATTAGTTGATGCATTGAGGTCGGATAAGTTTACGAATGTGCACTTTAAGAGGTGGCGTGTGAAGTCTATGGTCCGACTTCCTGCTCAGAGAGTTTTTCACGTTAGTGTTGGTGCACCAAAGGGAATTTCTGAGGAAGATCGGAGAAAGCCCTAGGAAGCCAATACTATATTTGTGGGATGCATTTTGAGTGTTCATGTCGATTGTCTGTGTGATGTGTACATGCACGTACAAGATGGAAAGACATTATGGGATGCACGGAATGCTAAATTTGGTGCAACAGATACAGACGTACAACTATTCATCATGGAGAGCTTCCGCGACTATAAGATGGTGAATAATCGTTCTGTGATTGAACAAGCTCATGAGATACAATGCATTATGAAGGAACTAGAACTCCTTAAGTGTGTTCTTCCCGACAATTCGTGGATGGTGCATGATTGCAAAGTTGCCTCCTTCATGATGGAATTATGCCACAACTCTGAAGCATAAGAGACAAGAGGTATCATTTGAAAGTCTAATTGCCTCTCTTGATGTTGAAGAGAAAGCTCAGGCCAAAGATACCACTGAGAAAGGAGGCGGGGTTCAGCCTACCGCCAATATGGTGTAGAGGTACCCACAGAACAAGAACAAAGGGAAGAACAAGCCTGTTTTCAACAATCCTACCAAGTCTACCACCTTCCAAAATAAGAAGTTTAACAAGGTTGAGCTAGAGCGCTATAAGCATGTGGGAAGCCCGGACACTTTTCCAAGGAATGCCCAGAACGTGCAGACTGCAGAGGGAAACGAGCTCCTAGACTGTCAACATGGTGAACACTAGCAATACTGATGGGTATTGTAATTTCCCTATTGTTCTTTCAGTATTTCAATCATCTTCGTTGTGGATTGATAAGGGTGCTAACGTTCACGTGTGTGCTAACATCTCTTTGTTCACTTCTGATCACATCGCAAGGGATTCTTCCGTCCTAATGGGAATGGGTCACATGCTTCTATTCGTGGCATTGGCACGGTGGATCTAAAGTTTACTTCAGGGAAGATCGTGCAGCTAAGGAACGTGTAGCATGTCCCTATTGTGAACAAGAATCTAGTTAGTGTCTCCCTTCTATGTCTACAAAGGTTTAAGGTAGTTTTAGAGTCAAATAAAGTAATCGTGTCGAGATTTGAAAAATCTATAGGCAAAGGCTATGAATGCGGAGGCTTGTTCCTCTTTCCCCTTTCAGATTTTTGTAATTAGTCATTAAACCAAATTTGCGCTAATATTAATGATGATGCATGTGTTTAGCACTCTCGTTTATGTCACGTTAATTCTAGTTTAATGTCTCGGCTATCCAGTATGAGTTTAATTCTGAACTACATTTTTCCAAAGGTTCTAAGTGCCATAGTTGTGTGCAATCGAAGCAACCTCGAAAGCCTCACACGGATGTCAAGGAGAGAAACTTGGCACCTCTAGAACTCATACATTTTGATCTATGTGAAATGAATGGTGTGTTGACAAAAGGTGGAAAAGGATATTGCATGACATTGATTGACGATGCGACTAGATTTTGCTATGTTTATTTGTTGCAAACTAAAGATGAAGCTTTAGACTATATTAAAATCTATAAAGCTAAACTTGAAAATCAACTAGAGAAAAAGATCAAGTGTCTTAGGTTGGATCGTGGTGGAGAGTATTTTCCCAAAGTATTTGATGAATTTTGTTAGGAACACGGTATTATTCATGAGAGGACGCCTCCCTATTTGCCCCAATCAAACGGAATTGTTGAGAGAGAAAAAACTGCTCGCTGACTGACTTGGTGAATGCCACATTAGACACTACTGGTTTATCCAAGGCATGGTGGGCGGCTTTATCTAAGTCATGGTGGGATGTAAGTGGGTGTTTAAAAAGAAGCTAAGGCCTTATGGTACTATTGGTAAGTATAAGGCGCTGCTTGTGGTTAAGGGGTACACTGAGAAAGAAGGCGAAGATTACTTTGACACCTATTCACCATTCGGGTGTTACTTTCCTTGGCTGCCTCTTATGGTCTTATCATTCATCAAATGGATGTAAAGACAGATTCCCTAAATGGAGAGTTGGAAGAGGAAATCTATATGGATCAGCCTGATGGGTTTGTGGTAAAGGGGTGAAGAGAAAAAGTTGTGCAAATTGTTAAAATCGTGTATGGTCTGAAATAGGCACCTAAGCAATGGCATGAGAAGTTTAAAAGAACTCTGACTTCTGTAGGATTTTTCAGTAATGAGGCTGATAGGTGTGTTTACTATCACCATGGTTGGGGCAATAGTGTTATATTATGTTTGTATGTGGATGACATACTGATCTTTGGTTTAAATATTGATGTGATCCATGAGGTCGAGTCTTTCCTATCAAAGTGTTTTGACATGAAAGATATGGGAGAAGCCAATGTGATTTTAAACATCAAACTCATTATGGATGAGAGTGAGATTAGTTTAACGCAATCTCACTATGTTGAGAAGATCTTGAGCCGGTTCGGCTTTGTGGACAGCAAGCCTTCTCCAACAACTTACGATCCCAACGTGACACTCAGAAAGAACAAGAAAGAAACGAGAGATCAATTAAGATACTCTCAGATTGTCGGTTCACTCATGTACTTAGCTAGCGCAACAAGGCTAGATATCTCTTTTACTGTGAGCAAACTGAGTAGATTCATGTCCAACCCGGGTGATGATCATTGGCCTATACTAGAAAGGGTCTTGCCTTATCTGAGTTATGGAATTCACTATTCAGGGCATCCTGCTGTGCTAAAAGGATATAGTGATTCGAACTGGATCTCTGATGTTGATGTACTCTACGCCACAAGTGGGTATGAATTCACTCATGGAGGTGGCATAGTGTCATAGAGGTCTTGCAAACAGACCATATTGACGAGGTCCACTATGCAAGCAGACTTTAGACACAACCATTGTTGAGGCAGAATGGTTGTGTGAGCTCTTGATGGACTTGCATGCGGTTGAAAGCCATGTACCGACTATTCTTATGAATTGTGACAAACAAACAGTTATCTCAAAAGTTGACAATTCTAGGATAATGCGAAGTCATCAAGACACGTGAAGAGACGTTTGAAGTTTGCCAGGAAGTTGAGAAACTCCGGAGTAATAACTGTTACGTATATTCAAACAAACAAAAACCTATCAGATCCCTTTAGAAAGGGACTATCACGAAATGTGATAGAGATTGCATCGAGGGAGATGGGTACGAGACCCATCAATGTTACACCACATAAGTAACCCAACCTTTCTGATCAGATATCCCGTGATTAGGACCTACAAAGAACAATCAATTGGTTAACTAGGGAGAGTAATATGTGAGCGTCTCTACGGGAAGATGCAAATCTCAAAGAGTTGTAAGGCTCAGAGCTGTAAGGCAGGTTGGCAACATGCCATAATGTGGTTCTATTAGCTATTATAGCAAAGATGATGTCGTATAGAGCAAGCTTGAAAGAACACACCGATATGAGCTTCGATTGTAAACGTCGCAGTTTATTAGACTTGGGTGACCTCTAGTAAGTGATGACCCACAAGTATAGGGGATTTATCGTAGTCCTTTTGATAATTAAGAGTGATGAACCCAACGAGGAGCAGAAGGAAATGACAAGCGGTTTTTAGCAAGGTATTCTCTGCAAGCGCTGAAATTATCGGTAACAGATAGTTTTGTGATAAGATAAATCATAATGGGTAACAAGTAAATAAAGTAACTAAGGTGCAGCAAGGTGGCCCGATCCTTTTTGTAGCAAAGGACAAACCTGGACAAACTCTTATATAAAGCAAAGTGCTCTCGAGGACACATGGGAATTGTTGTCAAGCTAGTTTTCATCATGCTCGTATGATTCACGTTCATTACTTTGATAATTTGATATGTGGGTGGACCGGTGCTTGGGTGCTGCCCTTCCTTGGACAAGCCTCCCACTTATGATTAACCCCTCTCGCAACCATCCACAACTACGAAAGAAGAATTAAGGTAAACTAACCATAGCATGAAATATATGGATCCAAATCAGCCCCTTACGAAGCAACGCATAAACTAGGGTTTAAGCTTCTGTCACTCTAGCAACCCATCATCTATTTATTACCTCCCAATGCCTTCCCCTAGGCCCAAACAATGGTGAAGTGTCATGTAGTCGACGTTCACATAACACCACTAGAGGAAAGACAACATACATCTCATCAAAATATCGAACGAATACCAAATTCACATGATTACTTATAACAAGACTTCTCCCATGTCCTCAGGAACCAATGTAACTACTCACAAAGCATATTCATAATTATAATTAGAGGAGTATTAATTATCATTAAGGATCTGAAAATATAATCTTCCACCGGATAAACCAACTAGCATCAACTACAAGGAGTAATCAACACTGCTAGCAACCCACAAGTACCAATCTGAGGTTTTGGGACCAAGATCGAATACAAGAGATGAACTAGGGTTTGAGAGGAGATGGTGCTGGTGAAGATACTTATGTAGATTGACGCCCTCTCGATGAGAGGATAAATGATGATGACGATGGCAATGATTTCCTCCTCCCGGAGGGATGTTTCCCCGGCAGAACAGCTCAGCTGGAGCCCTAGATTGGTTCTACCCAGGTTCCGCCTCGAGATGGCGGCGCTTCGTCACGAAAGCTTCCTCTTGATTTTTCCATGGTAAAAGACACCATATAGCCAAAGATAGGCACCGGAGGCCTGGCAGGGGGCCCACAAGGTCGGGGGCACGCCCTCCACCCTTGTGGCTGGCTGGTGGCCCCCCTCTAGTACTTTCTTCGCCCAATATTTTTTATTTATTCCAAAAGCATGCTCTGTGAAGTATCATGACTTTTGGAGTTGTGCAGAATAGGTCTCGAATATTTTCTCCTTTTCCAGCCTAGAATTCTAGGTGCCGACATTCTCCCTCTTCGTGTAAACCTTGTAAAATAAGAGAGAATAGGCATAAGTATTGTGATATAGTGTAATAACAGCCCATAATGCATTAAATATCAATATAAAAGCATGAAAAATGGATGTATCAACTCCCCCAAGTTTGGACCTCTCTTGTCCTCAAGAGAAAGTTGATATCGATAAATATGTCCACATGTTTAGAGATAGAGGTGTCGATAAAAATAAAATACGGACCTGAGGGCATCATGATCATCTTTAGAACAACAACATATATTGTCATATAATTTCTTATGCTAAAGTAACAATTCATTCACAAGGTAAAGTATGAATAAGAAACTTTATTGAAAACTAACGAACTATGATCTCAGTCATTAAAGCAATTGCAATTTATCATAACATCGGAAAGAGTCAATTAAAAAGTTTTTCAGCAAGTCCACATACTCAACTATCATATAATCTTTCACAATTGCTAACACTCACGGGATACTTATGGGTTCAAAGTTTGAATCGGACACAGAGAAATATAGGGGCTTATAGTTTTGCCTCCCAACCTTTTACCTCAAGGGTAATGTCAACAATAATACTTTATGAAAACCTATATCCGAGTGTGTTGGTGAACGTAGTAATTTCAAAAAAAAATCCTATGCACACGTAAGATCATGGTGATGCATAGCAACGAGAGGGAAGAGTATCGTCCACGTACCCTCGTAGACCGTAAGCGGAAGCATTAGCACAACGCGATTGATGTAGTCATACATCTTCAGGATCCGACCGATCCAAGTACCGAACGCACGACACCTCCGAGTTCAGCACACGTTCAGCTCGATGACATCCCTCGAACTCCGATCCAGCCGAGCTTTGAGGGAGAGTTCCGTCAGCACGACGGCGTGGTGACTATGTTGATGTTCTACCATCGCAGGGTTTCGCCTAAGCACCGCTACGATATTATCGAGGTGGACTATGGTGGAGAGGGGCACCGCACACGGCTAAAAGATCCAAGAGATCAATTTTTGTGTCTATGGGGTGCCCCCTGGCCACGTATATAAAGGAGTGGAGGGGGGAGAGGGCCGGTCCCTATGGCGCGCCCTGGAGGAGTCCTACTCCCACCAGGAGTAGGATTCCTCCCCTTCCAAGTAGTAGGAGTAGGAGACAAGGAAGGGGAAGAGGGAAGAGAAGGAAGGAGGGGGCGCCGCCCCTCACCCTAGACCAATTCGGACTAGTCATTGGGGTGGCGCGCGGCCTGCCTCTCTCTCTCTCCCCTAAATCCCAATAAGGCCCATATACTTCTTCCCCCGTATTCCCGTAACTCCCCGGTGCTCCGAAAAATACCCGAACCACTCGGAACCTTTCCGATGTCCGAATATAGTCGTCCAATATATCGATCTTTACGTCTCGACCATTTCGAGACTCCTCGTCATGTCCCCGATCTCATCCAGGACTCCGAACTACCTTCGGTACATCAAAACACATAAACTCATAATATAACCGTCATCGAACTTTAAGTGTGCGGACCCTACGGGTTTGAGAACTATGTAAACATGACCGAGACACGTCTCTGGTCAATAACCAATTGTGGAACCTGGATGCTCATATTGGCTCCTACATATTCTACGAAGATCTTTATCGGTCAAACCGCATAACAACATACGTTGTTCCCTTTGTCATCGGTATGTTACTTGGCCGAGATTCGATCGTCGGTATCTCAATACCTAGTTCAATCTCGTTACCGGCAAGTCTCTTAACTTGTTCTGTAATACATCATCCCGCAACTAACTCATTAGTTGCAATGCTTGTAAGGCTTAAGTGATGTGTATTACCGAGTGCGCCCAGAGATACCTCTCCGACAATCGGAGTGACAAATCCTAATCTCGAAATACGCCAACCCAACAAGTACCTTTGGAGACACCTGTAGAGCACCTTTAAATCACTCAGTCATGTTGTGACGTTTGGTAGCACACAAAGTGTTCCTCCTGTAAATGGGACTTGCATAATCTCATAGTCATAGGAACATGTATAAGTCATGAAGAAAGCAATAGCAACAAACTAAACGATCAAGTGCTAAGCTAACGGAATGGGTCAAGTCAATCACATCATTCTCCTAATGATGTGATCCCGTTAATAAAATGACAACTTTTTGCCTATGGCTAGGAAACATAACCATCTTTGATCAACGAGCTAGTCAAGTAGAGGCATACTAGTGACACTCTGTTTGTCTATGTATTCACACGTGTATCATGTTTCCGGTTAATACAATTGTAGCATGAATAATAAACATTTATCATGATATAAGGAAATAAATAATAACTTTATTATTGCCTCTAGGGCATATTTCCTCCAGTCTCCCACTTGCACTAGAGTCAATAATCTAGTTCACATCTTTATGTGATTAGTTCACATCTCCATGTGACTAATACCCAAAGGGTTTACTAGAGTCTATAATCTAGTTCACATCGCTATGTGATTAACACCCAAAGAGTGATCATGTTTTGCTTGTGAGAGAAGTTTAGTCTACGGGTCTGCAACATTCAGATCCGTATGTATTTTGCAAATTTGTATGTCTACAATGCTATGCACGGAGATACTCTAGATCGATGTAAAAAGCTTGCATCGACGTAACTCTTTACGATGAACTCTTTTATCACCTCCATAACCGAGAAATATTTCCTTAGTCCTCTAAGGATAATTTTGACCGCTGTCCAGTGATCTACTCCTAGATCACTATTGTACTCCCTTGCCAGAAAGATGCTAAGGTATACAATAGGACTGGTAAACAACATAGCATACTTTATAGAACCTGTGACTGAGGCATAGGGAATGACTTATCATTCTATTTCTATTTTCTTTTGTGGTCGGGTTTTGAGTCTTTACTCAACTTCACACCTTGCAACACAGGAAGAACTCCTTCTTTGACTGTTCCATTTTGAACTACTTCAAAATCTCGTCAAGGTATGTACTCATTGAAATAACTTATCAAGCGTCTTGATCTATCTCTATAGATCTTGATGCTCAATGTGTAAGCAGCTTCATCGAGATCTTTCTTTGAAAAACTCCTTTCAAATACTCCTTTATGCTTTCCAGAAATTCTACATTCTTTCCGATCAACAATATGTCATTCACATATACTTATCAGAAATGTTGTAGTGCTCCCACTCACTTTCTTGTAAATACAGGCTTCACCGCAAGCCTGTATAAAACCATATACTTTGGTCACTTTGTCAAAGCATATATTCCAACTCCGAGATGCTTGCACCAGTCCATAGATGGATCGCTGGAGCTTGCTCACCTTGTTAGCACCTTTAGGGTCGACAAAACATTCTGATTGCATCATATACAACTCTTTTTTTAAGAAATCCATGAAGGAATATAGTTTTGACATCCATTTGCCAGATTTCATAAAATGCGACAACTGCTAACATGATTCGGGCAGACTTTTAAGCATCGATACAAGTGAGAAAATCTCATCGTAGTCAACACCTTGAACTTGTCGAAAACACTTTGCGACAATTCAAGCTTTGTAGATAATAACACTACTATCAGCGTCCGTCTTCCTCTTGAAGATCCATTTATTCTTAATGACTCACCGATCATCGAGCAAGTCAATCAAAGTCCATACTTTGTTCTCATACATGGATCCAATCTCAGATTTCATGGCCTCAAGCCATTTCACGAAATCTAGGCTCATCATCGCTTCCTCATAGTTCGTAGGTTCGTCATGGTCAATTAACATGACCTCCAGAACAGGATTACCGTACCACTCTGGTGCGGATCTCACTCTGATTGACCTACGAGGTTCGGTAGTAACTTCATCTGAAGTTACATGATCATCATCATTAGCTTCCTCACTAATTGGTGTAGGAGTCACAGAAACAGATTTTTGTGATGATCTACTTTCCAATAAGGGAGTAGGTACAGTTACCTCATCAAGTTCTACTTTCCTCCCACTCACTTCTTTCGAGAGAAACTCCTTCTCTAGAAAGGATCCATTCTCAGCAACGAATGTCTTGCCTTCGGATCTGTGATAGAAGGTGTACCCAACTGTCTCCTTTGAGTATCCTATGAAGACACATTTCTTCGATTTGAGTTTGAACTTACCAGGATGAAACTTTTTCTTATAAGCATCGCAACCCCAAACTTTAAGAAACGACAACTTTGGTTTCTTGCCAAACCACAGTTCATACGGTGTCGTCTCAACGGATTTAGATGGTGCCCTTGTTAACGTGAATGCACCTATCTCTAATGCATAACCCCAAAACTATAGTGGTTAATCGGTAAGAAACATCATAGATGGCACTACATCCAATAATAGTACGGTTATGACGTTCGGACACACCATTATGATGTGGTCTTCCAGGTGGCACGATTTTGTGAAACTATTTCACATTGTTTTAATTGAAGACCAAACTCGTAACTCAAATATTTGTCTCTGCGATCAGATCGTAGAAACTTTATTTTCTTGCCACGATGATTTTCCACTTCACTCTGAAGTTCTTTGAACTTTTCAAATATTTCAGACTTATGTTTCATCAAGTAGATATACCCATATCTGCTCAAATCATCTGTGAAGGTCAGAAAATAATGATACCTGATGTCTACTACACAACCTTCTTCTTGTAGACGTTGTTGGGCCTCCAAGAGCAAAGGTTTGTAGGACAATAGCAAATTTCCCTCAAGTGGATGACCTAAGGTTTATCAATCCGTGGGAGGAGTAGGATGAAGATGGTCTCTCTCAAGCAACCCTGCAACCAAATAACAAAGAGTCTCTTGTGTCCCCAACACACCCAATACAATGGTAAATTGTATAGGTGCACTAGTTCGGCGAAGAGATGGTGATACAAGTGCAATATGGACAGTAGATAATGGTTTTTGTAACCTGAAAATATAAAAACAGCAAGGTAACTCATGATAAAAGTGAGCGTAAACGGTATTGCAATGCGTTGAAACAAGGCCTAGGGTTCATACTTTCACTAGTGCAAGTCCTCTCAACAATAATAACATAATTGGATCACATAACTATCACTCAACATGCAATAAAGAGTCACTCCAAAGTCACTAATAGCGGAGAACAAATGAAGAGATTATGGTAGGGTACGAAACCACCTCAAAGTTATTCTTTCCCATCAATCCGTTGGGCTATTCCTATAAGTGTCACAAACAGCCCTAGAGTTCGTACTAGAATAACACCTTAAGACACAAATCAACCAAAACCCTAATGTCACCTAGATACTCCAATGTCACCTCAAGTATCCGTGAGTATGATTATACAATATGCATCACACAATCTCAGATTCATCTATTCAACCAACACAAAGAACTTCAAAGAGTGCCCCAAAGATTCTACTGGAGAGTCAAGACGAAAACGTGTGCCAACCCCTATGCATAGATTCCCAAGGTCATGGAACCCACAAGTTGATCACCAAAACATACATCAAGTGGATCAATAGAATACGCCATTGTCACCACGGGTATCCCACGCAAGACATACATCAAGTGTTCTCAAATCCTTAAAGACTCAATCCGATAAGATAACTTCAAAGGGAAAACTCAATCCATTACAAGAGAGTAGAGGGGGAGAAACATCATAAGATCCAACTATAATAGCAAAGCTCGCAATACATCAAGATCGTGCCACCTCAAGAACACGAGAGAGAGAGAGAGAGAGAGAGAGATCAAACACATAGCTACTGGTACATACCCTCAGCCCCGAGGGAGAACTACTCCCTCCTTGTCATGGAGAGTGCCGGGATGATGAAGATGGCCACCGGAGAGGGATTCCCCCTCCGGTAGGGTGCCAGAACGGGTCTAGATTGGTTTTCGGTGGCTACGGAGGCTTCTAGCGGCGGAACTCCCGATCTATTGTGCTCCCTGAAGTTTTTAGGGTATATTGGTATATATAGGAGTAAGAAATACGTCAGGGGGGCTACGAGGGGCCCATGAGGGTGGAGGACACGCCAAGGGGGGTAGGCACGCCCCCTGCCTCATGCCTTCCTTGTTGCTTCCCTTACGTACACCCCAAGTCTTCTGGATTGCTTCCGTTTCAAAAATAAGTTCCGTGAAGTTTCGGGTCAATTGGACTCCGTTTGATTTTCCTTTTCTGCGATACTCTAAAACAAGGGGAAAACAGAAACTGGCACTCGGCTCTGGGTTAATAGGTTAGTCCCAAAAATAATATAAAAGTGCATAATAAAGCCCATAAACATCCAAAACAGATAATATAATAGCATGGAACAATCAAAAATTATAGATACGTTGGAGACGTATTAGCATCCCCAAGCTTAATTCCTGCTCTTTCTCGAGTAGGTAAATGATAAAAACAGAATTTTTGATGTGGAATGCTACCTAACATATTTCTCTAAGTAATCTTCTTTATTATGGCAAGAATATTCAGATCCATAAGATTCAAGACAAAAGTTTAATATTGACATAAAAATAATAATACTTCAAGCATACTAACAAAGTAATCATGTCTTCTCAAAATAACATGGCCAAAGAAAGCTATCCCTACAAAATCATATAGTCTGGCTATGCTCCATCTTCACCACACAACGTATTTAAATCATGCACAACCCTAATGACAAGACAAGCAATTGTTTCATACTTTTGATGTTCTCAGACTTTTTCAATCTTCGCGCAATACATGAGCGTGAGCCATGGACATAGCACTATATGTGGAATAGAATGGTGGTTGTGGAGAAGACAAAAAGGAGAAGATAGTCTCACATCAACTAGGCGTATCAACGGGCTATGGAGATGCCCATCAATAGATATCAATGTGCGTGAGTAGGGATTGCCATGCAACGGATGCACTAGAGCTATAAATGTATGAAAGCTTAACAAAAGAAACTAAGTGGGTGTGCATCCAACTTGCTTGCTCACGAAGACCTAGGGCACTTGAGGAGCCCATTGTTGGAATATACAAGCCAAGTTCTATAATGAAAAATTTCCCACTAGTATATGAAAGTGACAAAACAAGAGACTCTCTATCATGAAGATCATGGTGCTACTTTGAAGCACAAGTGTGGAAAAAAGGATAGTAGCATTGTCCCTTTTATTTTTTTTATTTTTTTATTTGGCCTTTCTTTTTTTTGGCCTTTCTATTTTTGGGTACAATGCTCTATTAATGATGATCATCACACTTCTATTTATTTGCAACTCAATGATTACAACTCGATACTAGAACAAAGTATGACTCTATATGAATGCCTCCGGCGGTGTACCGGGATGTGCAATGACTCATGACATGTATGAAAGAATTATGAACGGTGGCTTTGCCACAACTAAAATGTCAACTACATGATCATGCAAAGCAATATGACAATGATGAAGCGTGTCATAGTAAACGGAATGGTGGAAAGTTGCATGGCAATATATCTCGGAATGGCTATGGAAATGCCATGATAGGTAGGTATGGTGGCTGTTTTGAGGAAGGTATATGGTGGGTTTATGATACAGGCGAAAGGTGCGCGATATTAGAGAGGTTAGCAATGGTGGAAGGGTGAGAGTGCGTATAATCCATGGACTTAACATTAGTCATAAAGAACTCACATACTTATTGCAAAAATCTATTAGTTATCGAAACAAAGTACTACGCGCATGCTCCTAGGGATATAAATTGGTAGGAAAATACCATCGCTCATCCCCGACCGCCACTCATAAGGAAGACACTCAATAAATAAATCATGCTCCGACTTCGTCACATAACGGTTCACCATACGTGCATGCTACGGGAATCACAAATTTCAACACAAGTATTTCTCAAATTCACAACTAATCAACTAGCATGACTCTAATATCACCATCTTCATATCTCAAAACAATCATCAAGGATCAAACTTCTCATAGTATTCAATGCACTTTATATGAAAGTTTTTATTATATCCCTCTTGGATGCCCATCATATTAGGACTAGTTTCATAACCAAAGCAAACTACCATACTGTTCTAAAGACTCTCAAAATAATATAAGCGAAGCACGAGAGTTCATCTATTTCTTCAAAATAAAACCACCGCCATGCTCTAAAAGGATATAAGTGAAGTACTAGAGCAAATGACAAACTACTCCGAAAGATATAAGTGAAGATCAATGAGTAGTCGAATAATTATGCAACTATGTGAAGACTATCTAACATTTAATAATTTCAGATCTTGGTATTTTATTCAAACAGCAATCAAAACTAAATAAAATAAAATGACGCTCCAAGAAAAACACATATCATGTGGTGAATAAAAATATAGCTCCAAGTAAAGTTACTGATGAACGAAGACGAAAGAGGGGATGCCTTCCGGGGCATCCCCAAGCTTAGGCTCTTGGTTGTCCTTGAATATTACCTTGGAGTGCCTTGGGCATCCCGAAGCTTAGGCTCTTGACACTCCTTATTCCATAGTTCATCGAATCTTTACCCAAAACTTGAAAACTTCACAACAAAAAATTTAACAGAAAACTCGTAAGCTCCGTTAGTATAAGAAAATAAATCACCACTTAGGTACTGTTGTGAACTCATTCTAAATTCATGTTGGTGTAATATCTACTGTATTCCAACTTCTCTAAGGTTCATACCCTCCGATACTACTCATAGATTCATCAAAATAAGCAAACAACACATAGAAAATAGAATATGTCAAAAACAGAACAATATGTAGTAATATAGATCAAACGTATACTTATGGAACTCATAAAATTCTCAAATAAATTTCTGGACGTGAGTAATTTATCTATTAATCATTTGCAAAAATAATTAACTAAATAGCACTCTCCAATAAAAATGGCAGCAATTCTAGTGAGCGCTAAAGTTTCAGTTTTTTACAGCATGACCGCAAAGATTTTCCCCAAGTCTTCCCAAAGGTTCTACTTGGCATAAACACTAATTAAAAGCATAAAACCACATCTAAACAGAGTCTAGATGAATTATTTATTACTAAACAGGAAAAAAAGCAAGGAATAAAAATAAAGTTGGGTTGCCTCCCAACCAGCGCTATCATTTAACGCCTCTAGCTAGGCATGATGATTTCAATGATGCTCACATAAAAGATAAGAATTGAAACATAAAGAGAGCATCATGAAGAATATGAGTAGCACATTTAAGTCTAACCCACTTCCTATGCATAGGGATTTTGTGAGCAAACAACTTATGGGAACAAGAATCAACTTGCATAGGAAGGTAAAACAAGCATAGCTTTAAGATTTTCAACACATAGAGAGGAAACTTGATATTATTGCAACTCCTACAAGCATATATTCCTCCCTCATAATAATTTTCAGTAGCATAATGAATGAATTCAACAATATAACTATCACATAAAGCACTATTTTCATGATGCACAAGCATAGAATTTTTATTACTCTTCACATAAGCAAATTTCTTCTCATGAATAATAGTGGGAGCAAACTCAACAAAATAATTATCATGTGAGGCATAATCCAATTGAAAACTAAAATCATGATGACAAGTTTCATGGATATCATTATTCTTTATAGCATACAAGTCATCACAATAATCATCATAGATAGCAACTTTGTTCTCATAATCAATTGGAACCTCTTCCGAAACAGTGGATTCATCACAAAATAAAGTCATGACCTCTCCAAATCCACTTTCATCAATATAATCATCATAAATAGGAGGCATGCTTTCATCATAATAAATTTTCTCATCAAAACTTGGGGGATAAAAAATATCATCTTCATCAAACATAGCTTCCCCAAGCTTGTGGCTTTGCATATCATTAGCATCATGGATATTCAAGGAATTCATACTAAGAACATTGCAATCATGCTCAGCATTCAAATATTTAGTGCCAAACATTTTAATGCATTCTTCTTGTAACACTTTGGCACAATTTTCCTTTCCATCATACTCACGAAAGATATTAAAAAGATAAAGCGTATGAGGCAAACTCAATTCCATATTTTTTGTAGTTTTCTTTTATAAACTAAACTAGTGCTAAAACAAGAAACAAAAAGATTCGATTGCAAGATCTAAAGATATACCTTCGAGCGCTAACCTCCCCGGCAACGGTGCCAGAAAAGAGCTTGATGTCTACTACACAACCTTCTTCTTGTAGATGTTGTTGGGCCTCCAAGTGCAGAGGTTTGTAGGACAGTAGCAAATTTCCCTCAAGTGGATGACCTAAGGTTTATCAATCCGTGGGAGCCGTAGGATGAAGATGGTCTCTCTCAAGCAACCCTGCAACCAAATAACAAAGAGTCTCTTGTGTCCCCAACACACCCAATACAATGGTAAATTGTATAGGTGCACTAGTTCGGCGAAGAAATGGTGATACAAGTGCACTATGGATAGTAGATAATGGTTTTTGTAATTTGAAAATATAAAGCAGCAAGGTAACTAATGATAAAAGTGAGCGTAAACGGTATTGCAATGCGTTGAAACAAGGCCTAGGGTTCATACTTTCACTAGTGCAAGTCCTCTCAACGATAAGAACATAATTGGATCACATAACTATCCCTCAACATGCAACAAAGAGTCACTAATAGCAGAGAATGAAGAGATTATGGTAGGGTACGAAACCACCTCAAAGTTATTATTTCCAATCAATCCGTTGGGCTATTCCTATAAGTGTCACAAACAGCCCTAGAGTTCGTACTAGAATAACACCTTAAGACACAAATCAACCAAAACCCTAATGTCACCTAGATACTCCAATGTCACCGCAAGTATCCGTGGGTATGATTATACGATATGCATCACACAATCTCAGATTCATCTATTCAACCAACACAAAGAACTTCAAAGAGTGCCCCAAAGATTCTACCGGAGAGTCAAGACGAAAACGTGTGCTAACCCTTATGCATAGATTCCCAAGGTCATGGAACCCGCAAGTTGATCACCAAAACATACATCAAGTGGATCAATAGAATACCCCATTGTCACCACGGGTATCCCACGCAAGACATACATCAAGTGTTCTCAAATCCTTAAAGACTCAATCCGATAAGATAACTTCAAAGGGAAAACTCAATCCATTACAAGAGAGTAGAGGGGGGAAACATCATAAGATCCAACTATAATAGCAAAGCTCGTGATACATCAAGACCGTGCGACCTCAAGAACACGAGAGAGAGAGAGAGAGAGAGAGAGAGAGAGAGAGAGAGAGAGATCAAACACATAGCTAATGGTACATACCCTCAGCCCCGAGGGAGAACTACTCCCTCCTCGTCATGGAGAGCGCCGGGATGATGAAGATGGCCACCGGAGAGGGATTCCCCCTCCGGCAGGGTGCCAGAATGGGTCTAGATTGGTTTTCGGTGGCTATGGAGGCTTCTGGCGGCGGAACTCCCGATCTATTGTGCTCCGTGAAGTTTTTAGGGTATATTGGTATATATAGGAGGAAGAAATACGTCAGGGGGGCCACGAGGGGCCCACAAGGGTGGAGGGCGCGCCCCCTGCCTCGTGCCTTCCTCGTTGCTTCCCTTACGTACACCCCAAGTCTTCTGGATTTCTTCCGTTCTAAAAATAAGTTCCGTGAAGTTTCAGGTCAATTGGACTCCGTTTGATTTTCCTTTTCTGCGATACTCTAAAACAAGGAAAAAACAGAAACTGCACTAGGCTCTGGGTTAATAGGTTAGTCCCAAAAATAATATAAAAGTGCATAATAAAGCCCATAAACATCCAAAAAAGACAATATAATAGCATGGAACAATAAAAAATTATAGATATGTTGGAGACGTATCAATACCCGCCGCAAGACTCAACACTCATCGGACTGCATACATCAGTATGTATTATTTCCAATAAGTCAGTTGCTCGCTCCATTGTTCCGGAGAACGGAGTCTTAGTCATCTTGCCCATGAGGCATGGTTCACAAGCATCAAAATGATTCATAATCAAGTGATTCCAAAAGCCCATCGGCATGGAGTTTCTTCATGCGCTTTACACCAATATGACCTAAACGGCAGTGCCACAAATAAGTTGCACTATCATTATTAACTTTGCATCTTTTGGCTTCAATATTATGAATATGTGTATCACTACGATCGAGATCCAACGAACCATTTTCATTGGGTGTATGACCATAGAAGGTTTTATTCATGTAAACAGAACAACAATTATTCTCTAACTTAAATGAATAACCGTTTTGCAATAAACATGATCAAATCATATTCATGCTCAACGCAAACACTAAATAACATTTATTTAGGTTTAACACTAATCCTGAAAGTATAGGGAATGTGCGATGATGATCATATCAATCCTGGAACCACTTCCAACACACATCGTCACTTCACCCTTAACTAATCTCTGTTCATTCTGCAACTCCCGTTTTGAGTTACTACTCTTAGCAACTGAACCAGTGTCAAATACCGAGGGGTTGCTATAAACACCAGTGAAGTACACATCAATAACATGTATATCAAATATAGCATTGTTCACTTTGCCATCCTTCTTTTCCGCCAAATACTTGGGGCAGTTCCGCTTCCAGTGACTAGTCCCTTTGCAGTAGAAGCACTTAGTCTCAGGCTTAGGTCCACACTTGGGCTTCTTCACTTGAGCAGCAACTTGCTTGCCGTTCTTCTTGAAGTTCCCTTTCTTTCCCTTTGCCCTTTTCTTGAAACTAGTGGTCTTGTTAATCATCAACACTTGATGCTCTTTCTTGATTTCTACCTTCATCGATTTCATCACCATGAAAAGCTCGGGAATCGTTTTCGTCATCCCTTGCATACTATAGTTCATCACGAAGGTCTACTAACTTGGTGATGGTGACTAGAGAATTCTGTCAATCACTATTTTATCTGTAAGATTAACTCCCACTTGATTCAAGCGATTGTAGTACCCAGACAATCTGAACACATGCTCACTGCTTGAGCTATTCTCCTCCATCTTTTAGCTATAGAACTTGTTGGAGACTTCATATCTCTCAACTCGGGTATTTGCTTGAAATATTAACTTCAACTCCTGGAACATCTCATATGATCCATGACGTTCAAAACGTCTTTGAACTCCCGATTCTAAGCTGTTAAGCATGGTGCACTAAACTATCAAGTAGTCATCATATTGAGCTAGCCAAATGTTCATAACGTCCGCATCTACTCCTGCAATAGGTCTGTCACCTAGCGGTGCATCAAGGACATAATTCTTCTATGCAGCAATGAGGATAATCCTTAGATCACGGATCCAGTCTGCATCATTGCTACTAACATTTTTCAACTTAGTTTTCTCTAGGAACATATCAAAAATAAAACAGAGGAGCTAAACGCGAGCTATTGATCTACAACATAGATATGCTAATACTACCAGGACTAAGTTCATGATAAATTAAAGTTCAATTAATCATATTACTTAAGAACTCCCACTTAGATAGACATCCCTCTAATCATCTAAGTGATCACGTGATCCAAATCAACTAAACCATAACCGATCATCACGTGAAATGAAGTAGTTTTCAATGGTGAACATCACTATGTTGATCATATCTACTATATGATTCACGCTCGACCTTTAGGTCTCAGTGTTCTGAGGCCATATATGCATATGCTAGGCTCGTCAAGTTTAACCTGAGTATTCTGTGTGTGCAAAACTGGCTTGCACCCGTTGTAGATGGACATAGAGCTTATCACACCCCGATCATCACGTGGTGTCTGGGCACGACGAACTTTGGCAACGGTGCATACTCAGGGAGAACACTTTTATATTGATAATTTAGTGAGAGATCATCTTATAATGCTACCGTCAATCAAAGCAAAATAAGATGCATAAAAGATAAACATCACATGCAATCAATATAAGTGATATGATATGGCCATCATCATCTTGTGCTTGTGATCTCTATCTCCGAAGCACTGTCATGATCACCATCGTCACCGGCGCGACACCGTGATCTCCATCGTAGCATTGTTGTCATCTCGCCAACTATTGCTTCTACGACTATCGCTGCCGCTTAGTGATAAAGTAAAGCAATTACAGGGTGATTGCATTGCATACAATAAAGCGACAACCATATGGCTCCTGCCAGTTGCCGATAACTCGGTTACAAAACATGATCATCTCATACAATAAAATATAGCATCATGTATTGACCATATCACATCACAACCTGCCCTGCAAAAACAAGTTAGACGTCCTCTACTTTGTTGTTGCAAGTTTTACGTGGTTGCTACTGGCTGAGCAAGAACCATTCTTACCTACGCATCAAAACCACAACGATAGTTTGTCAAGTTAGTGATGTCTTAACCTTCTCAAGGACCGGGCGTAGCCACACTCGGTTCAACTAAAGTGTGCAAAGCACGTCACTAGAACCAGTCTCGCGTAAGCGTACGCGTAATGTCGGTCCGGGCCGCTTCATCCAACAATACCGCTGAACCAAAGTATGACATGCTGGTAAGCAGTATGACTTGTATCACCCACAACTCGCTTGTGTTCTACTCGTGCATATAATATCAACGCATATAACCTGGCTCTGATGCCACTGTTGGGGAACGTAGTAATTTAAAAAAAAATTCATACGCACATGCAAGATCATGGTGATGCATAGCAACGAGAGGGAAGAGTATCGTCCATGTACCCTCGTAGACCATAAGCGGAAGCGCTAACACAACGCGGTTGATGTAGTCATACGTCTTCACGATCCGACCGATCCAAGTACCGAACGCACGGCACCTCCGAGTTCAGCACACGTTCAGCTTGATGACGTCCCTCGAACTCCGACCCAGCCGATCTTTGAGGGAGAGTTCCGTCAGCACGACGGCGTGGTGACTATGTTGATGTTCTACCGTCGCAGGGCTTCGCCTAAGCACCGCTACAATATTATCGAGGTGGACTATGGTGGAGAGGGGCACCACACATGGCTAGAATATCCAAGAGATCAATTGTTGTGTCTATGGGGTGCCTCCTGGCCACGTATATAAAGGAGTGGAGGAGGGGGAGAGGGCCGGCCCCTATGGCGCGCCCTGGAGGAGTTCTACTCCCACCGGGAGTAGTATTCCCCCCTTCCAAGTAGTAGGAGTAGGAGACAAGGAATGGGAAGAGGGAAGAGAAGGAAGGAGGGGGCGCCGCCCCTCCCCCTAGTCCAATTCGGACTAGTCATTGGGGGGGCGCGCGGCCTGCCTCTCTCTCTCCCCTAAAGCCCAATAAGGCCCATATACTTCTTCCCCCGTATTCCCGTAACTCCCCGGTACTCCGAAAAATACCCGAACCACTCGGAACCTTTCCGATGTCTGAATATAGTCGTCCAATATATCAATCTTTACGTCTCGACCATTTCGAGACTCCTCGTCATGTCTCTGATCTCATCCGGGACTCCAAACTACCTTCGGTACATCAAAACACATAAACTCGTAATATAACCGTCATTGAACTTTAAGCGTGCGGACCCTACGGGTTCGAGAACTATGTAGACATGACGGAGACACGTCTCCGGTCAATAACCAATAGCGGAACCTGGATGCTCATATTGGCTCCTATATATTCTACGAAGATCTTTATCGGTCAAACTGCATAACAACATACGTTGTTCCCTTTGTCATCGGTATGTTACTTGCCCGAGATTCGATCGTCGGTATCTCAATACCTAGTTCAATCTTGTTACCGGCAAGTCTCTTTACTCGTTCCGTTATACATTATCCGACAACTAACTCATTAGTTGCAATGTTTGCAAGGCTTAAGTGATGTGTATTACCGAGTGGGCCCAGAGATACCTCTCCAACAATCGGAGTGACAAATCCTAATCTCGAAATACGCCAACCCAACAAGTACCTTCGGAGACACCTGTAGAGCACCTTTATAATCACCAGTTACATTGTGACGTTTGGTAGCACACAAAGTGTTCCTCCGGTAAACGGAAGTTGCATAATCTCATAGTCATAGGAACATGTATAATTCATGAAGAAAGCAATATCAACAAACTAAACGGTCAAGTGCTAAGCTAACGGAATGGGTCAACTCAATCACATCATTCTCCTAATGATGTGATCCCGTTAATCAAATGACAACTCTTTGTCTATGGCTAGGAAACATAACCATCTTTGATCAACGAGCTAGTCAAATAGAGGCATACTAGTGACACTCTGTTTGTCTATGTATTCACACATGTCGGTGTACAAAAAGAGGGGTACAATTTTTGTACCCCTATAACTTTGCATGGGCAGTTTGAGCCACGGGCACCACCACACCAAACAAGGCAAGGGAGGTGAGCCAGGGTAAGACCGAAGCTCAAGAGAACTAGAACGGCGCCAAGGCCATGACCGCAAAGAGCAAAGGGAACGAAGCGGACTCCCTCGGCAAGATCCTTGTCGGGGGACAGTTCTAGAAGCCCCGGCAAGACCCTTGCCGCGGCAACTCGCCCCATGCCTACGGAGCGAATCACCCTTGAGTCCACTGCCCCCAAAGGGCAAGGATTCGGGAGACATCCCCGTGGCAGCATGCAAATCTTTGTGAAGACATTCGAGATCAGACACGCACTAAGGAGACGACAACCCTTGGCGGGATCCCAGCCGAGGAAGACCACAAGGCCCCCGGCAAGCGCCTTGCCGGGGATGACTGTTGGAAATATGCCCTAGAGGCAATAATAAATTGGTTATTATTATATTTCCTTGTTCATGATAATCGTTCATTATCCATGCTAGAATTGTATTGATCGGAAACTCAGATACATGTGTGGATACATAGACAACACCATGTCCCTAGTAAGCCTCTAGTTGACTAGCTCGTTGATCAATAGATGGTTACGGTTTCCTGACCATGGACATTAGATGTCGCTAATAACGGGATCACATCATTAGGAGAATGATGTGATGGACAAGACCCAATCCTAAGCCTAGCACAAGATCATGTAGTTCGTATGCTAAAGCTTTTCTAATGTCAAGTATCATTTCCTTAGACCATGAGATTGTGCAACTCCCGGATACCGTAGGAGTGCTTTGGGTGTGCCAAACGTCACAAGTAACTGGGTGGCTATAAAGGTACACTACAGGTATCTCCGAAAGTGTCTGTTGGGTTGGCACGAATCGAGACTGGGATTTGTCACTCCATGTAAACGGAGAGGTATCTCTGGGCCCACTCGGTAGGACATCATCATAATGTGCACAATGTGATCAAGGAGTTGATCACGGGATGATGTGTTACGGAACGAGTAAAGAGACTTGCCGGTAACGAGATTGAACAAGGTATCGGGATACCGACGATCGAATCTCGGGCAAGTATCGTACCGATAGACAAAGGGAATTGTATACGGGATTGATTAAGTCCTTGACATCGTGGTTCATCCGATGAGATCATCGTGGAGCATGTGGGAGCCAGTATGGGTATCCAGATCCCGCTGTTGGTTATTGACCGGAGAGTTGTCTCGGTCATGTCTGCATGTTTCCCGAACCCGTAGGGTCTACACACTTAAGGTTCAATGACGCTAGGGTTATAGAGAAAGTATGTACGCGGTTACCGAATGTTTTTCGGAGTCCCGGATGAGATCCCGGACGTCACCAGGAGTTCCGGAATGGTCCAGAGGTAAAGATTTATATATGGGAAGTCTTGTTTTGGTCGCCGGAAAAGTTTCGGGTTTATCGGTAATGTACCGGGACCACCGGGAGGGTCCCGGTGGTCCACCAAGTGGGGCCACCAGCCCCGGAGGGCTGCATGGGCCAAGTGTGGGAGGGGACCAGCCCAGGTGGGCTGGTGCGCCCCCCCCCCACCAAGGCCCAAGGTGCAAGGGAGAGTGGAAGGGGGCAAACCCTAGGCTCAGATGGGCCTAAGGCCCACCTAGTGGTGCGCCCCCCTCTCTCCCCCCTTGGCCGCCCCGCCTAGATGGGATCTAGGGCTGACCGCCACCCCTAGGGGTGGAAACCTAGGTGGGGGCGCAGCCCCTCCCCTCCCCTATATATACTTGAGGTTTTGGGCTGCTAGAGACACGAATCCTTCCCTTTGTTGCTAGATTACTCCATAGATTGATCTTGGTGATGCGTAGAAAATTTTGAATTTCTGCTACGTTCCCCAACAATGGCATCATGAGCTAGGTCTATGCGTAGTTACTATGCATGAGTAGAACACAAAGTAGTTGTGGGCGTCGATATTGTCAATTATCTTGCCGTTACTAGTCTTATCTTGATTTGGCGGCATCGTGGGATGAAGCGGCCCAGACCAACCTTACATGTACGCTTACGTGAGACCGGTTCCACCGACTGACATGCACTAGTTGCATAAGGTGGCTGGCGGGTGTCTGTCTCTCCCACTTTAGTCGGATCGGATTCGATGAACAGGGTCCTTATGAAGGGTAAATAGAAATTGGCAATTCACGTTGTGGTTTTGGCGTAGGTAAGAAACGTTCTTGCTAGCAACCTATAGCAGCCACGTAAAAACTTGCAACAACAATTAGAGGACGTCTAACTTGTTTTTGCAGCAAGTGTTTTGTGATGTGATATGGCCAAAGGATGTGATGAATGATATATATGTGATGTATGAGATCATGTTCTTGTAATAGGAATCACGACTTGCATGTCGATGAGTATGACAACCGGCAGGAGCCATAGGAGTTGTCTTTATTTTTTGTATGACCCGCGTGTCATTGAGAAACGCCATGTAAATTACTTTACTTTATTGCTAAACGTGTTAGCCATAGTAGTAGAAGTAATAGTTGGCGAGCAACTTCATAGAGACACGATGATGGAGATCATGATGATGGAGATCATGGGGTCATGCCGGTGACAAGATGATCATGGAGCCCCAAGATGGAGATCAAAGGAGCTATATGGTATTGGCCATATCATGTCACTATTATTTGATTGCATGTGATGTTTATCATGTTTTTGCATCTTGTTTACTTAGAACGACGGTAGTAAATAAGATGATCCCTCATAATAATTTCAAGAAAGTGTTCCCCCTAACTGTGCACCGTTGCGACTGTTCGTTGTTTCGAAGCACCACGTGATGATCGGGTGTGATAGATTCCAACGTTCACATACAACGGGTGTAAGACAGATTTACACATGCAAACACTTAGGTTGACTTGACGAGCCTAGCATGTACAGACATGGCCTCGGAACACAGAAGACTGAAAGGTCAAACATGAGTCGTATAGAAGATACGATCAACATGAAGATGTTCGCCGATGTTGACTAGTCCGTCTCACGTGATGATCGGACACGGCCTAGTTGACTCGGATCATGTAATCACTTAGATGACTAGAGGGATGTCTATCTGAGTGGGAGTTCATAAGATGAACTTAATTATCCTGAACATAGTCAAAAGGTCTTCGCAAATTATGTCGTAGCTCGCGCTTCAGTTCTACTGTTTAGATATGTTCCTAGAGAAAATTTAGTTGAAAGTTGATAGTAGCAATTATGCGGACTAGGTCCGCAAACTGAGGATTGTCCCCATTGCTTCATAGAAGGCTTATGTCCGTAATGCACCGCTCAGTGTGCTGAACCTCGAACATCGTCTGTGGATGTTGCGAACATTTGACATACACATTTTGATAACTACGTGATAGTTCAGTTAAACGGTTTAGAGTTGAGGCACCGAAGACGTTTTGAAACGTCGCGAAACATATGAGATGTTTCGAGGGCTGAAATTGGGATTTCAGGCTCGTGCCCACGTCAAGAGGTATAAGACCTCCGACGATTTTCTTAGCCTGCAAACTAAGGGAGAAAAGCTCAATTGTTGAGCTTGTGCTCAGATTGTCTGAGTACAACAATCATTTGAATCGAGTGGGAGTTGATCTTCCAGATGAGATAGTGATGTTTCTCCAAAGTCATTACCACCAAGCTACTAGAGCTTCATGATGAACTATAATATATCGGGGACATATATGATGATCCTTGAGATATTCGCGATGTTTGACACCACAAAAGTAGAAATCAAGAAGGAGCATCAATTGTTGATGGTTGGTGAAACCACTAGTTTCAAGAAGGGCAAGGGCAAGAAGGGATACTTCATGAAACGGCAAATCAGCTGCTGCTCTAGTGAAGAAACCCAAGGTTGAACCCAAACCCGAGACTAAGTGCTTCTGTAATAAGGGGAACAGCCACTGGAGCAGAATTACCCTAGATACTTGGTAGATGAGAAGGCTGGCAAGGTCGATAGAAGTATATTGGATATACATTGTGTTAATGTGTACTTTACTAGTACTCCTAGTAGCACCATGGTATTAGATACCAGTTCGGTTGCTAAGTGTTAGTAAACTCGAAATAAAAGTAAACGGAGACTAGCTAAAGGTGAGCTGGCGATATGTGTTGGAAGTTTTTCCCAAGCTTGATGTGATCAAGCATCGCATGCTCCCTCTACCATCGAGATTGGTGGTTGCGTTGAGCTTAGACATGATTGGATTATGTCTATCGCAATACGCTTATTCATTTAAGGAGAATAATGGTTACTCTATTTATTTGAATAATACCTTCAATGGTCTTGCACCTAAAATGAATGGTTTATTGAATCTCGATTGTAGTGATACACATGTTCATGCCAAAAGATATAAGATAGTAATAATAGTACCACTTACTTGTGGCACTGCCACGTAAGTCATATCGGTATAAAACGCATGAAGAAGCTCCATGTTGATGGATCTTTGGGCTCACTCGTTTTTAAAAAGTTTGAGACATGTGAACCATGTCTATTGGTGTATATGCATGAAGAAACTCCATGCAAATGGACCGTTTGGACTCACTTGATTTTGAATCACTTGAGACAAGCAAATCATACCACATGGGCAAGATGACTGAAAGCCTCGTTTTCAGTAAAATGGAACTAGAAAGCAACTTGTTGGAAGTAATACATTTTGATGTGTGCAGTCCAATGAGTGCTGAGGCGTGTAGTGGATATCGTTATGTTCTCACTTCACAGATGATTTGAGTAGATGTTGAGTATATTTACTTGATGAATCACGAGTCTGAATTATTGAAAGGTTCAAGTAATTTCAGGGTGAAGGTGAGAGATCGTCGTGACAAGAGGATAAAATATCTATGATATGATCATAGAGATGAATATCTGAATTACGAGTTTGGCACAGAATTAAGACATTGTGGAAATTGTTTCACAACTAATACAGCCTGAAACACAATAGTATGATGGTGTGTCCAAACATCATAACTGCACCCTATTGGATATGATGCATACCATGATGTCTCTTATCGAATTACCACGATAGTTTATGGGTTAGGCATTAGAGACAACCACATTCACTTTAAATAGGGCACCACGTAATTCCAATGAGATGACACCGTATAAACTATGGTTTAGAGAAACCTAAGTTGTCATTTCTTAAAAGTTTGGGGCTACAACGCTTATGTGAAAAAGTTTCAGGCTGATAAGCTCGAACCCAAAGCGGATAAATGCATCTTCATAGGACACCCAAAACAGTTGGGTATACCTCCTGTCTCAGATCCGAAAGCAATAAGGGATTGTTTCTAGAATCGGGTCCTTTCTCGAGGAAAAGTTTCTCTCGAAAGAATTGAGTGGGAGGATGGTGGAGACTTGATGAGGTTATTGAACCGTCTCTTCAACTAGTGTGTGGCAGGGCACAGGGAGTTGTTCCTATGGCACCTACACCAATTGAAGTGGAAGCTTATGATAGTGATCATGAAACTTCAGATCAAGTCACTACCAAACCTCGTGGGATGACAAGGATGCGTACTACTTCAGAGTGGTACGTAATCCTGTCTTGGAAGTCATGTTGCTAGACAATAATGAACCTATGAGCTATGGAGAAGTGATGGTGGGCCTGGATTCCAAAATGGCTCGAGGCCATATAATCCGAGAGAGGATCCATATATGAAAACAAAGTGTAGACTTTGGAAGAACTACTTGATGGTCGTAAGGCTGTTAAGTACACATGGATTTTAAAAGGAAGACGAACAATGATGGTAAGTATCACCATTAAGAAAGCTCGACTTGTCGTTAAGATGTTTTCCGACAAGTTCAAGGAGTTGACTACGATGAGGCTTTCTCACTCGTAGCGATGCTAAGAGTCTGTTGGAATTATATTAGCGATTACTGCATTATTTATGAAATCTTGCAGATAGGATGTCAAAACATTGTTTCCTCGACGATTTTCTTGAGGAAAGGTTGTATGTGATACAACCGGAAGGTTTTGTCAATCCTGAAAGATGCTAACAAGTATGCAAAGCTCCAGCAATCCTTCTAAGGACTGGAGTAAGCATCTCGGAGTTGGAATGTATGCTTTGATGAGATGATCAAAGTTTTTGGGTGTATACAAAGTTTATGAGAAACTTGTATTTCCAAAAAAAGTGAGTGGGAGCACTATAGAATTTCTGATGAGTATATGTTGTTGACATATTGTTGATCAGAAATGACGTAGAATTTCTGGAAAGCATATAGGGTTATTTGGAAAGTGTTTTTCAATGGAAAGCCTGGATTAAGCTACTTGAACATTGAGCATCAAGATCTATAAGGATAGATCAAAACACTTAATGGTACTTTCAAATGAGCACATACCTTGACATGATCTTGAAGGTGTTCAAGATGGATCAGTCAAAGAAGGAGTTCTTGCCTGAGTTGTAAGGTATGAAGTTAAGACTTAAAGCTCGACCACGGCAGAAGAAAGAGGAAGGACGAAGGTCGTCCCCTATGCTTTTGTCATAGGCTCCATACGGTATGCCATGCTGAGTACCACACCTAATGTGTGCCTTGCCACATATTTGGCAAGAGGGTACAAAGGTGATCTAGGAGTAGATCACCATATAGCGGTCTAAATTATCCTTAGAGGAATAAGGATATGTTTCTCGGTTATGGAGGTGATAAAGAGTTCGACGTAAAGAGTTACGTCGATGCAAGATTAACACCTATCCGGATAGCTCTGAGTAGAGATACCGGATACGTATAATGGAGCAACAATTTAGAAAAGCTCCAAGTAGAACAGTTATTTGAAATGGCTCCAAATGTAGCGTAGTAGTTGCATCTACAAGGTGACATAGAAATTTGCGAAGTACATACGGATCTGAATGCTGCAGACCCGTTGACTGAAACCACTCTCACAAGCATAACATGATCAAACCCAAAACTCTTTGGGTGTTAGTCACATGGGGATGTGACCTTGAGTGTTAATCACATATCGATGTGAACTGGATTATTGACTCTAGTGCAAGTGGGAGACTGTTGGAAATATGCCCTAGAGGCAATAATAAATTGGTTATTATTATATTTCCTTGTTCATGATAATCGTTTATTATCCATGCTAGAATTGTATTGATAGGAAACTCAGATACATGTGTGGATACATAGACAACACCATGTCCCTAGTAAACCTCTAGTTGACTAGCTCGTTGATCAATAGATGGTTATGGTTTCCTGACCATGGACATTAGATGTCGTTGATAACGGGATCACATCATTAGGAGAATGATGTGATGGACAAGACCCAATCCTAAGCCTAGCACAAGATCATGTAGTTCGTATGCTAAAGCTTTTCTAATGTCAAGTATCATTTCCTTAGACCATGAGATTGTGCAACTCCCGGATACCGTAGGAGTGCTTTGGGTGTGCCAAACGTCACAACGTAACTGGGTGGCTATAAAGGTACACTACAGGTATCTCCGAAAGTGTCTGTTGGGTTGGCACGAATCGAGACTGGGATTTGTCACTCCATGTAAACGGAGAGGTATCTCTGGGCCCACTCGGTAGGACATCATCATAATGTGCACAATGTGATCAAGGAGTTGATCACGGGATGATGTGTTATGGAACGAGTAAAGAGACTTGCCGGTAACGAGATTGAACAAGGTATCGGGATACCGACGATCGAATCTCGGGCAAGTATCGTACCGATAGACAAAGGGAATTGTATACGGGATTGATTAAGTCCTTGACATCGTGGTTCATCCGATGAGATCATCGTGGAGCATGTGGGAGCCAGCATGGGTATCCAGATCCCTCTGTTGGTTATTGACCGGAGAGTTGTCTCGGTCATGTCTGCATGTTTCCCGAACCCGTAGGGTCTACACACTTAAGGTTCGATGATGCTAGGGTTATAAAGAAAGTATGTACGCGGTTACCGAATGTTGTTCGGAGTCCCGGATGAGATCCCGGACGTCACGAGGAGTTCCGGAATGGTTCGCAGGTAAAGATTTATATATGGGAAGTCCTGTTTTGGTCGCCGGAAAAGTTTCGGGTTTATCGGTAATGTACCGGGACCACCGGGAGGGTCCCGGTGGTCCACCAAGTGGGGCCACCAGCCCCGGAGGGCTGCATGGGCCAAGTGTGGGAGGGGACCAGCCCCAGGTGGGCTGGTGCGCCCCCCCCCCCACCAAGGCCCAAGGCGCAAGGGAGAGTGAAGGGGGCAAACCTAGGCTCAGATGGGCCTAAGGCCCACCTAGTGGTGCGCCCCCCTCTCTCCCCCCTTGGCCGGCCCCCCTAGATGGGATCTAGGGCTGGCCGCCACCACTAGGGGTGGAAACCTAGGTGGGGGCGCAGCCCCTCCCCTCCCCTATATATACTTGAGGTTTGGGGCTGCCAGAGACACGAATCCTTCCCTTCGTTGCTAGATTACTCCATAGATTGATCTTGGTGATGCGTAGAAAATTTTGAATTTCTGCTACGTTCCCCAACAATGACGGCAGGCGCCTCGGCAAGACCCTTGCCGGGGCCCCGGCAAGGCCCTTGCCGAGGACACCCACAGGGCCACCATCAGGCCCACGCCAACTAAACCTCCACCACCGCATGCATGCTGCTGCCGACCCAACCAGCTGGGCAGGCACCTGCGTGGTGGCATGCAGATCTTCGTGAAGACCCACCACTGCGCCACCTCAGCTGCCTGCCTGCCTACGTGGCATCTCAGGCATCGCTGGCCAGGGCGCATGTCGACACAAGAAGGAGCGGCGACGGACGAGACCAATCTCTCCCCCGTCCCCGATAAAGCAAGGACACCTAAGCAAGACGCATTAAATGCACCTTGGTCATGTAATGCGAGGGATAACCTCGCATCACTGTACCCTTTCCACCTCCTGTGTGCCACTGTGGCAACCCCTTTTTCCTATAAAAGGAGGCCCGAGGCGACCAGGAGGAGGATTCGGCTTTTTGGAGCTCCTCACGCCCCATAGCTAGCTCAAGAACGCAGATATACAATCCACCAAAGCAGGAGTAGGGTTTTACGCATCCTTGCGGCCCGAACCTGGATAAACGAATTGTGTGCTACCTATTAGATCTGCTCTTCCCACGACCACGCGCTCCGCAACCGTAGTAGGGATTCTTGTGATCCCATAGGTGTCGTTCCTCAGCACCGACATCTCTGGCGCGCCAGGTAGGGGGCGCAGTTGTGAGAATCGGCCTTAGCAGTTAGTTCGGCGCTTCTTCGTCATCATGGCGCCCAAGAAGAAGACGACGGTGGTAGTTGGCCAGTCGGAAGCCGGACAGCCCGTCCCGACGCGGGCGAGCAGCGGACCGGTCGCAGAAAGGATCCGGGGCGCTGCTCGCGAACACCAACACCATCCCAGCAGCCGGAGTTTGGGAGGCGGCGATGTTTCTGCACCTGGTAACGGGCCACACGTCGCCAAATCCAAAGGTGGAGCCAAGTCTTTCGCGGGTGGAGCGGGGCCTTCCAAGGTCACCGCCGCCCCGCCCGAAGGTGACGCGAGGGCCTCCAAGACTCCCACGCCGGCGTCAACAACGCGCACCTCCCAGGCAACGCGCGACGAACGGCGTAATCATGCCGAAGATCCCGGGCGTCGCCCCGGGAAGAGCCCCGAGCGCCACTCCCGGGACGTAGAAGACCTGCCCACTCACCGAGGCACTGGTGAAAACGGCGTGCGACCGCGGGGTCATGATAGAGCTCCTTCTGACATGGTCAGAAGTCGAGGCGCGTCGCGATCCGTGCAGGTTTCGCTGCCACCAACGCCAGCAGAGGCCCTGACGCGCGCGCAGTTGCTCCTCGACGTTCCTCCCACCATGGGGAAACTCGACGAATGGAGAGCCACTATCGGAAGCCTTATTGGGGTGGCCAACAAAGACGAACCAAGTCTGGTGGGGCCCCCAGGTCGACGCTCCAATGGAGTCCCACGGACCAGTGGCGGAAAAGCCGGCGGTGCCACGACCACGGTGCATTCGCCTCTTTCCCATCCGGTACCGCGGACGCCGGCTCGTCGCGACATCGCGGGCGATGCCATCTCCATAGCATTGTCGGACCCGCGGACCCACTGTGACCATTGCCAAGTTCTTCGGGAACGAGCCCATGAAGACGCTCGAACCACTATCGAGCACTGGCGCGGAGCGCGCCACCAGTCAGACAGGCGAGCAGGGCCTGCTGTGAACCACCCGGCCCCGGAGAGCCCTGGAGGCCTACCTTACGAGATAGGCTGTCCGGCTTTTACCCGTGAGCTGCGGCAGTTCCAGTGGCCCACTCACCGCACCTTCAAGCCTGACGTTGGCGAAAAGTACAGTGGCAAGACTCACCCGTCTGAGTTCCTCAGCATCTACACCATCGCGATGCAAGCTGCCGGAGCCCGCGATGATAAGGTGCTTGCGAATTACTTTCCATTGGCTCTTAAACCTAACGCCATGTCGTGGTTGATGCACTTGCCGGTAGACTCTATTTCCTCCTGGTCAGATTTGCGCCATGAGTTTGTGGGCGCCTTTACTAGGGGTCACCAAGCCCATGGCCAAGCAAGCGACCTGCATGTCATTCCCCAGAAGGGAGGCGAGAGTCTGCGCAAGTATATACAGAGGTTCAGCCGGGTACAGTACAATATCCCTGATGTTCACCCTGCCGCCATCATCAGCGCGTTCCATCAGAACGTGCGTAACTGCAAGATGCGCAAAGAACTGGCAATGAACAAGGTGAAAGATGTGGCAGAACTCTATGTTCTTGCTGACAAATGTGCCCGAGCTGAAGAGGGAAGGAAGTACTCCTGCGAAGATGCCGGCGTGGAAACCGACTCCTCAGATGAGGATACTACCGCCCCGGCGAAGAAAGGCCGGTGCCGCAACAGGAAGCGCAAAGGTAAAGCTGTGCTTGCCGTTGAGGGATCTGGCGACTCCGGCTCCGCCAAGAAAACCAAGGCAGATGACCCCGGCAAGGAAATTGCCGGATGTGTCGCCTGCCGGGCCTTGGCGGCTGCCGAGAAGCCAGGAAACTCCGACAAGCAATACTGCAAGATCCATCGCACCAAAGGCCATGATCTCTAGAACTGCCGACAGGTTGGCTCCTTGCTGACAAGCAGAGGGCTGAATATGAGAGGCGGGACAAGGAGAAAGGCCAGGACGGTGCTGAGGGGTCCGGCAAGAAGCGTGACGGCCAGGCGGGCCATCGCGGCAAAGATAAACAGCGGGAGAGGCCCGCCTGGGGCCGTGACAAAAAGCCAGAAGACGATGATCACGAAGAGGACGATGAGTCTGGTGACCAAGGATTTTAGAAAGCTACAGAGGCCATGTGCATCGATGGCGGTGCCTCGTTGCATACCTCTCACCACCAGCTTAAATAGTGGGCGCGTGAGATTACAGCAGCGGAACCGTCGTTTGATGCCCAAAGGCCGCTGAAGTGGTCCAGCACACCTATCATTTTTGACACTCAGGATCACCCTGATCGCACTACTGCAGTTGGGTGCTTGCCATTGTTGGTTTCGCCAACAATACGCAACCTCAAGGTGACAAAGATGCTAGTCCATAGCGGGGCCGGTCTGAACTTAATCTCGCCTGTCGTGATCGAGAAATTGCAGATTCCTGATGAAGACCTCGAAGAGATGGGCACGTTTCAGGGGGTCAACCCGGGAAGAAGTCAACCTAAGGGAAAGGTCATGTTGCCCGTGACTTTTGGGAGTGATCTGAACTACAGGACAGAAAGGATTGTGTTCGACGTTGTCAAGATCCCCTTGCCTTACAACGGGATCCTTGGCCGCCCAGTGTTGGCCAAGTTCATGGTGGCGTCACATTACGCCTACAACACCCTGAAGATGCCGGGGCCTGTGACAATCATCACCGTCCCATCAGACAAGAAGGATGCACTAATTTGCGCTGACCAACTCTACCAACAAGCAGTTGCAGCAGCCGCCACTGCTAAGGCGCTTGCTCCTGCCGCTGGAGCCCCGGGAAGGCAAAAGAAGAAGATCGGTGAGACCTCAGGCACCCACTCCGGCAAGCGCACCTCTTCGGAGTGCAGCGCTCCCGTCGAGAACATGCCAGAGAGCTCCGCCGACAGAAACAAGAAGTCCAGGGCCACACCGCCGGGAACCAAGAAGGTTTCTGTCAAGGAGGACGGCACGGGAGGAGCTTTTACCATAAGCTCCACCCTTGACGACAAATAGGAAGACGCGCTCGTCACCTTCCTGCGGGCGAATGTCGATGTGTTTGCATGGCAAGCATCCGACATCCCCGGCGTTCCTAGGGAGGTGATTGAGCACCACCTTGCTGTCTGTCCTCATGCGCGGCCCGTCAAGCAAAAGGTCAGAAAGCAAGCTTTGGAACGACAAGAGTTCATCACAGAGGAGATCCGGAAACTGGAAGCAGCGGGTTTGGTAAGAGGAGTGCTCCATCCAACGTGGTTGGCCAATCCGGTGGTAGTGCGCAAGGCAAATGGGAAGTGGAGGCTGTGTATTGATTACACAGATATTAATAAGGCTTGTCCTAAAGATCCCTTCCCGTTGCCGCGCATCGACCAGATTGTTGACTCCACAGCTGGGTGTGATCTGTTGTCATTCCTCGATGCCTACTCCGGCTACCACCAGATCTTCATGACAAGGGAAGATGAAGAGAAAACGGCATTCATCACCCCATGTGGTACGTATTGCTTTATACGGATGCCTTTCGGGTTGAAGAGTGCTGGTTCAACGTTTGCAAGGGCGGTCCAGATTGGTTTTGAACCCCAGCTCCAAAGAAATATGGAAGCTTATATGGATGATATAGTGGTCAAAACCAAGAACAGGGCAACCCTCATATCAGATTTACAAGAAACATTTGCAAACCTACGCAAGATCAATCTCAAGCTGAACCCTAAGAAGTGCGTCTTCGGCGTCCCGTCTGGCAAGCTTCTCGGGTTCTTCGTGTCACAGCGTGGGATAGAGGCCAATCCGGACAAGATCAAAGCTATAGAGCGGATTGAAGCGCCCAAGCGAGTCAAGGATGTGCGTCGGCTTGCTGGTTGCGTTGCCGCCATGAGCAGGTTCATTTCCAAGTCCGCCGAGCGCGCCCTTCCCTTTTTCAAGATCTTGAAAAAGGCGGGACCGATGGAGTGGACACCAGAAGCCGAAGCAACATTGCAAGATTTGAAGAGTTACCTCTCCTCCGCGCCAATACTAGTTGCGCCTAGGCCACAGGAACCGTTGCTGCTGTACCTGGCAGCAACGAACCAGGTGGTCAGCGCCGCACTAGTGGCGCAGAGAGAAATTGATGATGGGGTAATAGCAGCGACGGAGCCCGATGCCACCGATGCCGAGACGACGTAGCCGGTTGGAGTGCCGCCAAGGAAGAAGATGATGCAGCACCCGGTCTACTTTGTTAGCTCCCTTCTGCAGGGGACTAGATCAAGGTACTCCGGTGTGCAGAAACTGCTCTTCGGCCTTCTTATGGCCTCGAGGAAGCTGCGTCACTACTTCCAAGCCCACGAAATCACTGTCGTCACTCGCCTCCCTCTACAACGGATATTGCACAATCCGGACGCTACGGGAAGGATCATAGAGTGGGCACTGGAACTGTCCAGCTTTGGCCTCAAGTTTGAGAGTACCTCGACGATTCAAAGCCGAGTCCTGGCGGAGTTCGTTGCAGAATGGACCGCGACGCCTGACGAAGAAACCCAAGAGACTGCTCTCCCCGGCAAGGAGGCAAGTTGCGATTGGATCAAGTACTTTCATGGAGCTTTCTCCTTACAGGGCGCCGGGGCTGGCGTACTGCTTGTCGCGCCCACCGGAGAGCACCTCAAGTACATGGTCCAGATGCACTTCCCCAGGTAGGTGTCAACAAGCAATACGGCTGAGTACGAAGGGCTGCTTGTCGGTCTTAGGATCGCGGCGGACCTCGGAATCAAGAAACTCATCGTCAGAGGCGACTCGCAACTTGTCGTCAAGCAAGTCAACAAGGATTACCAGAGCCCGTTGATGAAGGCCTACGTCGATGAAGTGAGAAAGCTGGAAGAGCGTTTTGACGGCATACAGGCAGAATACGTTCTCCGAGCAGAGAATGATATTGCCAATTACCTGTCAAAATGCGCTGCCCTCAAGCTACCTGTGGAACCAGGTACCTTTGTGCTCTAGCTAACTCAGCCATCCGTTGATCCATCAACAGAGCAAAACAAGAGAAGGAAATTAGGGCTCGGCAAGTACTTTCCCACCGAGCTCCCCGGAGCCGCTGGCAAGGATGTTGCCGGAGATACTGAGCCCGCCACGGGACGGCTAGCTCCGGCGGAGCATCAAGCTCTTGCCGTCGAGACAGCCGCTCCTATAGCGGAGGAAACGCCTTTAGTCCTCGCCGTCGAGCCCCAGGCTCCAGCATGGGCACAGCATACCGTCCGATTCCTCCAAACAGGGGAACTTCCTGAGGAGCAGGAAGAAGCGGAAAAAGTAGCCCGTCGCTCTACTATGTATCAGTTCGTCGATGACGTCCTGTACAGAAAGAGGCCGAACGGCGTGAATTTGAATTGTATCCCTCGAGAGGAAGGACTGCGGCTGTTGGCGGAGATACATGGAGGCATATGTGGATCCCACATCGGGTCAAGGGCCCTTGCCGGCAAAGCGTTTCGGCAAGGCTTCTTCTGGCCCACCACCCTCCAGGATGCGACGACACTATTCACCAGGTGTGAAGCATGTTAGTTCTATTCAAAGAAGCTTCATCAGCCAGCTCAAGCCCTTCAAACCATTCCTCTCTCCTGGCCCTTCTCGGTCTGGGGGCTGGACATACTGGGCCCTTTCCCCCGCGCTGTCGGGGGCTTTGAGTACTTGTACGTCGCAATCGACAAGTTCACAAAGTGGCCAGAGGTGGAAGCAGTGAGGAAGGTCACAGCTCAGTCAGCCATCAAATTCTTCAAGGGACTAGTGTGCCATTTTGGTGTACCCAACAGGGTCATCACCGACAATGGTACATAGTTCACAAGCCGCACCTTCATGCAATATACCCAAGACCTCGGCAGCAAAGTCTGTTTCGCTTCTGTTGCTCACCCACGAAGCAATGGTCAAGCTGAGAGGGCAAACGCTGAAGTATTGTGAGGCTTAAGGACAAAGACCTTTGACAGGCTGCACAAGAGTGGAAGGCGCTGGATTGATGAATTGCCGACGGTTCTTTGGTCAATCAGAACGACACCAAATCGAGCCACCGGCCAGACACCCTTTGCCCTGGTATACGGGGCAGAAGCAGTTCTCCCCACTGAACTCATATACGGGTCACCTCGAGTACTCGCTTATGATGAGCTTGAGCAAGAGCAATTGCGCCAAGATGACGCAACGCTCCTTGAGGAAGATCGTCTTCGGGCGGCTATGAGAGCAGCGCGCTACCAGCAAGACTTGCGCCGCTACCATAGCCGCAGTCATGCCCGAAGCTTTGAGGAAGGCGACCTTGTTCTTCGGCGCGTTCAATTGGCCAAAAATTCGAACAAGTTGACGCCAAAGTGGGAAGGCCCTTATCGGGTAATACGAGTCACCAGGCCCGGCGCAGTCCGCCTAGAGACCGAAGATGTCGTTCTGGTGAGTAACTCCTGGAACATTGAGCATCTTCGCAAGTTTTACCCGTGAGGCGCGGCTTGCCGGGCCCCCCGGCAAGCCACCTTTTGTACGAGCATTGCCGATGACGCATGTAACCCTTTGTACAAAGCCAGGCGCAGACCCTGAGCATAAGTAAATGAAGCGCTGGCGCCCTAAGTTATAGCATGCATGCTAGGTCGAGTCTCATCCTTGGTTAGGGTTGATAGTGCTTAGCGGAGACTAACCCCTAGCTTAGAGGTCGAGTGTGCGTCTCTCTGTCTTTCTTTTGTCTTCTTTGGTTCACAGGACACACGGATATTCGTGCCGAACCACTTGGGGAGGAAAGAAAGAGGAACAGACCAGCATCTAGCCTTCGGCAAGCCAGTATTGTCGGGGGCTGCAAGAGCAAAGATTCACCCACGGCGAACCAGGGTTGCCGGGGACTGCAGCTTCAGATAAGTTCTTCATCCCTTATCATGCATTCCATTATGGACTGAGGTATGTGAAACCTCGTTTTCCCCTAAACTACCGTGCTCCCATAACTCTAGGACCTAGGGCTCGTTCCTGGGGCCAAGTTTGGTCATAGTCGCGGCAGCGAAAGGAGGAAACAAGGAGCCTGAACCCGCCTCATCCCTGCCTCCGCCAAAGGCGTGAGGAAGGTCGAGCGAAGTGGGGAGACGGCAAGGCTTGTTGCCGGGCAAGGAAATGTTTATCTTGAAGATATCAAGGATTTACTCCTTGTCGTGGGTTCCACCCGCAAACAAATGACCTGGCAAGCATCCCTTTTTCATTAAAAACATTACACTCAGGTACAGTCCATAGGGAATGAAAAACATGAATGATGGGATTACAAGTTTTAAATTCAACTAAGGCCCGAAGGCTTATAAACTAAAAAGAGATAAAGTGCCCGTAATCCCTTTCTTGTCCCTCTCCTCGGGAGGCAGGTCAAGGAGGCGAAAAGGACAAAAGGAGTGCCTAGGCGAGCTACAGGTGGCAGAAGACACCAAGAGAACCTCTTGGTGGCCGTCCAAAGGCTGGGTGGTGATGGCGGCGCCGGAAGCAGAGCTCAAAGACGAGGCGGCAGGACATCAGCACGCGTCGAAGGCATCGATGCCCGCGTACTCCGACTTAATGGCCTTGCCGCCCTCTCTCTTCCTCTTCCGCGGCCTCCCAACGCCAGCCGCCCAAGGAGACGACCCCGAGAAGTTCAGGGAGCTGGCGACGCGGATGATGGGGTCGCTGGTGCCGCACGGAGCGGCACCCGACACCTAATCGGACCCGTCATCCTGCCGCCTACTACCCTCATCGTCGTTGCCGCTGTCCTCCTCGTCGCTCCCGCCCGAGGAGGAGTCTTCACTATCGGAAGAGCTCTCCACGCAGCACCTTGCACGGGTCCCAAAGCACCTGAAGACCTTGATGGAGAGAAGGCCACCCTCCATCAGCTTAAAATGGAGAGTGAGCCCCTCCGTCAAGCGGTGGATATGAGCGAACGTCTTCCATCCCCGACGAAGATACATCACGTGAGGGGCGGGGAAGTCGACGCGGGCTCGCGTACCACTGATCCCGCAGCCCCTCATGTGCAGCCACAACGACTCTGGCGGATCCAGCTCCATCTCCCGCGCAAACGGAGTCGGGAGACGAAGGCGACGGCGCGGCGGCCGGCGCAGCCTGACGAAGATCTCACAAGGGTCATCCCCAACGTGGCCCTCCATTGGAGGAGGAGCTGCTGGCGGAGGCGAGGCCGGCGCGCCACCCCATCCTCCTCTTCCCCGAGCACCGCGGCCTCGCCCCCTCCCCCTTCCCCTCGCGGCTGGCTCTGCCGCCGCAGGCGCAGGAGAAGGAGGGACGCGTTGTCAAGCGACGACCCTCGCCGCCACTGTTGAAGGACCGGGGTTCCCTCTCTCCATGACAGATGGAAGGGAGGAGCAGAAGCTGAAGGAAGGAGAAGATGAAAGAATGCGGGACGCCATCCCCCCCCCCCTCCCGCTCTTTATAAAGGATCGGGGTTGGGGCTTGGCCGCCCCGCTCGGCCAATCAAGACTCGGGAGGCGCAGGGAGCCACGGCCGACCCGCTGCCCCAACCAGCGACGGCCCAGTTTCCCGCCTCCACCGTTTGCCACCCCAAGCGCATGGGGGACACATGGCGGACGTGCAGAACCGAGGGGACGGGCGAGGTGACCTCTCCCCACCCCGTGATCATGGGGGGTGGACGCCTCAAGGACCGCGCCTCGGCCCCATTCAGTAAATGGGTCGCGCCTCCACGCCTCCCTCCGTTTATGGGGAAGGCGTGAACCGCCCCCTTTACTACGACGTGACGCATGCCTGTGGGAACCAACCCCACACATGCCGCCCACGTCACACGCGCCTCCCAACGCCGCGCCACGCACGGGAGTCGTGGGAAGCGCAGCGCACAAAGAATCCTACCACGGTAAAAACCGCCCCACCTGCCCGCGCACCGTTTTTGGGCCTAGCCCAAACAACGTGTTGCGCTTATATGTGGACCAGGCCCGGGGGCTCCTGTCGGTGTTCAAAAAGAGGGGTACACTTTTTGTACCCCTATAACTATGCACGGGCAGTCTGAGCCACGGGCACCACCACATCAAGCAAGGCAAGGTAGGTGAGCCAGGGTAAGACCGAAGCTCAAGAGAACTAGAACGACGCCAAGGCCAAGACCGCGAAGAGAAAAGGGGACGAAGCAGACTCCCCCGGCAAGATCCTTGCCGGGGGACAGTTCTAGTAGCCCCGGCAAGACCCTTGCCGCGGCAACTCGTCCCACGCCTACGGAGCGAATCACCCTTGAGTCCACTGCCCCCAAAGGGCAAGGATTCGGGATACATCCCCGTGGCGGCATGCAGATCTTTATGAAGACATTCGAGATCATATACGCACTAAGGAGACGACAACCCTTGGCGGGATCCCAGCCGAGGAAGACCACAAGGCCCCCGGCAAGCGCCTTGCCGGGGATGACAGCAGGCGCCTTGGCAAGACCCTTGCCGGGGGCCCGGCAAGGCCCTTGCCGAGGACACCCACAGGGCCACCATTAGGCCCACGCCAACTAAACCTCCACCACCGCATGCATGCAGCTGCCGACCCAACCAGCTGGGCAGGCACCTACGTGGCGGCATGCAGATCTTCGTGAAGACCCACCACTGCGCCACCTCAGCTGCCTGCCTACCTACGTGGCATCTCAGGCATCGCTGGCCAGGGCGCGTGTCGACACAAGAAGGAGCGGCGACGGACGAGACCAATCTCTCCCCCGTCCCCGATAAAGCAAGGACACCTAAGCAAGACGCATTAAATGCGCCTTGTCATGTAATGCGAGGGATAACCTCGCATCATTGTACTCTTTCCACCTCATGTGTGCCACTGTGGCAACCCCTTTTTCCTATAAAAGGAGGCCCGAGGCGACCAGGAGGAGGATTCGGCTTTTTGGAGCTCCTCACGCCCCATAGCTAACTCAAGAACACAGATATGCAATTCACCAAAGCAGGAGTAGGGTTTTACGCATCCTCGCGGCCCGAACCTGGATAAACAAACTGTGTGCTACCTATTAGATCCGCTCTTCCCACGACCCCGCGCTCCGCAACCGTAGTAGGGATTCTTGTGATCCTATAGGTGTCGTTCCTCAGCACCGACAACACATGTATCATGTTTCCGGTTAATACAATTCTAGCATGAATAAAAATTTATCATGATATAAGGAAATAAATAATAACTTTATTATTGCCTCTAGGGCATATTTCCTTCAGAGTGGATATATATATATATATATATATATATATATATATATATATATATATATATATATATATCCCGATCTCTCCAACATATAGTGCTTGCCAAAGGAAAAAGTATAAAAAGGAAAGGTGATGATCACCATGACTCTTGTATAATGGTAGGAGATAAAAGTAAAAAATAGGCCCTTCGCAGATGGAAGCAGAGGTTGTCATGCACTTTTATGGTTGGATGTACAAAATCTTAATTAGTGTAATAGAACGTCACTTTATATTGCCGATTGTGATAAGGACCTTTATTATGCAGTCCGTCGCTTTTATTTCTTCCATATCACAAGTTCGTATAAAGATTATTTTCTTCATACTAATAGATCATACATATTTAGAGAGTAATTTCTATTGCTTGCACCGATGACAACTTACTTGAAGGTTCTTACTCAATCCATAGATAGGTATGATGGACTCTCATGGCAAAACTGGGTTTAGGGATGTTTGGAAGCACAAGTAGTATCTCTACTTGGTGCAAAGAATTTCGCTAGCATGAGAGGGGAAGGAAAGCTCAACATGTTGGATGATCCAAAACAATATAACTTCTATTCGGATATAAGAAAACATAACTCATTATGTTGTCTTCCTTGTCCAACATCAAGTTTTTACCATGTCATATTTTAATGAGTGCTCACAATTACAAAAGATGTCCAAGATAGTATATTTATATGCAAAGCCTCTTTTTCTTTATTACTTCCTATTAATTGCAACAATGACCAAAACTATGTTTGTCAACTCTCAATAACTTTTATTCATCATTCTCTTTATATGTGAAGTCATTACTCTCCATAAGATCATAGCAAGAAAGAAAAGCCCTTATCTCAAAACTACTCTTTATTATATATCTCACAGACTCGATTACATAGAGGGAACATAAAGCAAAACTCAAAGCTAGATCAAACTAAAACTTTACTCTACTAGATCAAGATATAACCAAAAGGATCGAACTAGGAAAAATGATAAAGATAAAGATGTGATGGTGGTAATACCGGGGCACTCCCCCAAGCTTGGCAGTTGCCAAGGGGAGTGCAAATACCCATGTATTTAGATCTCTTTCTTCGGATGAAGTAGGCTTGTCATCCATCTTCCAAGGCATAGGTTCATCATCATAAAAAGATGAACGAGTCTCCGGGATCCTCGAACTCATCCTCTTGAATGTATATTCATACTCACAGTTTTGGTTTTGCAGGTCATAGATCTGGGTTTGGAAATTCTCGATTTTCTCATGAAGCCTGAAGATGGCCTCCTCAATGCTCTAGGGATCCAGCTTGTGCTTGTTGGTGAACTCCGCGATCATCATGTGGTTTGTGTTGATTCCACTCTCCACCATCCCTTGGCACCTGAAAATTTGTTGTTTCATTGCTTCGAGCCTCGTCTCCACACTTTCGGTCTTCTTCGGCCCCTCAACATCGCGGATTACTATACTAGTACTGGTATGTATACATGTGCAACGCACATCTTAATATAACGGAGTGATTTTCGTAAAAGGGAAAAGAAGTAATAGATGTGCTAATAGATTCAAAGAAAAAGAAATCATAGTGATGTATAAATGTCGATATTAGTTAAATATTGTAAAAGCAGGAAGTGGTATTCATGCCATAAAACTGTACGTTCATTTAAAAAGAACTGCACGTTGCTTCACTTTCTTCACGTGCTTTTTTTTTAGGAATCTCCACATTATCCTACTAAACCAGCACGTCTAGGTTCAATTAAACCATGCGGTCATATGGCAACACGGCCCATTGGGGCCAGTTATGGGCTTTTTTTTTCTGGAAAGGACACATGATTGTTCTAGCTAGAACACAGTAGAGGTAGCAACAATGTAATGTTCATGTGAATCCTTCTGATATTGGTCATTGGATTTAAAAGACCAACGATTATGATTGATGTTCTTAATCCTACTGATTGATGTTCTTAATCCTACTTAAGACTCAGCGCCGGGCCCATAGTTGTGCAAACCGTGCGGCCCGCACAGGGCCCATAAAATTTTGGGGCCTCAAGTTCTTTTATAGGCCTATGATATGTTACCTGTTCCTGGGCGCTGGGCCGCACGCATGGCTCTGGGCCGCTAGCGCGTGCGCGTGTGTCGAGCCTCGAGGCGTCGAGCGTCGGATCGATCAGCCGCTGCAGCACTACCGTCAATAAAATTGTCTTAAAAAAAACTACCGCCAATAAAAAAAAGCCGCTGCAGCACTGCTTCCCCCTTCTCAAAAAAAGCATTGCTTCCCGTAAAAAAGAAAACCCTTGCAGCGCTGCTTGATAGGAATTAGGAATCGGAGATCGTGAACCCTAAAAGAAAGGAAACTGAATCATCGGATCGATCGACGGATCGCAAACAAGCAAAAGCACTCTATAGGCTACGGCCTACAGGAAACATGATCATCCATCGTCGGATCGATCGGCCTCGGCGACAATTCTGACGAGTTACGACGCTGGTCGATCGGATCATTGGAAACTGGATCGTCGGATCGATCCGCGACAGTTCCAAACTCCAGAACGCCGGCGAGGGGCGGCAGGGCGACAGTTCCAGACTCCAGAACACTGGAGACGGGCGGCACGGCGAGTTCCTCTGATCCTCTCCCCAAAACAGGTAGCTTCCCATTGGAAAGTCCTTCTTTCTGATTAACTTTGACTCCTACTCCTAATTTCTAATTAGAGACCAGTGAGTTAAATGGTTCGTCTAATTGCCTAACATTCACGCGTAACATCCAATTGGTATCTGCTGTGGTATCAGTTTAATTTGTTTTATTCATGTTTTGTATCTTGTGTTTCTATAATACTGATTTTAGTCATCACGAGGAAACATCAGTCTGATAAGATATTATATCATATACATTATAATTGTTTTTTTAGGGTTATATACATTATAATTGCTCGTTATTATTTTAGTAAAATAGGGCCTTATTTTTTAGTTTCGCACAAGGTCCTAGATTTTGCGGGCCCGGCCCTGTTAAGACTCATACACTATATAGTAGTATAAATAGGTAGGTAGTGCATGTACCCAAAAGTCAAAAGAAGAAAAAAAAAAGACAATAGAAGAAACCCAAAAGGAAAGAAGAAGAAAAAAAACATGATGTGTACGTGGCCACGTTTAGGCTAGCAATTTTTCTTTTCTTTTTTGAGGATCATTTAGGCTAACTAGCTCAGCGCACGCATTTGGGCCAACTTCAGCTAACGCACGCACGCACTCGCTGCAAAACGCACGCGCGGGCCGCTCGTCTCTCTCTCGTGTGTATTGCTTGCGCATCCACCAAAATCGATCAGCAACCGATCCGACCTATCGATCCACCGGAACGTTCGAGCTACTCCCTCCGTCCAGAACGTTTCACGCAAGTAGCATCGGCACAGTAATTGGGTCTGTCAACACTTGAAATTAATCCCCTAAAAAAACACGTTGTATATGAACCCGTCAAATCTTTACGAGTAGTACAAAATTACAAGCCAAGCATGACTCAAATCCAACGAGCTAAATTACATAAAATGATCCAGATAGACAAACTAATTCTCTCTAAACAACACGAAATAGATGGACAAGCTTGTATAAGATCCTCAAATCCAACGTTTTGCTCTAGTCCATGGCGGCACCAGAGACCCGAGTCATCGTCTGGCCGCACCAGGAGCACTCGCTGCCTGGCACCGGGACGCCGGTCGGCTTAGTGACCCCGCCTTCCCAATCGCAGGACAGACAGATGATCCGTGCGTCCTCGCGGGGTCCACAAGACCCGCCGCCTTTGTTGCCGGTGGCGGGGTTGCGCGTTTCAGCGGCGCCATCGTCGTCCTTGTGGCCAGCGGCCGGGGTGTACGTTTCAGCGGTGTCGTCCTGCCCGTGGTAGTTGTAGTAGTGGCTCGAGTAGTCGTAGTAGTCGTCGTGGTAGTCGTAGTCGTAGTCGTCGTCGAGTCCGGCGGCTGAGGCGTAGGCGGGGGTGTTGCGCCAGTGATCCGCGGTGTGCTTGGCGGCGGCGTCGTTGCTGGGCCGGTGGTTGCCGGCGGTGGCCGTGGTAGGCTTCTTGGTGGTGGCCGGGGACGGTGCGTACTTGGTGGCGGCCTCGGCGTACGTGTCGCGCACGCCTGCTGGTGTGGCATAGCTGCGCCGGTGGTACTGCCCGGCCGGTGTAGAGGCTGCAGTGGCACTGCCCGGCCGGTGGCGGCTGGCGGTGGCGGAGAGGGTGTCGCAGGCCTGGCGGAGCAGCTTGAACGCGCCTTCCGCGGCGGCGGAGGGGTTCTTGTCGGGGTGGACGAGGAGGGACATCCGCCGGAACTGCCTCCTGATAACATCATGCTCGCTCAGGCCGGCGTCGAGCGGCTCCCGAGCACGCCCGAGGCCGAGGACGGCGCGCCAGTCGGGGCGGCCGCCTCGGTTGGCGGCCGCGGCGTGGACGGCGTAGGCGGCGAGGGCGCTCGCGACGCCGGGCAGCGCGGGGGAGAGCGTCTGGGCCCTCTGCGCCATGCGGTGCGCCGCACGCACGTCGCCGGCGCGGAAGAGCGCCTCCGCGCGCCGGCAGGCCTCCGCGGCCTCCTCCTGCGTCGACTCCGGCTGTGGCGCCATGTGTGGGAGCGAGGACGACTGGGGAGCGCGCTCTGGCGTCTGAGTGGAGGAGCCGATCACGAGGACGTGGAGTCGATGGGGACGTCGGGGCGTGAGCTGATGTTGATATAGGATGGCGTCCGTGGGCGAGTCGGAGATAATAGAGTGGACACGGACACGAGTCCAACGAGTCCTCCTGCTACCTGGCTTTCCAGCTGCGGTCCGGATCCTCTGCCTCCTCAAGTCTTCAATGACCAAACTTAACTTACTCCGCTAAGTTTCTCCGGAATCGTGGCGACTACGACTCCTAATCGGACACGAGTCAAGCAAGTCCTCCTGCAGCTGGTTTTCCAGCTGCGGCTCTGGACTCCTCTTGTAGGTCTTTTAGAGAGAACTTACATATTTTTCGAAAGAAACACTAAGAGCCTATTCGGAAGCTCTCCAGACTCTCAACTCCGCTCTGGCGAGGAGCTGGGTTCGAGCTGCTCCGCGCGATTGTGCTGGCGCTCCCTCCGCTCCGAAAACTGCAGCTGGGAATCCGAACAGGGTCTAAATATCTTTTGTCAATTTTTTAAGCATGACAAATCTGACGTTTTTCATGACAGATGGAAAAATTATTTTGCAAGCACGGCAATTTTTTGAAAACAAATGACCTACGGCGGATTTTTCATGCTGGCCAACGAAGTTGCCATCCTCGAAGAATATAATTCGCCATGAAAAACATTTGATTTGCTATGGTTAAAAATCCGACGTCAGATTTCTAGAGGGGTCCTTTTTTATTGAGAACTCTATCACATTTGGTTGGGCGCCCTATGTCTCGCTCGTAGTGAAGCCTCGTGTCAAGCCGAGCGCTAGATGGCCGACCCAGACGTGTGGGAGGCCACAACCTTTTTTTCATGTTCTTTGTTTTTTTTCTTTTTCCACTTTCTTTCATACGTTCAAATATTCTAAATAAATATATTACTAAAAACATTTGAATAAGATGTTAACTAATCATTTGAAAAAGGAAAACGATCACTATCAAATGGCGCATTTTCTCTCGCCCATCCGCCGTCTTGAACGTATGACACATATCGTGGCCTTTCATCACTTTCCCCATTCTATCCTTCCTGGAATGGATGGGTCTAGCATCTTCGCCCTCGTTCTACCCCCCCCCCCTCCCCCTCTGACGCCCAAGCAGATCCTCTCTCCATTCTCCTCCCCAAACGCTACAAGACCAGGGCAACGGTGCGGAGTTGCAAGGATGGACATGCTTGTCGTGCACTGGTTTTGCAACAAGGGTCGTGTTCATCATCTTTTACTGTAAAAAAAAGTTCTACAACATCATCCATGTTACAAAAGTCCTTCCTCAACATCATCCATGTTGCAAAAAAATAAAGACAAAAAAAATTGCAACACAACTTTTGTTCGCTCATACCACGCGTGTCCCACGTGACATGTGCCGCTAACTCCTCATGACTCCCCTCAATTTTTACATCACCAATGGTGTACAAGTTTCTCCCGTAACATTAGCAAAGTTGCAAAAAAGTGAAGATGGGTTTTTTCTTTGCAACAATCCTCTGTTGTAAAAAAGTCCAGCAATTAGACCTTGATTGCAAAAAAGTTCCACAACACAAAACGTGCTTCAGAAAAGGAAATAACGGTTCAGAAGATTCACAACAAGCATACTGAGGGTATTCAACAACATCACTCTTGTTGCAAAGGGTGGCTGCTTATGTGGTTATTAGTGTGTCCATCCAATGGTCATCGAGGCAACGGATCTTTATCATTATCCTCCGGCTCACGTGTAGCATCCTCCGTTGAAAAATGTTGATTGTGTATAGACAAACAATGTTTCTCGTGTATAAGAAAAAATTATACAAAATATATACAATGTGTTTCAAAAAGTTGAAGTTCTGCATAAAAATTACAATCCAAGCATTTGGAAAAAAATATTTTAAAAATGTTAATCAAGCATTTCAAAAAATATTAAATGTGTATAGAAAAAATGTTGATCATGTATTAAAAAAATGTTAAAATTATATTTGAAAATGTTAAAATTTTATGGAAAAAATGTTGACTACGTATTAAAAAAGAAATGTTAATCTTGTATTTCAGAATTTTTAATCAACCATTAGAATTTTTTTAAATGTGTATAGAAAAATGTTGACCATATATTAAAAAATATTGATCTTTTATTTGAAAATTTTAATCAAGCATTGAAAAAAATTAAATGTGTATAGAAAATTTGTGAACGTAAAATAAAAATTTTTAATTTTGTATTTGAAAACTTTTAAGCAAGCATTTGAAAAAAATTAATGTGTATATAAAATGTATTCAAAAATGTTAATCTTCTATTTGAAATTTTTAAATATTTTTTACAAAAATGTATTAGATATATACCACAAAATTTTATGGAAAAACTGTTATACTAAGAGAAATCAATGAAAAAAGAGAAAGAAACAAAAAACCCAAAGAAAAAAAAAGTGAAAACCTAGAAAGAAACAAATATAACCGTAAAAAAGAAAAAGAAAAGTAAATAAAAAACCCCAGTCGAAATGGAGAAAGAAATGATGAAAACCGGTGAAAAAACAAAAAAAAACAGAAAACCGGTGGAATAACATACTCTTTTCCCACAAATTGGTCGCGCCCTACTTTTACAACAAACCCAGAAGTGACTCAGTGACTTGCAGCGCTGCGCAGTATCCAGGAGACCTAGGATAGATCCCGAGGTTCCCCCTTTTTCTTCTCTATTTCTTTTAGTTGTGCTCAAATGGGCCGTACCGTTACTAGACGCTTCAGGCAAGAGCTCCTTCAGTGTTGCAACAAGTGAAGTATAGCTCTAGTGCATTTGGTTAGTCTGAATCATCGAGGACTTCTAGCCAACCCACTTTTTTCTGTTCTAAACCTAACTTATTTCACCAGGCCAGCAGTGCTTTATTTCTTACACAATTTTTATTTTTCTTCTTAAAAGGGAAACTCTCACATCGACTGATGCATGTAGCCATCTTCACAAAATCTCAAATCCTACGTTAAAGAGACATCGTAGGGCCAAACAACACGGAAAAAGGAACACATCTTGCAAAAAAAAGATATCTTTTTTGACAATCTTGGAAATTTATTCATTTCACTAATTTAATACGATTCACTTAATTATAAGAAATATTCATGTGTTCCAAAAAGAAAGGTTTCACATACATCGAAATAAATGTTCATATATTTGAATGTTATTATATGTGAAAATAAATATTCCTGTGGAAATGAATTTTTTATTTACATATAAAAAATGAAATACTTTTCAGATATTTTTAGAGAAAATTTTATACATAAAAAGAAATATTCATGTATTATGTTTTGAGAAAATATTCATGTGTCAATATAAATGGTTGTGTATCTTGTAAAAAATATTCACAAATTTTAACCAAAATCCATGAAAAAGAATAAAAAACCTCAAGTTAGAGTAAGAAGTTATTAAAAAAAGGAAATGCTGAAGTAAAAAAGGAAGGTCAATAGGTACTGGGCCGAGGTTTGTCCGTGGAGACCCGTCCCATGTGCGCCAGCCCAGCACCTTCTTTTTTTCAGTGGTTCCTTTTGTGAAATGTCGGGATTTCTGCATTCGATAAGAAGAAGAAAATTGGTCAATCGATTAGGAAAAAAAATCAAATTGACTAGTAGATTATGGAAAACCGGGTGAAAACCACCATAACCACTGAACGGCACACACAAGATACCCAATGCACACCATTCCCAAGAGGGGCTCGCCAAGATAACACGCAGACACAAGCGCCATCGTTGTCACTCCTCCTCTAGAGGTGTCATCGCCATTACTAAACCCCGAGCAAACACTCCAATCTCGATGTAGGCGACTATAGAGGCCATTGGGAGTTGTATGAAAATCCGTGCTAAAATTCAGCCAGCTGCGACCAAACGGTGCGGCTCCGACTCTGACAAAGAATTAAGAAGGACAAAATCAGGCGCGGCTGATGCCACAAAATATCACCGAACGGACCACTTGCAGTTCGTGGCATCTATGTACCGATGAGCAGAGTTATTCTTACACACAAGAAAAAAAGGAGTGTAGATTCGTAATTATTGATCCATCACTTAGATCTTACAACTTCCCGTCTCTCCATGGTAACACAGCACAGCACACGAGTTATTCTTCTCCTTTTTTCGCAACTACTTTATTCTTCTCAAAATCACGCCCGTACTGCATGGCTGCACGCCCTACTGCATGGCGCATGAGATTAGGTGGATTTGGGCGGGATAACCGGCACCCTCATGCGCACCGGCGGCAGGCTGTTCACGGAAATGGATTTTTCCTCACCTTCTCCTGATATATTATATCATACCAAACAAACAAGATGAGTGCAACTAGTAGTTCTTTTCCAATTCGCAGCGCATGAAACTGGATGATTAGTAAGTCGAAGCCGTTACCGATCCTGGCGTGGCGATGAGTAGTGGTTGCTGATGCTCCATCCATGGCGTTCACGTTCTTCGCCTGGCCAGCGAATTTTGGTCAAAAAAGACCACATGCCGAACAGAATTGCTAGAAAAGATCCCCTCCGAGATAAATTGACAAAAAAGACCCCCTCAGTCGTGGCGGCAGGCGCGCCAGGCGACACGCGGCACACGCCGCCACAGAGCGAGGCGGCAGCCCCTGCCGCCACGGTGCCAGGCGGCAGGCTGCAAATAACAGGAACCAACGAGCTGCGACGGAACGGGCTGGCGTGGTGAGCCCTGCCCCTGGCGGCAGCACTGTATGTGGTGGGCCCGGCCGCCTCGCGCCCAGGCGGCAGGCTGTGCACTGCACCGGAATCGTCCAGGCGCCAGGCGGCATGTACGTCCGTGCGCATTATTAATTGATCCCATGCAAAAGAAAAAAAAGGTTACTATTGGTCAGCATTTGACTAGCTTGCTCGGGTCAAGATTAATAGGTCCGTGCACTTTCGTTTGTGTGGAAGCTGGCTTGTCTGAGTCTTGACTAGCTTGCTCGATCGGGTCAAGGTTCAATAGCTCTGTGCACTATCCTTGCCGTGCCATACGCGAGGCCGGCTGGCGCGCAGTAGTGCACAGCCTGCCGCCTGGGCGCGAGGCGGCCCGGCCCATCATGTACAGTGCTGCCGCCAGCCAGTGGGGCGGCAGGGCCCACCACGCCAGCCCGTGTCGTCGCGGCTCGTTGATTCCTGTTACGTGTAGCCTGCCGCCTGGCGCCGTGGCGGCAGGCGCTGCCGCCTCATCCCGTGGCGGCATGTGCCACGTGTCGCTTGGCGCGCCTGCCGCCACGGTTGAGGGGGTCCTTTTTGCCAATTTGTCTTAGAAGGGGTCTTTTCTAGCAATTTTGTTCGGCATGTGGTCTTTTTTGACAAAAAATCCTGGCCAGCAGCAGTGCGGCGGAGTGGAAACCGGTGGACGGCCGCTGACCAGCTCGGCGCGGCCAAGCTCGCCGCCTGCGAGCAGTACAAGGAGCACCAGAGCTGCCAATGCTTTGGATGCCATCGTTTTTCTTTCTTAGTTTCTTTGCTGCGGTGTGTGTGTTCCCCTCATCGATGCTTTGGCTCCCTACAAATACAAGGCCGGGGAATGATGCATGGACAGCTCGGCACGAGTCCTCTAGTTAAGGGTTTTGATTGTATGTAACGGCGGATGAAGTGTAGCGAAGAAGAGGAGGAATCGGTATCTTGTCTAGCGGACTAGCCAGCACTCTATGTCTCTATATAGCTGGAGTAGTTGTGCTTTGGAGTATTGATTTGTGAAAACACTTCGATACAATAGTTATGATTTTTGCCCTAGGAGATATAATTTCACTTATGTTCTTCGAAGTGCACTGCTTTTTGTATTATTTAATTTCAATTTCATTGCTAACATTTTTTCTCTTGTACGATGGGGATATCTTTAGTCACGAAACTTAATGTGTGCATTCAGCTTTTGCTCTTGGAACTTGTGCCATTTTTCTTGCATACCTTGAAAACATGCAAGTTATATAAAACATACTTTTTCATGTTTTAGGTTAATACCAATCCCCTTAATTCAGTCTACCTTAAATAAACAATTTTTTGTTTTACTGTATGTGTTTTTCATCGATAACTAAGAAGTGGCCGAGTGTTAAAAAATCAATTGTTTTTATCGGTTGTGTTAATATTTCTCACTCCTTTCAGGGCCGGTCCATACATATTCGGGGCCCTGCGGTGGGACGACAAAATGGGACCCATGTGTACAAATAAAAATTCAGAATATATTGTATGTCCAAAGCAATTTAGTAAATACAAGCATAGACTGCTGGACTTTGAACTAAAACCGCAAGGGAGGTGAAAAAAACACATGCAGATCTTGTTATTTCTCCTAGCATTTCTGGAAGAAAAGTCGTCAACAACCACATCAGTATTTATTTCATCCAAATTTTCTTTCGCAGTGCATAAAGTAGCAATAATATACTGTTTTTCTTTCACTTTCTTTTCTCACTGATAAACATATTTCAGAAGACATATCACCAAAAAATTATAGAAAAACAGTCAATACAAGGAGAAAAGCACCTGAATATAGGCATATGGCTTGATGTCGAATTGTCGATGTAGCTTCCCAGATCTGCAAGGCTACAACACTCATTCCCCGTCTCCCCTTCTAATCCCTGGATCCAATGAAGCTTTTTTGTTTTGTTTTTGTGCATGGATCCAATGAAGCTTTGAAGAACAGGCCAATAGAGTAAGAACTAGGAAGAGAAGAATTGGAGATGTCATATGGAGCAATCAGAGGCGGAGTGCCGGGCTATTTAACACCGAATCAAAAGAGTACTTGATTAGGGGAAGGAGGTAGATGTACCATCTCTGATGCGGTGATGCCTCAAGCGTCTGCAATCAGATGTGGAACGTTGAGGATGCAAAGAGAGATGATTGGGGAGAGGAATAGCATCGTTGGTCTCCATTAATGGATGCACGGAGCGGCGCCTCGAATTTGGAAATGCACCGGAGCGGCGGCACTGTTCTTTGGGATTGGAGAATTTGGGGAGGAGCCGAGGGGGCGAGGAAACTGGAGACGAGACCGAAGGAGATCGATGGAGCGCTGCAGTAGCGTAGCTAAACTAGCTATCGATTCTTTCAGCCCGTGAGTGCTAGCTACGTGGTGGGCTTGGGCCTTACTGTATAATATACTACTACGTGGGTTGGGGCCCCTACCTCCCAGAGGCCCAGGGCGGTCGCCCCGTTGCCCCGGCCTATGGGCCGGCCCTGACTCCTTTCAGTCGTTGTTACGCAGTTTATTTCTTTTGCCGTTGAATTTGCTCCTATATGTGTGCATGCGACAGCGGTTTACTAGTGCAGACATGTGACACTGCTTAATTTTGCGTTAAATAATGAAAATAAAATTATTTTATAGTTGGTCTATTAAAATTATAATCTAATTCCCTGCAAAAAATTATAATCTATTGCACAACTGTATGCTTGTTCTTGTATAGTACCAAACGGTGCAAATTTTTGTGTATTTTGTCTGCAAGTTTTCAGTATGTTCTAATTCCTGCATATAAGAAAAGATCTTGACAAGGGCGGGGGGGGGGGGGGGGTGTAAATTCTTTACTGGCTGAGGTGCTCTTACATGCTCGAACCTATATCCAACACAACAAACGAACCGCATCTGCAGAATACATTCTGGTCTTCTCGAAGCAACGGTCCTCACAGTCAAGTTCACAAAGAAAATTATGGGACTATTTTTTGGGTGGCTGTCTTTCCTTCTGAAGAAAAGTCTCCTTTCTCCTCCCACCGGCGCCGGTCCACCTCACTTTTGATGGCTTTTGTGCCGTGGAGGTGCGAAGGACCTCAGCCCCCCGCCTCCAGGAGGGACTCCATTCTCATTTTTGTTAGGTTCAATGTCTTGGTTGGGGTTGTCTGGCGGTGGCGATGTCTCTCAATAGGAATAGTGTCTCCCACGTTCGATCCCCGTCTCAATGGTGCAAATAGCATCGTCGGAGGAAGTGTGAAGTTGCGTCTCTGTCGCATCTCGTGGGATTCGATTAGTGTTAGTCTTTGGTGGTTCTGTTTGGATCCAGCTTTTGTTCATCTACGTTCGTGTGGTTACCGGTTTGATCTTTCAGATCTACAACTCTCTTCATCGACGATGGTTGTTCCTCTAGTGTGCCGGTCCTCCAGGATCTTAACATGATGACTTCCCAACTATTTACTACAACAAGGTTTGCCCGGCTCCGATGAGGGAGGGCGATGACGGTGGCGCGCCTCGGCTCGCTCCAGTGCTTGTAGTCGTCGCTAGGTGGTCCATGGGTCTGGTTGTAATTTTTATTACTGTCATGATTGGTGAATAGATAGAAATTTTCTCTCAATAAATGTTCACAAAGAAAATCACAACGGAAAACCAGACTGCGAACCAACTTGTGGTTGGATGGTTAGAGGGACCGTGGTATCCCTAACCCATCATGGTTCAAATCCTGGTGCTCGCATTTATTCTTGGATTTATTTCAGAATTTCCGGCGATGCGCACTCAGTGGGAGGAGACGTTTCTGTCGACAACGAGGCGCCTACGGTGACTTCGTAAATCTCAAGATGATATGCCGGCTCCTTCTTTCGAAGGTGCTCATAGGGGTAGGCTTCGTAAATCTCAAGATGATATGACGGCTCGGTTTTTCGAAGGTACTCATAGGGATAGAGTGTGTGTGTTCATATGGATGAGTGTATGCGCGTGTATATAAACGCTTGTGCCTGTACTGATGTTAAAAAAACTGGAAAACGAGACTCTTGGACTAGTAAACTGTAAACCGTTGCCTCTACGTGCAAAGATTGTTTAAAAAAAATTGTCCGTGTGGAGCCTGGACATGAAGCAACAATCCTGTCCAGCTCAATACAATCCCCCGCAAAAATAAAAATATATGAAGTGAGATAATTAAGGCGTGGTGATGCCAAATGCAACGGAAGCGTGTGGATGTGACGATGATGTACTGAGTGTTTATAAACCGCTGGGGCCTCGGAGTGCTCAGTATCCAACTCACACACTTCCAGAGCTCTCACGCACCGCCGTCCCGGCCGATCGAGCAGAGGTGCGCTATTATCTCTCGTCCTAGCTTTTTGGAGCGCGCATACTTGTTTGTGTGCAACCATGTTTATGAAAGATGATGATTTTGTTTTCTCTACAAAATTTTAGAAGCACCCTTCTTCCATTGAAACGAATATTGCTCTTATGTCCTGTCTGTTCTCCTTGTTTGTGCGTGTGAGCTGCGGTGTAAACTGATGTACATACACATTCTTACTTTGTTGGAGCTTATTTTGTTGAATATGCATATGCCTTATCCTCTGCAGGCAATATTCCTAGACCTGCCTGATGTGTGCTTGGCGATCCCTGAAATTTAGCAGCACGCTTGTGCTAACGACACTCTTACTGTTATTGTGTGGATCCGGGGCTGCTCATTGTTCTGTGGTTCATAATAGCACGGACCGACGTGCACTGCTCGATTTTAAAGAGGCCATCACAGTGGATCCGACGGGAGTCTTGCGCTCCTGGAATGACAGCATCCACCACTGTATGTGGCCGGGCGTCAACTGCAGCAGAAGGCACCCAGGGCGCGTTACGGTGTTGGACCTGGACGATATGAGCTTGGCAGGTCCACGTTGATCTTCTCAGCTTAGGAGATAGAGAGTTCTCTGCACCCGCACATGCGAGCGCTCGCCGGAGCGATCGGATCGGCGGATCCCGATCGGGCGCATTCGGCGGATGGTCGGAGGACGCTTCTGGGCGCTGGCGGAGGAGGACGGAGATGAAGAGCACGACGGTGGAGAGGTGGCCGGTGTCTCGCCGGGGGAACAGTCACCAACGCCGTCTGATGAGGTATGTCAACTATTGATTGATGGATATGAAGATGAGGACGTGGCGGCAATCATCGACGATCTGCTGCCGCCGGCGGATCGGGCTAGGAGCGGTCTGCTGCCGGAGGAGAAGGTGTTGATGGTTCGGCGGGTGGCGCACCGGCGAATGGCGGCGACGGCCACTCGTCCATGGATCGGGCCTTTGCCTAAGGTACGTCTACCTCAACTAAAACTAGTGGATCTTGTTCGGCCGGAGATGTAGACGACTGTGGTTAATCGGAAGAACGTTCGCCGGCCGCCGGCGGCGTCTGCGCCGCCGCGATCTTCGGCCGATATTCAGGCGGCGAGATCAAGGCGTTTGAATTTCCTTCTGGGCTTGGACGGGCCAGAAGTCTTTGCGGGCTCAGGGCATGCGGCCCATACTGAGTTGCGGCGGGGACGGGAGGAGGTCGCGCGAGCTGAGCAGGTGGCCGCGATCGTGAACCCGGTGTTGGGCTTGAGGGGTTCCCAGCCCAACAGGGGGTTGCCTGTAGCACCGTCATGCTTGGGCTAGAGATGCGCTCGGCCCAACATGGCACCAACTAGGTCAAGACCAGAGCGTGCGTCGCCTGGCTTTCGTTCGATCGGGGAAGGAAAAGCACCGCGCATCTGGGTGTCGACGGCAGCAGGAGACTCGCGCTCCTTTGCGGCGGCGCTTATGGATTCGGGCGGAGGAGGTGGTTTGCCGGCTAGCAGGGCCGCCGGCAGCAGCAACGAGCCGGCGCGGGTTGAGGCCGGCGGGTACCGCGGCGGCGCCACGGGCGGTCGAGGCGCGGCAAGGGGGAGGAGCTAATGGCGATGTACGCGGCGGGACGGTGCATGCGGCCGCTGCTGGCCGGCAAGACGGCGGGCCAGCGCGGGCCGCGCAGCATGCCGGCGGCGGCGGTGGTGGCCGTGGAGGTTGCCGCTCGGGCTTTGAGCCGGGCTTCAATGGAGGATATGGTCACAACGGCGGCGGCGGTTTTTCTGGAGGTTTTCTGGGTCCGGTTGGAGGATTTGTGGAGGGTCCTGCTGGGCCGCAGCAATACCAACCGCGTCGTGGTGGTCCGGCAGGCAAGGGCGGCCGGTTCGGGAGGTTTGGCGGGCGGAATCATCGCCCAATCGTCCCGAGGAGGGATCCTCCTCCGCCACGGCGTGACCCGGTGTTGGTGCCTACTTCTACGGCAGCGGACGCTGGTACGGTGGCCGTGGTGAGTGCGGCCTCGACGGGGGCTCCCCTTGCGGCGGCGGTGCCCGCTGTTGCTGCTGTGGCTGCGGGCTCGACGGCGGCCACGGAGTCGACAGTTGTAACGACGACGTCCGGGGCTGGTGCGGCAATGCTACCACTACTCGGTTGGGTGTACCACGGAGTTGTGTGATATTTGTCAGAAGCCAAAGCACGGGACAGCTTGTCCCCTTCTGTCAGTACCGGTGCCGGCGGTGTCTATCTATGGAGTGTGTGATGCAGCACTCATGTTTTTAGAGACGCCGGTGATGCACTCTTGCAGGCCTCGTTTGGAAAATGCCAGGACGGGTCTGGTTCGAGTAACTCATGGTACATTGGCTGAGGACCAGATTATTGCTCAGCTTAGGCGACTGGTCTCGAGTTCTTTTCAGTGGGCACTTGAGAGGATTGGGGACCAAGTGTACAAGGTGGATTATCCTACTAAAGTTGATCTGGATAGGATCAATAATTTTGGCATGTGCAAGGTTCCAGGAAGCTCTTGCCGCCTAGAGTTTGATGAGTGGAAACAGAACGAGCCGGTTGGAGTTCCTCTCATGAAAATATGGGTGAGAATCTCGGGAGTTCCTCCTAAGGCACCGAATGAGTATCTTGTGGTGGCGATTCTTGGGTCTCTGATAGGCAAAACTGAGGAGGTCGATATGGTTTTCACGCGTAAGCATGGTATTGCGAGGCTACGAGTGGGAGTAATTGATGTGGATTTAGTGCCAGCTAAGTTACCGTGGTTCTTTGATGGCTTGGGTTATGATCTAATACTGGAGATTGAGGGTCAGCCCATGGTTTTGGATAAGGACAGAGCTAGGGGGCCTGAGGATGGGGCGGATGATTCGGATGAGCGTCGGGATGATTTGATGGACCATGATAAGAGAGGGGATCCACCTCCTTCATCTGGAGGGGCAGGACAGTCAGATTCTACTCTAGGGACGGTACCTCCTGTGCATGTGTCGACGCCCATGACGGAGCTTCGCTTCGGGTCATTTGGGGCGGTTTCGGCGCCTGCTCGCCTTTGGGCGGATAGGGTGGACGCGACAGACCCGGAGGAGCTTGAGTTGCCGCCGTTGTCACCGGTTCGCTTCTCTTATGCGATGGGAGGCGACAGTGTATCTCCTAGATCGCCACGAGAGGGGAGCCTAGGACGGGTGGTGTCCCCTGTTGTGCCCATGTGTCCAACGGTTTCTTTGGCGCCTGCTGTTGACATCTCTACTCCATCACCACAGGAGGTGGACATGGGGGGAGATGTGACACCGGTTCGTGTGCACTCGTCGCCGCCTATGGCTCGGAGGGCGTCTCCTTCACCTGTGCGGTTGTCACAGGAGGACTCCCGTACAGGAGGATACTCCTGCGAGGTTACAGACTACTCTACTCTTACCGCAGGAGGCGGCGAGGGTGGTGCCTTTGGGGCCTTCGGTCCCGCCGCTTGTTGCTGACCAACAGATGACAGTGGTATCTGTCGAGGATGTGGTGGCGTTTGGTGGCATCCCGGATCCGACATCTGGGGGGAGGCGGAGCAGCAGGCGCATTCAGGAGCAGCCGGATGCGGATGACTTTGAGATGGGGCGAGCCATGCGGGCTGCCAAGCTTCGAGATGTCGAGGCCTCCTCAGGTTTGTCAGTTAATACTGAGTTTTCAGTTTTGCATTTTTCCGAGAATGATATTATGCATAGAGCTGATAGTTTAGGTATTTCTTTGGGTAGTAGCAAAAATGAGATTGCAACTTCCATTAATGAATTACTTGATCTAGAGGCTGATAGGGCGTTCAATATGCTTAAGAACATAGCAGCGGTCAAACCAATGAAAGAAAGTGAAATTAATGACCTAGGGGTTAATGAGTTGGAGGTGTTATGTGAGGATTTGGTTCCGAGTAATTTATTAGATGGGGAGACCGTGGAGGTAGATGGGCATGCGGTCGATCTACAACCATATGATGGTCTTGGTGATGATCACGGTCATGCGGACTGTGAGCTCGAGCCATCAGCACCAAGGCGTAAACGGCAGAAGAAGCAGCATGATCTTTCTGCGGTTCGTCGAAGTGTTCGAGTTAGGGCTAGAAAGAAATTTCATGATGAAAAATGAAAGGCATATTCTGGAATAGCAGAGGTCTGAGGGACTTGGCTAAACACAGATTTCTAGCAGATGCATCTAGCGAGCACAAGATTGATTTTGTTGCGTTGCTAGAGACAGGGCGTCACAATTTCACTTCACAATTTTTGGGGACGATATCAGGTGGGCTGGACTTCGACTGGCATTGCCTGCCACCTCGGGGAAGATCTGGAGGGATCCTCCTTGGAGTAAATTGCGAGACTCTTGAGGTGATAAATGTTTTCATGGGAGAATTTGCTGTTAAATTCCACGTCCGGTCTAAGGTTGACGGGTTCAGATGGGCTCTTGTGGCTGTGTATGGTGTGGCACAGCCAGAGCTCAAACCAGATTTGCTTATCGATCTAGCTAGAATTTGTGGAGGCGAGACTCTACCGATTCTGGTAGGCGAGGACTTTAACATGATTAGAAGACAAGAGGAGAAAAATAATGATAATTTTGATGCCCGATGGTCCTTTATGTTTAATGCGATCATTGAAAGCTTGGACCTACGTGAGATTGAGCTCACTGGTAGACAATTCACTTGGGCAAATAATCTTCCATCTTCTACTTATGAAAAGCTTGATCGGGTTCTTATGAGCACTGAATGGGAACAAAAAATTCCTCTAGTTTCTGTGATGGCGATGCCTAGAGGGGTTTCTGATCATACGCCACTTCTTGTGGATTCAGGTGAGGCAGTTCACTTGGGTAACAAGAGTGTTTTCTCTTTCGAAACTGCATGGTTCGAGAGAGAGGACTTCCTTCAATTGGTTGAAAGGGAGTGGGCGGTAGAGCAACGGGGCACATCTAATATAGAGATATGGCAATACAAAATTAGACACCTTAGACAGTTCTTGAGAGGCTGGGCTAAGAATATTAGTGGAGCTTATAGACTTGAGAAGGAAAGACTACTCAAGTTGATAGATGATCTAGACATTAAGGCAGAAAGTATGAATCTAGACATCAATGATCGGGTTGCTAAGAGAGAAGCTGAGGTCAGTCTGACGAAGCTTCTTAGAGAGGAAGAAATGAAGTGGGCGCTTAGAGCAAAAGTGCGGCGCATTGTACAAGGGGATAACAACACACAATTTTTCCATATGATTGCAAATGGAAAACATAGGAAAAAGAAAATAATCCAGCTTGAACAGGATGAGGGTACGATTGTAGGTCATGAGAACCTAAAGTTGTACATCACTAACTATTATAAACAATTGTTTGGGGATCCAGTTGAGAATTTTGTCAGCCTGGATGAGGCAAGAGTAGATGACATCCCTCAACTTCGGAATGACGAGAATGAGATCCTCACCGCTCCTTTTTGTGAGAAGGAGGTATATGAGGCGATTGCTCAAATGAAAAACAATAAAGCACCTGGTCCGGATGGTTTTCCAGCTGAATTCTATAAGAAGTGTTGGGGTATCATTAAAGGAGATTTGATGCCTATGTTTCATGATCTCTTTAATGGGCACTTACAACTTTTCAAATTAAATTTTGGAACTATCACTTTATTGCCAAAGAAGGAGGAAGCAATCCGCATTGAGCAATTTAGACCGATATGTCTACTCAATGTGAGTTTGAAAATTTTCACGAAAGTTGGCACAAACCGTCTTACACAGATTGCGCATACGGTGGTTCAGCCAACGCAGACTGCTTTCATGCCAGGGCGACATATCCTAGAAGGGGTGGTTGTCCTACATGAGACCCTTCATGAAATCCACTCGAAGAAACTCGATGGAGTGATTTTCAAGGTGGATTTCGAAAAGGCTTATGATAAAGTCAAATGGCCTTTTCTGCAACAGGCCTTGCGCATGAAAGGATTTGATGAAGCCTGGAGAAAGCAGGTTGAATCGTTTGTGCAGGGAGGCAGCGTTGGTATTAAAGTGAATGATGATATTGGTCATTACTTTCAGACGCTTAAGGGATTAAGACAAGGTGATCCCATGTCTCCAATTATGTTCAATGTTGTTGTCGACATGTTGACCGTTCTTGTTAATAGGGCGAAACAAGAAGGCCAAGTAGGAGGTCTAATCCCACATTTGGTGGATGGTGGGGTTTCCATCCTACAGTATGCGGATGACACAATTATTTTTACGGAACATGACATTGCGAAAGCAAGGAACATGAAGTTAGTGCTTTGCTTGTTCGAACAACTATCCGGACATAAGATTAATTTTAATAAGAGCGAATTGTTCTGCTTTGGACGCGCCAAGGAGGAACAAGAAAGCTATAAACAGTTGTTCGGATGTGAATTAGGTGCGCTTCCCTTTACGTATCTAGGGATACCAATTCACCATCGCAAACTAACTAACAAAGAATGGAAGTGTATTGAGGATCGGTTTGAGAAGAAACTAAGTTGCTGGAAAGGCAAACTTTTATCTTATGGAGGAAGATTAATTCTTATTAACTCGGTTCTCACTAGCATGCCGATGTTCCTCCTTTCTTTCTTTGAAGTACCAATAGGAGTACGGAAAAGATTAGACTTTTACCGATCCAGATTCTTTTGGCAAATGGATGAGAACAAGGCTAAATATAGGCTTGCCAGGTGGGATATAATTTGTAGACCGAAGGACCAAGGTGGCTTGGGTGTTGAGAATTTAGAGGTAAAAAACAGATGCTTGCTGAGCAAATGGTTATATCGTATTTCAGTAGAGACAGAGGGTATGTGGCTGCAGTTATTGCATAACAAATACTTATATGCGAAGTATTTGGCTCACGTAATGGCATAATCCACCGACTCACCGTTTTGGAAAGGACTTATGAGGACGAAAGTTGCTTTCTTTAACAGAGTGAAATTTAGAGCAGGGAATGGGCAAGGAACTAGATTCTGGGAGGATACCTGGTTAGGGGACACTCGATTAGTGTTGCAGTATCCAAGTTTATATAACATTGCACAACGGAAAGATGTTTCGGTTGCTTCAGTGTTACAGTCCAGTCCGCTCAATATTCATTTTAGATGGCCACTTGTAGGTCCACGTTGGGATACATGGTTGCATCTCGTGCGTAGATTAATGGATATTAATCTGTCGGATGCCAATGACACGATAGTTTGGAAGTTAACGGTGTCAAGAGTCTTCACGGTTAAAACTATGTATATGGATTTAATCAATACCGGAGACATCCCAAGGTCGGGCCATATTTGGAGGATTAAAGTGTCGTTGAAAATAAAAGTGTTTATGTGGTTTGTTCATAAAGGTGTCATTTTAACCAAAGATAACCTAGCCAAACGTAATTGGGTAGGGAGTCCCCATTGTTGCTTTTGTGATCAAAATGAAACAATTGAACATTTGTTTATCAAATGTCCACTTGCTAGGTTACTCTGGAGAACTATTCATGTGGCTTTTAATGTCAATCCGCCAACTTCAATATCACAATTCTTTCATAACTGGCTGAACGGGGTGAGACCTCAGACAGCAGCACAAATCAGAGTCGGAGCATGTGCGTTGCTTTGGGCTATATGGAATTGTCGGAATGACACATGGCTTTTAACAGACAACACATTACTGGTTTTTTGCAGGTCATCTTCAGAGCGTCTACATGGATCCGTACGTGGTACTTGCTGAGCCATACGGACCACAGGGCGCACATGGCTATTGGGTGCAACCGATGGGAAACAGTTGCACGGGATACTTACAACCGATATGGATGGCGGTCCAGTAATAGGTTAGGTGTGTAGGCAGCTTAAGCTATTTTAGCCGGTTGTGGCTTTTTTGTTTTGGTCGCGTGTGACATTGATTTCTTTATGATATTTTGAGAATGCTTGAGGAGACTTTTGGACCTCTTTGATTTTTAATAAAATGGATGTGTGCATCAATGTGATGCAGAGGCCGGGGGTTATGCCTCCTTTTCTAAAAAAACTCCCTCTCTTGGAAACCTAACCTCTCTTAGAAAACTTACGCTAGATTCAAATCTCTTGTCTGGACAATTGCCCCCTCTCAATCGTCTTAGAAGATTAGGGGAGCTTTCTCTAGGCACCAACTTGCTGCAGGGGGACTTTGTCGATGCACTTGCAAACTGTAGCAAACTCAAGTCACTAAACCTCGCTCTTAACATGCTAGCGGGTTCAATTCCTGGAAACATAGGTTTCCTCACCAATCTAGTACTTATGGACCTTTCCGGAAATAATTTGTCAGGAAACATTCCCCAAACCTTGAGCAACATAACTCGTTTAAGAGAAATGTCAATTGCAGACAACCTGCTCGTGGGAAGCATTCTTGAAGAGCTCGAGCAATTGACAGATATATCGTTGATGTTCCTTGGTGGAAATAGCCTATCGGGTACCATTCCAGCAACACTATTAAATCTATCCTACATTCAAATACTAGACTTGGGTATCAATATGTTAAGCGGAAAACTGCCATCCGACATTGGTCATATGCTACCTAGCATCCAATGGCTTATCTTGGGTGAAAACAATCTTGACGGCCACATCCCAAATTCATTTGGCAATGCTTCAGAGCTAGAACTAGTAGACTGGTCATCTAATTCGTTCACTGGACAGATTCCAAGTTATTTGGGTAAACTACACAAATTATCCCATCTAAACCTCGGCAGAAACAAACTTGAAGCAAAGAGACAGTCAAAGATGGCAATTTTTAAGTGCATTAAGCCGTTGTCCTCTAGAAATGCTCTCATTATATGGAAATCAACTACACGGACTTCTGCTGAATTTTGTTGGTAACCTATCCATCAAACTTGAACAACTAAATTTAGGTGAAAACAACTTATTCGGGATAGTCCCACCAAGAATAGGAAAATTCCGTGACTTAACTAGGCTGACACTGAGCTACAATAATCTTACAGGCACAATTGAAAAATGGGTTGGGCCTCTAAAGAACCTGCAAGGTTTACATCTTGAAGGAAATACCTTTGTTGGACCAATACCAAAGTCCCTTGGCAATATGAACAAGTTAACATCCCTCTATCTTTCCAGAAACCAATTTGATGGTGTTATGGCATCCAACCTAGGAAAATGTTCATAACTCACAAATTTGGATCTTAGTTACAACAATATCCAATGTAGCATACCTCTATGGATGTCTAACCTGAAGCAACTCATGGAACTACAGCTTTCATCGACCAAGCTTACTGGGGAAATTCCTAATAATTTGGACCAATGTGATAATTTGATAACTATCCAAATGGACCAGAACAGGCTAACAGGGGAAATCCCAACATCTTTTGGTAATCTAATGGCCTTGAACATGCTTAATCTTTCTCACAACAATTTGTCGGGCTCCATCCCAGAAACTTTAAGTGACTTACAACTCCTCAGTAAGCTGGATCTTTCTCAGAATCATCTGCATGGGGAAATTCCAAGAAATGGAGTTTTCAGAAATGCCACTTCCATTTATCTTGAAGGAAATTGGGGACTGTGCGGAGGGGTGGCAGACCTCCAAATGTCGTTATGTTCTGCTGTTTCTCATAGACCAGAGACAGAGTACTATTTGGTCAGAATATTGGTTCCAATACTTGGCTTCATTTCACTCATAATATGTTGGCTTACATTATAATCCTAAGGAAGAATACATCACATAGAACATATGTATCCTTTCTTTCATTTGGTAAGAAATTCCCAAGAGTTTGTTACGGTGATCTAAACCGAGCAATGGGGAACTTCTTAGAGACAAACCTCATTGGAAAAGGAAGCTATGGTTCAGTATACAGAGGAAAGTTAACTCAAGCTAAGATACAAGTAGCCATCAAGGTTTTTAACCTTGATATGAAATGTGCAGACAAAAGTTTTGTAACGGAATGTGAGGTTTTAAGAAGCATCCAACATCGAAACCTTGTACCTATCCTAACTGCATGTTCAACGATAGACAACAATGGTGATGCTTTCAAAGCTCTAGTCTACGAATTCATACCTAACTGGGACGATAGGGTACATAGCTCCTGGTACAGTTATTCACACACTTTCCTTTTCTTCATGGCCATCAGTTATTTACATTAAAACCAAATGTCCAGGTTTCGATCAGTGGGGATGTTTACAGTTTCGGAATAGTACTCCTAGAGATGTTGATTGGCAAAAGACCGACAGATCCTTTATTTGAGAATGAAGCCAACATGGTCAACTTTGCAGAGAGGAACTACCCTGATCAGATACTACATAATGTTGATGCTTGTCTTGATGGAGAATGCAAGGCCTATATCCAAGCAAACATTGGAATAGAAGATGCGGCCTATGGATGCTTGTTACCGCTCATGCAAGTCGCCCTTTCTTGTACGCGTCTGATCCCAGGGGAGCGAATGGACATACGAGAAGTGGCCGCTAGGTTGCATTCAATCAGAACGTCATACATTAAGACAACCAGACGAGATCAGGTCATGCTTCATTAGAGAGGTTTACGATGGTCATGATCTCATGTTATAGCAGGTTGAGTTTGTCCTTGATATTTGTAGTAGGCACGAGTGCACTGTAGCCACTGTAGAGATTGGGAAAGCGTTGAACCCTTTGGTCTCGGGCCGCTGTATATATTGATCAATTGTCGTGGCTTACAAGTTTTGGGAGATCGCTAGGAATCCTCCTCAGAGTTGTACACGAGAGGGAAACAGAAGATTACATCGGGAGGAAGAACCAGACAGAAGAAGAGATAGAAGTTTGAAGTATACACACACATATCTATCTATCTATCTAACATCCTCCCTCAATCTAAACCTATGAAGATTTGTCTAGATTTAGATTGTATTTGAACTCATTCATCCTCCTCGTGGTAAGTGGTTTGGTGAAGCCATCGGCAAGTTGATCTCCTGTAGGAATAAACCTGATGTCAAGTAGCTTTTGAGCTACCCTTTCTCTGACAAAGTGGAAATCAACTTCTATATGTTTTGTCCGTGCATGAAAAATAGGATTTGCTGAAAGGTAGGTTGCACCAATGTTGTCACACCATAACCTTGCAGCTTGTGAAACTTTGATTCCTAGTTCACAGAGAAGAGTCTGGATCCACATAACTTCAGCAGTTGCATTTGCCAATGCTTTATATTCTGCTTCAGTGCTGGATCTAGAGACGGCAGCATGTTTCCTTACACTCCATGATATAAAATTTGATCCCAGAAATATAGCAAATCCACCTGTGGACCTTCTATCATCAACACACCCTACCCAATCTGCATCAGAATATGCACTTACTAGCATAGATGGTGACTTGATAATCTTAACTCCAAGTCCCATTGTAAACTTTAAATACCTCACAATCTGCTTAACTGCCGTCCAATGAACTGTACTAGGAGCATGCAAATATTGACATACCTTATTAACAGAATATGAGATATCAGGCCGAGTTAAAGTCAAGTACTGTAGTGCACCAACAACACTTCTGTAATTTGTTGCATCCTCTGGACCAAGTGCCTCTCCTCCCTGAACTGAAAGTTTCTCTGAAGTTGAGAGTGGTGTACTTACTGGCTTACAATGCTCTAGTCCGACCCTTTTTATAATATCACTAGTATATTTCTCCTATGTTAAAAGTATGCCATCTTTCACCTGTTTTACTTCAATGTCGAGAAAATGGTGAAGATTACCCAAGTCCTTCAATGCAAACTCCATATTAAGATCCTGAAGAAGGCATGTGGTGGCATCTAGAGTGGAACTGGCAACAATTATATCATCAACACAAACAAGAACAAACACTGTTACATTGCCTTTGTTATAAAAGAATAGTGAGGTATCTGCCTTTAATGGAGTAAACCCAAGTTGTTGTAACTGAGTACTTAATCTTGACTACCAGGCTCTAGGGTCCTCCTTTAATCCATACAGAGCTTTATCTAATTTGCAAACATGATGTGGTGTGCTTTTGTTCTCATACCCTGGTGGTTGCCGCATGAACACTTCTTCCTCAAGAACACCATGAAGAAACGCATTCTGAACATCTAGCTGTCGTAGACTCCAACCTCTAGAAATATCAATAGATAGTACAAGTCTGATAGTAGCTGATTTAATAATGAGACTGAAAGTATCCTCATAATCAATCTCAAATCTTTGTTTGAAACCTTTTGCAACTAGTCTAGCCTTGTATCTATCTATACTTCCATCTGCCTTTCTTTTAATCTTGTAAACCCGCTTGCCATCAATAACATTTTTACCTCTTCCTGGTGGAACTAGATGCCAAGTTTTATTTTTCATAAGAGCTTGATATTCACTATCCATAGCTTCTTTCCACTCTTTTTGTGCAAGTGCATCACTAAGATGTTCAGGTTCACCAACACTAGTAAGAAAAGCATGTTTGCGACTGTCATAGCTTACGGTGCCATCTTTATACTCTTTAGGCTTGAATATTCCACACTGTGACCTGGTACTGCGCTGAGAAACTTCAGATATACGGGCAGAAAACCTTGGTGCAGAAATTGTTGGTGCAGTATTTTCATTTTCGGAAGTACACAACTCAGATGCAGAAGATCCTAAAACAACCAGCTCAGCTGCAGAAGATCCAGGCACAACCTCCGGAGGAGATCCACCATCCTAGTGCTCCAGATCTGAGGCATCCGACACACTAGAAGGAATCCGCCTCGCATCGGGCGTGCGAACCGGAGAACTCCGCGTGGCAGCTATGGGTGCCGCCCGCTCGGGTGCGCGACAAGAAATCTGATTGGCGGGCCCTACGTTGGTCAGCCTGTCGACTGAGGAGTCGGCCCGCTCGCGCGAGGCATCTAGTGAATCGCAACCACCCACGATTGGGCTGGTAGGCTCACCTTGGTCAGCCACGGAACCGGTGGCCAACCCAGCCTTGCCACTTGGCATTGAACCAGGTGCTGCTGTGCGAGACAGGAGATCCTTCTCGGATCGCACGTCCCCCAGACTGCTGCGCTGTACCAAACCATCATATCCAGCCCTGTTTTCGCCCGTTTCTGCGCACATAAAATCATGTCTAGAAATAGCATTGTTATCATCAGCAGCATTATTTTCATCCAAACTTTTTTCTATTGGACTCATCTCATGACCAGTTTCAATTAATTCGCCCCCATGATCAGGAGAAGTCAAAGGATCAGAAAGAAGTGAAATTTCTTCACGAAGAAGAGCGCCTGCGTTGGGATGAAGTTTAGCAAAGGGAAAAATTGTCTCATCAAAAATGACGTCACGAGAGATATAAATTCATCCCGTGGAAACATCAAGGCACTTGTAGCCTTTGTGAAGATTACTATAGCCAAGGAAAACACATTGAGTTGACCGAAACTCAAGTTTGTGGTGATTGTAAGGTCGAAGATTAGGGTAACAGGCACAACCAAATATTTTTGGAGAATTGTAAACTGGTTTTTGATGATACAGACGCTCTAGAGGAGTTGAATTTCCAATGACTTTACTAGGAAGACAGTTGATAAGATATGTGGCAGCAATAAAAGCCTCGTCCCAATATTTGAGTGGCATAGAAGCATGAGCAAGTAGAGACAACCCTAAATTAACAATATGACGGTGTTTGCGCTCGGCAGAACCGTTTTGTTGGTGAGCATGTGGACAAGAGACATGATGTTGGATGCCCACACTTCGAAAGAAGGAATTGAGTTTCTCATACTCCCCTCCCCAGTCACTTTGGACTGCAAGAATTTTTCTGTCAAAGTGACATTCAACTAGTTTTTGAAATTATTGAAAGATAGCAAAAACTTCAAATTTGTGTTTAAGCAGGTATATCCAACTGAACTTGCTATAATCATCAATGAAGCTAACATAATATATTTTTTTCTTCCAAAAGAATCTCTGGCATGACCCCATACATCACTGAATATAAGCTCTAAAGGAGCATGAGAAACACTAATAGACCTAGGATAAGGAAGTTGGTGACTCTTGGCACATTGACAAGCCTCACAAACAGACTCTCTATTTTCTCTACTTGACAAAGGAAGATTGTCTTTATTAACTACTTGCTCAACTATAACAGAAGATGGATGTCCTAATCTTTGATGCCATCTTGCCAAGGAGGTCTTGACGACGGAGTAAACTTGACGACGACGCTTGCGACTAAAAGATCTTGATGTGATGGGGTAGAGACCGCCAATGCATCTACCATGATAGAGGAGTTCCCTCGTTGCCCGATCCTTAATGAAAAAATATTCAGTATGAGTTTCAAAGAAGACATTATTATCGAACGTTAAACGAGACATTGATGCAAGATTTTTGTTAGCTTGAGGGACATGAAGAACATCCGTTAGAACAAGATCACATTTGGATGTAGGGGAATTAATGAAAGCATGACCAATATGATGTATGTCCATACCTCCACCAGTTGCGGTAGTGTTCACTTGATCGTTGCCATAGTATCTTTCACGAGCTGCAAGCTTCTCAAGCTCACCAATGATGTGATCGGTTGCTCCAGAATCAACATACCACACGGTATCTCCTTCTCCTCCTTGTTCTCTCAAGGCAGCAAGAACATGACGCTCTTCGGGCACATAATTCTCATCGTACCTATGCCAACAATCAAGTACCTCATGTCCAGGCTTCTTGCAGAGTTGGCACCTAGGTCAGGGCCGGCCACCGTTGTTGCTGGAGGGACGTGAGCCATTGTTGTTGAAGCGCCCACGTCCATTGTTGCCGCTGTTGCCGCGACCTCTCGGCCTTGCTGACCTTGGTGACCACTGACCACGACCACGACCACCATTACCGCGGCCACGGGTCATGGCGTTCACCGAGGACTGTCGCAGATTTGTTCCTCGCAGCAAGTTGATGCGGGCTTCAAAGCTTAAAAGCTGATTGTAGAGCTCGGTGACGGTGACTGGTTCAACGCGAGCAGAGAGCGCTGAGACCACCGAGTTGTACTTGAGGTCCAGTCCCTTCAGGACGAAGGAGACGATCTGTAATGGCCTGGCTTATTAGGGATGATAGACTACTCATATCAATAAGGAATTCCTTCTTTTCCGGGAGCCCATTCAGACAGAACTCCAAAGTTAAGCGTGCTCAGCTTGGAGTAGTGTCAGGATGGGTGACCGACCGGGAAGTTGCTACCGGATGCGCACGAGTGAGGACAAAGTGCGCAGAAAAGACTAGTATTGATCTGTGGGGACAGTCTAGATCCCGCCAGGAGTAACAACCACCGGCGGGTGTGTCCGGAGCGTTATAAATTGGTATCAGAGCCAACCCTCGCGGTTACACGGATGTTTGCAGACAGGAGCGCGGTCATGTTGTTCATGACGTTTGTGACCCGTCGTGGCACACGGCATGATACATGTACCGGACTGGATGCACAGACGTATGTGCCAAGAGGGAACGTTCCTGTGGCCCGACGAGGACGTCGGTTCCTCTGAGTGGGGGTGTATGTAATGGTCTGGCTTATTAGGGATGATAGACTACTCATATCAATAAGGAATTCCTTCTTTTCCGGGAGCCCATTCGGATAGAACTCCAAAGTTACGCGTGCTCAGCTTGGAGTGGTGTCAGGATGGGTGACCGACCGGGAAGTTGCTACCAGATGCGCACGAGTGAGGACAAAGTGCGCAGAAAGGACTAGTATTGATCTGTGGGGCTAGTCTAGATCCCGCCAGGAGTAACGACCACCGGCGGGTGTGTCCGGGGCGTTACACGATCTCCCCATCAGAGAGAGCAGTGCCCGTGCAGGCAATCTCGTCCGTCAGGGCCTTGATCTTGGCGAGGTACTCCGGCATGCCCAGGTTGCCCTTCTAGAGGTTTGCAAGAGCTATGCGGGTGTTGATGAGCTGCGATTGCGTTTGCGCAGCGAAGAAGGAGTGGATGGCGCTCCACACCTCAGCCGACGTCTGAAGCGTTACGACCTGCGCAAGAACCTCATGAGAAAGAGACCCCGTAAGGTATCCTTGGAGTTGTTGCTGTTGGGCGTACCAGATCGTTCGAGCGACATTGAATACCTGCTCTTCCTTCCCATCGTTGGTGATGGTGATGGTGGCAGGGGGCGCCTGGCTTGCAGCGTCCAGATAATGATCCATCTATGCCCCCTTGATTTGGGGTAGCACGATGGCCTTCCATAGGAGAAAGTTTGTCCTCGTCAGTTTTTCTGACGGAGGTGGCCCGAGGGAGCTAGCTGTGCTGCCGGAGGTTGAAGACAAGGCATAGGTGTGGCCGGCGAATTGGGAGGTCAGGGAACTCATGGTGGACGTGGCGAGCATGGAGATGGTGGAAGCAGCGGTGGATGCAGCGGTTCCTGCCATGGCTAATCTCGGCGGCGGCTAGGCGGATTTCCTCTCGGGCTAGGTGGGCTTTCTCTCGAGTTGCTAGATGCGTGAGGATATGGCTCTGGCTCTGATGACCATGTAGAGATTGGGAAAGTGTTGAACCCTTTGGTCTCAGGCCGTTGTATATATTGATCAATTGTCGTGGCTTACAAGTTTTGGGAGATCGTTAGGATTTCTCCTCAGAGTTGTACACGAGAGGGAAACAGAAGATTACATCGGGAGGAAGAAGCAGACACAAGAAGAGATAGAAGTTTGAAGTATACACGCACATATCTATCTATCTATCTAACAGCCACGAGTACACTGCATGGGTTGAGTTTGTCCTTGACAAGGTAGCCACGAGTACACTGCATGGGTGTGTGTGGCGGCGGTGTCGTCGTGATTGTTGGAGGCGACCAGGGTGTGTGTGTCGCGAGTGTGAAATACCCCCAGTTTCTACGGATATAAAGAGGACAAGCAGTGCTAATGCTAATCCGCGCGACTGACTCAATCCCTTACAGACTTCATAGATTGTAATGCTTATCAGAGCGCTCACGTCTCCCCATTCGTGCTCCGGGTTGTACTTGTTCCTGTTAGTATTTTCAGTGGTTGTTGGGTTAGTTAATTTCACTTAATTTGTGTCACCCCCTGATGCAACTATGGTGGTTTGCTCGCTGTTTCATGAAAAGGCAGAGTACCTGCTAGTTACTAGTTTCTAATAAGAGAGAAATTTGCGGCACCTTAATTAGTTAGCTCTTTTTTTTGGAAAAAATGATAATTGTGCATACTTACTGATAGAGATTTTGTAGCAAGGTGTCAAATGTTCATGAAGTGCACCTCATCAGCTCTTAGCTGTGAGATAGTAAAGATGACATACTTGAGTGCCAACGTGAGAATATGGCTCAAATCTAGATTCTAACAACATTGTGATCCAGTAATACGAAGACTTTGCCCGCGAAAAAAAAGTGAGGCTACTGTCAAGATTTAAAATTATGTAATGATACATCTTTTTTTGCGGGGTCTGTAATGATACATATATTCTGAATAGTCTTTGATAAAAACATATTTATGCTTTTACATGGTTGTTCAATTACTCTAGCACAACAAAGCAAAAAAAGAGAGAAAATACAAATGTGTAATATGTGGATAGAAATATGATTTGTTATGTGCCTAGCTGAAAAATGTCTTCAGTCAATCAAGTCCGCTGGAGGTGAACCAAGCTAATTAAGTACTATTACGTACTATAGCTTAATACAGATCGCTCCGACTCGATTTTGGCTCCTGATGGTTGCAGGACACGCACCGGAGTTGCCACATGAGGACGGACACCATGCATGGCTTGTACACGTCCCGCTTGCCGCACCGCGGGCACTGCCCTGGGCACGAGAAGCTGCCGTTCTCCCGGCGCTGGCGACGCAGCGTCTCCGTGCCGGCTGCAGTAGGCCGCCAGGGTCAATCAGCCGCTCGCCGCACAGGACGCAGTACTCCTCCTGTTTCCCGTCGTCGTCGTCGGCCGCGTAGAACTCCCGGTCGCAGTGGGCGCAGTAGACGCTCCGGAACGTGCGCGGCGGGAGGACGAGGACGAGGCAGAGCCGACGGTACCGCCGCTTGATGTCCTCGTGCGTGACGCTGCCGCGGGAGACGACGCCGAGGATGCCGTACCAGTTCCTGACGGCCGCGGCGGCGTGGACCTCGTAGGCGGCGAGGGCGCGGAAGCCTTGGAGCGACCCGCAGCGCGCCTCGGCCTCCCTGGCAACCCGGAGCGACCCGGCGACGTCGCCGGCGAGGAAGCGCTCCTCGGCGATCAAGGAGCTTCTCGGTCTCCTTTGAGTCACTGCTGCTCCTGCCACCGGCCGCCATGGAAGCGCGCACGTTTACCTACCCCGCGTTGCGTGACATCTCGCGTCGATGGCCAGCGTCAGCACATATATGGCATCCTGTGGGTGAATCCGGAAAGGTCACGTGTCCGATTCCGATTCACAGTTAGGGACGGCTCACGGCTCACGGCCACCCAACAAAACGGAATAAGCCTTTACTGCACCGGAAAATACACTTTGGTTTCTAGTTTCAGGTTTGCTATTTCACATCTAGATGTAATATACTATCTCACATCTAAATCTAGAGCCGTTGATCTTTGTTTGTCTTTAAAGTTCGCGCAACGTGATTGTCTCCTTCGCGCGCTCGTTCGCATCCTGTTGTCGTACGCCGCAGCCTCTGTCCACGTCCACGCGAGTGGGTGGGCTGTTCCTGTTTTGTTTTTTTGGGCCACGTGCCAAGTCATGGGCTGCGGTTTCGTTGTTGGGCTTTTGCACTGGAATTCAAAGAGACCGAGTCATCATTGCTGGCCGTTCTAACCAGACTTGGTTCCGATATGTGATCAAGCTGATGTTGTGTGTGTGTTTTTTTAGCAAATGATGTTTTGTGTGTTGTGGTGGAAAGCTCTGCTAAACTGTTTTAAGCAGTGCCCTCATCCCGAGATCGATGGACTTTTTTTTAGTAAAAAGAGAAAGAAGTTTGTCCCACTGCAGCCTTTTTCCAGTAATGATGTAATTAGCCATACCAAGGTTTTTAGCAGGGCAATGTTATAGTTGTACAATATAAATGCACTTTTTTACAACGTTGATGTACTGACTAATTTTTTGTGCATCACCATAGGATAAACTTTGCTATAAGATTTTTTTTTTCTGTTTTTCATTATTTTTTCATTACTTTTTTTCCTTTTTATTGTCTTTTGAAATCCATGATTTTTACAATTTTCTAAGTATTCTTTAAATCCACCGCTTAATTTAGTTCTCGTAGTTTTCATGCAAGTGCTCTACCTTTCGCCTCGCTTGTTGTTGCTTGTTTTATTGTGTATCCTATTGTTGGCCTAGGCCTGTTCGGTTCTGTTTTTGTGACTCGTAACCGGGGTCAGATTTTTTTGTCCCAATTGCAAGTTCAGCCTCGACTCACAACTAGGACCCAATCATTTTTCGTCCCAGTTGCAAGTCCGACCTCGAGTCCCAACTGGGACCCAACCATTTTTTGTCCCACTTGCAAATCCACCCTCGACTCGCAATTGGGACTGGACCATTTTTTGTCCCAGTTACAAGTCTGCCCTCGACTCGCAATTGGGACCCGACAATTTTTTCCCCAGTTGCAAGTCCGCTCTCGAGTCGCAACCGGGACCCGGCCATTTTTTGTCCTAGTTGCAAATCCACCCTCGACTCGCAATTGAGACCTGACCATTTTTTGTCCCAGTTGCAAGTCCGCCCTCTACTCGCAACTGGGATCCGACCATTTTTCGTCCCAGTTGCAAGTCCACCCCCGACTCGCAACTGGGCCCGACGTTTTTGTTCCAGTTGCAAGTCTGCTCTCGACTCGCAACTTGGGACCCGGGCTTTTTTTCTAGTTGCAAGTCCATCGTCGACTCACAAGTCGGGCCTATTTTTTTCATAATTGCAAGTCCATTGTCAACTCGCAATTGGGGCCTGAATTTTTTTGTCCCAGTTGCAATATCCCTCTCGACTTGTAACCCAGACCTGATTTTTTTTGTCCAAGTTGCAAGTCCACCCTCACCTTGCAACTGGGGTCTGATCTTTTTTGTCCGAGTTGCAAGTCCGCCGTCGAGTCGCAACTGAGGCCCGACTTTTTTCCCGGTTACATTTGCACTCTCGACTCGCAACTAGGTCTCGACATTTTTTATTATAATTGCAAACCCACCCTCGACTCGCAACTGGGGCTCAGCCTTCTTTTGTTCGAGTTGAAAATCCACCCTCAATACGTAAGGGGGGTCCAACCATTTTTGTCCTAGTTGTAAGTCCACTCTCAACACAAATGGGGCTAGAGTTTTTTTTGTCCAAGTTGCAAGTCCACCCTCGACTCGCAACTGGGGCCTAACCTTTTTTTGTCCGAGTTGCAAGTCCACCTTTGACTCGCAACTAGGGTCCAACTTTTTTTGTCCGAGTTGCAAGTACACCCTCGACTCGCAACTCGGGTCCAACCTTTTTTTATCCGAGTCGCAAGTCCACCCTCTACTCGCAACTAGGAGTCAACCTTTTTTGTCCAACTTGCAAGTCCAGCCTCGGCTTGCAACTGGGGGCCGACCTGTTTTAGTCCCTATTACGAATCCAACCTCGATTTGCAACTGGGGCCCGACCTTTTTTTTCTCAGTTGCAAGTCCACCGTCGACATGCAATTGGGGCTTGACCTTTCCTCGTCCCAGTTGCAACTCCACCCTCGGCTCGCAACTTGGGCCCAACCTTTTTTGTCCGAGTTGCAAGTCCAAACACGACTCACAACTAGGGTCCGACCTTTTTTATTCCCAAACGAGAGTCCACCCTCGACTTGCCACTAGGGCTCTCGGGCCCAACCTTTTTTGTCCGAGTTGCAATTCTAAACTCGACTCACAACTAGGGTCTGACCTTTTTTATTCCCAACTGAGAGTCCACCCTCGACTTGCCACTAGGGCTCCGATATTTTTTTGTCCTAGTTGTAAGTCCACCCTCGTCAGCGAACAAACTGCAAACGATCCGGCCCAAGTAGCTAGGATACATTTTTCGTCTTTCTTTTGTTTTGTTTTCTTCATGTTTTTTATTTTATTTATTTATCATTTTTCTTCATTGGTTTTCCTCTGCTATTTTCTTCAAAGGTTGATTTCATTTTTTCTGATTCCTTTTTCCTTTTTCATAAATTCACAAGTTTCAATACTTGTTTCAAAAAAATTTAATTTGTTCATTTTTCTAAAAAAAATCATGTTTATCAATTTTTTAAACAAATCAAAATGTGTTCATTTTTTGTTCTCTGCTTATTTTTCCATTTTCTCTATTTGTTTTTCTCATTTTTTATTTTTTCCAGTTCACTTTTAGTTCAATGTATATAAAAAACTTTGCTTTTAGTTCATCGTATATAATCAAGTTCACCATACACTGTATATTTGCAAAAAATTAGTGTGTATTTTGAAAATGGTCATCATATATTAAAGAATTGTTCATCATATATTGTAGAAATTTTGGTATTCGTTAACATTTTTTATAATTTGAAATAAATTATGTAAAATCCTGAACTGGACCGAACTTTGTTCCTTACTGAAAATTAATTATAAAGTATAAGAGTCAAAAACGCAAAAAGTTATAATCGTTGGTAGCCTAGAAGCTAACGATGAGAGGTGTACTTGTACAACGATCATACGCAAAAGCTAACAAATAGATGTTAGCACTAGGGATCAGTTTTTTGTTTCCAGAAAAAGTTAGTGATCAGTTTTTTGTATGCGTAGCTAGTGACCAGGATTTTTATTTTTTTATTTTTTGTTGAGAGGAGCTAGTGACCAGATTTGCATTAGGGCTGGCCGCATAGGCGGACGCATGACGAGCTGGTTTTTACTAGTTGAGTTCCATTATACAAGCAACACTTTCTGCAGATAGGTGCCCGACATGCCATCAAGCCGTTGATGCATGGGATGAAAGGTGCAGCCATGCATTCAAAACAGCATCGTGCACATCCTGAGCGAGGAAGGATCGTACACACTAGTTTCGGTTTTAGTTTTGGGCTTTAACAAATTAAAATCAAACAAATAGGACAAAAAATAAAAAATAAGATGACACTGACATCATACTTAGATGTGAGATATTATCTCACATCTAGATGTGATATAGACGGACCTAATTTTAGGTCTCCTATATGGGGATATTATATTTTTAAAGTCAAACTACTTAGAACCAATTTTTAGAATAAACTTGACTTACTTTTGCAAAAGTATATAAATTTTCACGAAAAAGAACAACATTGACTTCATGGAGAAAAAGACAAAAATTATTTGCTATTATAGATCACTATTCACACTATTTTGGCTAAAAAATTGTCTTTTTTTGAAAAGAAATCAAAGGGGGACTTTTTGTGGAATTTTTCTCACGATTACAATGGAAGGTCAAGTTCATTTTCAGAATTTTTTAACTTTTTGTTGAATTACTAATATATTTTTCCATATATGGTGAAGAAACACGTTTCTTTTCTTTCCACGAGAGGCATGCATTTACTTCTCGTTGAGGCACGGATTTGCTTCCTCGAGAGGCACAGACGTGCCTCTTGGGAAAAAAATGGTGTGCCTCTTCGTAAAGAAAAAAACATGTTCCCAGTCTGGCTTTTCCATTCGTTCTTTTGTCCAAAAAAATTCTTCAAAACATATTAATATGGGATCTAATTTTGAAGATCTCGATGTGGGGATCTACTGGTGAAAACAGTTTGTGATTAGGACACATAGTTTTAGTGATAAAACATTTTAAATAACCGAATCTATGAAAAAACGAAAAACTCCTAGATTGCGACAAGTGGCGCAAATGCAGCACGCCACTTGTCGCAAACTGGTAAGGTGGGAGTGATATTTAGAAGGAGTACTCCTTAATTATTCATTACGAATTTAAAAGGAGTGGTTCTTCCACGTAGCGACTATATCATGCATTTGGCAATACGGTATGATGTCTTGCTGAAGCGACTACAGTACTAGGGCCGACGCATCCGCGAAAAAGAGAAGGAAATGGGGGGAAACCTAGGGATCAATACATGGTCTCTAGGAAGATGGGTGGCACTGCTAACCATTCCGCCCGCTTCCCGTTTGTGGTAAGTTCTAGGGGTGCGACCTACTTGAGGCATTTCGAGCCAGTTTTCTCCGGGTTTTCTTTTGTTCTTTTGTTTCTTCCTTTTTTCTGCTCAACAGTTTTTTTCATTCTTTTTGCATTTGTTTCTTTGGTTTCTTTCATTTTCTCTTTTTCTTTGGTTCATTTCGTTTCTTTTATGGTTTTTTTGGGTTTCTTTGTTTCTTTTAGTTTTCATTCTACATTTTTTGTGTATGTCAACACCATTTTTCTAATAGACGTTTAACATTTTTCCAATACAAACTTGATATTTATTAATACATGGACAATATTTTTTCTATACACATTTTTTAAATTCTTGATTAACATTTTTTAATTACAACATAACATATTCTAATACATGGTCAACATTTTTTCTATGCACACTTAACTTTTTTAATGCTTGGTTACCATTTTCTAATTGCAATATTAATTTTTTAACACATGGTCAACATTTTTTTCAAATACATTAAACTTTTTTATATGCTCGATTATCTTTTTAAAATACTTGTTCAATATTTTTCCAAATGCTGGATTACCATTTTTATATACATGATCAAAATTTATCATCAATTTTTAATGTGTTGTCCGCATTTCTTCTATACACATTTATCATATTTCAAATGCTTGACTAATATTTTTATAATAGTTTTTCAACATTTTTTACAAAATCTTTATTAACATTTTCATATACATGATATAATATTTTTTATTATTTTTTAATACTTGTTAAACTTTTTTCAATACACATTTAATATTTACAAATGCTAGATTAATTTTTTTCAAACACTTCTTCAATATTTTTTTAAATGCTTGATTAACATTTTTTTAAATACATGATCAAATTGTTTCATACACGTTTTTTGTATATATTTTTCGTATATGTGATAAAAACATTTCTGTACACATTAACATTTTTCATATGATTGATCTACATTTATCAATTCTTTTATATTTAGTTAGAATATTTGGAGGTATAAGAAAAGGAAAAAAAACAAAAACAAAAACAATAAACGCGAAAATCGGAGGCTGTTGTTTCAGCGCGCCTGGGTCAGCCCAACCCACGCCACCCTTCAACGAGTGCCAGTTCTTCTGACCTTTCACTGGGTTTTATGGGCTTTGGGAAGGTTCCATGTTTCATTTCTCTTTCTATGTGTTTCTTTACGGTTTCATTAGATTTTTCTTCCTCTTTTTCAGTTTGTTTTTCCTTTTTTTTTCTTATTTTCAAGCTTTAACTTTTTAATACACGTTCTACATTTTTTGTATATATGCAGAACCATTTTTGGCACATGTTGAATATTTTCAGATTACATGATAAACATTTGTTAAAATACACGTTCGAACACTTTTCTTCCTTCATGTAAACCATTTTTAAATACACAGTATAAAAATTCAAATGTTGTGAAACATTATTCTAAAATTACATGAACATTTGTTTACATTGTAGAAACATTTTCGAAATGTAATTAACATATTTTTGGAAAAGGGAACCTGTTTTAAATACGAGTACATTTTCAGTGATAATTTTTTATTGAAATAAAAAATGAACAGATCCCATTAAGTGTTCTTTAATGATATGGCACCTATTCTTTAAATTAAGCAAACATAGTTTTTTTACATTGTATAATTTTCTTAAATGTAACAAACTTTTTTTTGATAATACGTGCTTATTATTTAAATGTCAGAAACATTGTTTTAAAACACGTGAACATTCTTTAAATTTCATAAGCATTTTTGACTGCTATCAATATTTTTTAAAGTTTACACGGACATTATTTACATCTTATATACTTTTTTAAGGCTTAATGTACAATTTATAAATTGAGTAAGTAACTTTTGAAATATACGTATTTTAAGAATTTTTGAAATATAAATAAGAGAAAAAGGAGAAAAAAATAACAAATTAACACATGCGTAATGAAGCGACACAAACGTAAGTTCATACTGGGCCGGCCTATAGGCGCTCAAAATATTTGATGCTCTTTGTCTCATTAAAAAGTATAAAGGGTGACGCACAATGGCGCGTCCACTGGGCCGGCCTGTTGTTGCTCAACACAGCAGGTACACGCTATTATAGTTGGAATGTTTGCAATATATTTCAATGTGATTACTTGTCTGAAATATTACCACTCAAACAAGGCTTCTCTGAAATATAAACATGTAGATTAATAATATGCGAGCTAAAAATGAAAATACATTTGTTTTATTGTGTTTGATTTTTGTATATAGTTGTAAAATACTTATGAAATATAAATAGTATAATATGATCAAAATTCTCAACATGTTTGCATGTTGAAGTTGGCTTTTTTCTATGCATGGTTGCATGTTTTTTAACACGGTACATACACATACGCTGATATATACACGCACACGCACACCCCATCCATATGAGCACCTCTGAGATACTAAGCCGATATATCATCTTAGGATTGACGAATAGTCGACGAGAACGTATCCTCCCACTGAACGCACATTGCCAGAAATCTTAAAATAAATCCAAAAATAAATGCGAGCATCAGGACTTGAATCTTATGGGTTAGGGAGATCACTGTGCACCTGACCATCCAATCATAAGTTGCATGTTGAGTGAGTGTCTGTCCTATTTAAGATCGATGCTTAGGTGACATGCTAGCATATTGAGAGAAATAGCTTAGCGGAGGCTAGCTATTTAGATATAGAAGAGGACGAGTACCAATGGCGAGCGACATTTTTAATGTTGTCGTTTCTAGTGGTTCTTTTTCTTCTTTTCAGTGGTTTTAAAAAAGTAAGAAAATTAATATAATTTTAGCACTAAGCATTTTCTATTTTTTTCCCAAAAAGTATTATAAACTTGATCATTTTTTTAATAAACTTGAAAAATAATTTAGAATTAGCAAACAATTATCTAAGAAATGCACTTTTTTTAAATGGTCACATTATTATGTTCCACCATTTTTTTTGAAAATTTAGAACATTTTTTGAAAGCAAATATAACCCAAAATAGAAAACGTATTAGAGAACTGCTAGAGAAAACAAAAGAAGAAAGAGAAAAGAAAGAAAAAACCTAACCCTGGGCATATCGTAACCGAACCAATATAACCGAATTGTCGGTTAATGCGGTTTTGGTCTTCGATTCGGTTTCCATTTTTCGCTTATTCGATATTTGGGTTCGGTTTTGACCAAAACCAGCTAAAAGTTTCCTAAAACTAGGAAAACAAGAGTAGTCGGTTACAGACCGACACTACTGCTGCTACACTTAACAGTAGCGTGTGTCCGTGGCCCACCGCTACCGCTATGTGTGCACGACGCCACTTGGTGGGCCTCACTTAGTAGCAGCGTGGGTGACAGACCGACGCTACTGCTGCTACACTTAGCAGTAGCGCCGGCTTGTGACCCAGGCTACTATTAAGCCAGCCTTATCGTCTTCCCGCCGCGGCCCGTCCTCCTCACTGTCTCCTCACACTTTCTCACAGCCGTTGCCCACTCTCTTTGCCGCTGCAGTTGCCCGCTCTCTTTGTCGTCGCCCTCGTCCCCCATTGCCCCGAGGTAGCTCGCCGCCCTCCTCTCTCCTCCCTCCTCTCGCTGCCCAACGTCCCCCTCTGCTCCCTCCTTCCTTCTCTCGCCACCTTCCTCTCGCCGGCCACCGTCCTCCTCTCGCCGGCCACCGTCCTCCTCTCCTCTGGCCTCCTTGTCCTCCCTCCCTCCTGCATCCTCCAATCTGCCTCCCTCCTCCTCTCACAGGACGCCCTCTCCTCCCTCCCTCCCTCCCTCCCTCCTGCCTCCCTCCTGCCACCCTCCCTCCCCTCCCCTCCCCTATGCATTTTCTATTTTATAGTTTGTAGTTTGCTAAATTTATTTGGTAGGATTTTCTAGGGTTGAAGAAGTAGACAGTAGGTAAAATAATTTGGTTTATTAGGAATCAAATTGGATATTCTCATATGTAAGTTCTAGGTTTTAGTGTTTTATTAATTTAGTTTTTGTAGTACATATATTGAATTTCAAAAGTTTCATTATAAATTGATTATCAAGTGCATAAAAAATAGATGAACATTTTAGGGGAATTATTGGGAGAAGTAAAATCCAACGATGCTGAATTGAAAAATGTGAGGCATGTATTTTATTATGAAATGAAAATGTGAGGCTTGTATTTTTTTGAAATGAAAATGTGAAGCTAGGATTTTTTTTTGAAATGAAAATGTAAGGAACTATTTTTTAACATGTGAAAAATGAAAATGTAAGGAACTATTTTTTTGAAATGTAAGACTCTGTTTGAACATGTGAAGAAATGAAAATGAAAATGTGAAGAAATAAAGCTACTATTTTTTAAAATGAAAATTGAAGAAATGAAAATGTCAATAGTGTTTACATACTCATGTGTGACTCCTCATGTGGTGTAGGGTAGATCACACCGACGAGCCGCTCGACAACACCCAGAAGATCACCGACAACAACCGCATCCTCGACAACCGTCTAGTGAGTAAAGGGAAAGTATCTAGTGCTCCCAGGCTTGGGGTGCTCCCGGTGCTCCAAATGTCCGAAAAACATTTTTAAAATGTTCAAAAAATTCTGAAAAAATGCAGCACATCGATGGAACATCGATGTCTCTTGTCACAAAATTTCAAATCAAAATTTGAAACATTGCTCGAGATACAAAAATGACAAATTTTTGTACATAACATAAGTTGGGCTTTAGTTTGGCCCATTATCACATTGATGTCAAATTTGTCATTTTTGTATCTCGAACAATATTTCGAATTTTGATTTGAAATTTTCTGACAAGAGACATCGATGTTCCATCGATGTGCTGCATTTTTGTCAGAATTTTTAAACATTTTAAAAAATGTTTTCCGCATCGGAGCATCAGGAGCACCCTAGGCCTGGGAGCACTAGATACTTTCCCAGTGAGTAAAGATGATCTATTTGGACACGTGATATGTGGAGTAGTGTTGTGTAGTATTAGCACGTGTATGTGCTTGCCAAGTGCTATCTTGGCTTTTATTGTTTGTAGGGAACACCACCGAATGGCCTATGTTTTGCCGGAATGTTGATTCATTTCCGTTCGGCAAATTTCAGGCACTCGATATGTCCTATTAAAGCAAATCTCATGCCACGTGATTTGCCAAACGGGAAGTAATCAACATTCCCGCGCAACATAGGCCATTGATCCATATATGTAACGGGTTGAATTTTAGTCTGTCGATGCTATTTGAGTAACTTTCAGTCTGTTCTTGAAGGAAAATGCCGACTGTTGTCGCGGGGGTCGCTTATTCCGTCTTCTTCTCGTGATATACCTTGATAATGCACGAGAGAAGTAGGGGAAGCGACCATCACCGACGGTCAAAATATCTGTGAGGGAGTGTCCACCATATACTGTCGAAATATAAAAGAGGAAGAATCCCGACTGTTGTCGTGGGGGTCGCTTCACTCGGGAACAAAGGGATGAGCGACCATCACGTATGGTCGCAATATCAGAGAGGGAATGCACACCATATACACCATGTGAGATAGAGTGTAGCAAGGAAGATTCAATGGACCGAAAGTCAACTCGTGCTGGATAGTGACCTGTGTGTTGAGTTTCCTGGTAATTGTCGTCGGTCGATGTTTAATCTTTGAATTATGAACATAGGAAATGTCTGACAACAATAAGATCCCAGAGTGCGACTACTGTAGCAACGACCGTGGTCAGTGCATCAGGCCTCACCTGGAAGACGATCGACGCTTCACTATTAAGCTTGACAAGACTTTTGATGTTTGTACGGTATGCAACGACAACAAGTCTTTTTTTGTAATTAAGCATGACTTCTACTTCTTCAACATGTAATTTCCGTTTTTTTACAATCCGACTAGTGCATCCCCTACCATGCAAGACATTATGTCTTGGAGAAGATGGATTTCGAAGATCATGAGAATAAGGAGACAAAGGGAGTTCACCTCAGGACCCAACATGGTTACGCTTTTGCTGTAAATCTACACAATGCGGTGACCTACTCCCATTTTGGTTGCTCGAATTGGATAGCACTATGCAAGGCGTATGATTTTCAGGAGGGTATGCATGTCACCTTCGATCTTGGTCCTAAAAATGACATCGAAGATAATACCGACATTTGGGTCGATGTTGATACGCTTCCAGTTCTACCTCTATGTGAGTTTATCAAACATATTTATTAAGTAATTTATATTGTTTATTTAAAAATAGTTGACTGCTTATTTCTATTCTTCAAGAAATGTACGGAAGTAATAGACAAAACCTACTACACTTATGGGTCTGAAATAACTTGCGAGGCGATAAATCATTTTGTTTCATGGATTAATAATGTTGAGACTTTTAAGACGAGTCATCATATCCCTCTAAGTTATGATCAATACGTGCCGCTAGTCCACATGTTGAACTATAGTAACATCCGTTGAGGTATCATGGTAAGATTTTTTTATTATGTCACCAGTGCATCTTTTGCATACATTCCTCTTAAGCTAAACTACATTTATCTAAGTATGTCATTATGATGTTCTTCAACAGAAACTCTCGGCCGATTGTGCCTCGTCTTATGCATATGAAAGGTGACATGAACATTATCAGCTTACGACCAAGTTGGCCTACGTGTCACCGTAGTGCATACACGATTAGTCAAAGAGATGAGTCCCCACAATCAAAGACTGGAGAAAAGTTCTGAATGATCGCAGGGAACTATTTGGGGGCAACATCAAGCGCATCCCACAAATGGGAGACAGGTTGATCTGTATCCTCCATAATGGAGATTCAGGGGTTTACCTATTTTATGCTATTTTACCTTTGAGAGACTAGCAGGTCTTTGGTAGTATGTACTCATCATGTGCTAAGAACAATTAGCTAGTGTTGGCTATGACTAGATGGTGATGATGAGTTGTTATCATGATGATGATGAGTTATGTGCTACACCTTGTGCTAGAATGATGAGCTAGTTCTTATATGACTATGATGATGAGTTGTTATTAAGATGATGATGATGAGTTATGTGCTACATTGTGCTAGAATGATGAGCTAGTTCCTATATGACTATGATGATGAGTTGTTATTATGATGTAGATGATGTATGAGTTCTTATATGACGATGAGTTATTATGATCATGATGAGTTATTATATCATTGGGTGGAAGAAACATGGATTAGTAGGACAATCCTACTAATCCATCCTTTGGTCACTTTGGATCCATCCACATGAATCTAATCCATGTTTCTTCCACCCAATGATATAATAACTCATCATGATCATAATGATATAACAATCTCTTAATTGATACTATATCAAAATTATTATAACGATGTATAAATACAATAAAAATGAAATGAAATACATATTAAAAGTAGTAGCGCGGGGTAAAGCCTACGTTGCTACTACTTAGTAGTAGCGCTGGTGCAGAAACACACTACTGCTAACTGAATTAGGAGTAGCACGGGTGGATCAGCGCCCGCGCTACTGCTAGGATAAAAATCCATGCTACTAGTAGGGTTTTCCCTAGTAGTGTTTCCTCGTGGATGCGACCGCACCAAGGGTTCTTCATTACTCCCCTATATATTGCAGACGCGAGGTAGAGAGGATTTTTACTGCCACCTCAAATTATTTCAAATTTTACAGAAATATGCTCCATGACCATACAAGGTGGAAATGTTGAGTGAGGCCCTTCACAACATTCACGAAGGCTATTGAATCAAACATCCAAAAGAGAATCTCATATACTTATTAGCTTTCAGCCCCTATACATGATGACCCACAAGTATAGGGGATCTATCGCAGTCCTTTGGATAAGTAAGAGTGTCGAACCCAACGAGGAGCAGAAGGAAATGATAAGCGGTTTTCAGCAAGGTATTCTCTGCAAGCACTGAAATTATCGGTAACATATAGTTTTGTGATAAGGTAATTTGTAACGAGTAACAAGTAACAATAAAGTGCAGCAAGGTGGCCCAATCCTTTTTGTAGAAAAGGACAAGTCTGGAAAAACTCTTATATAGAGAAAAGCGCTGCCGAGGACACATGGGAATTATCGTCAAGCTAGATTTCATCACGCTCATATGATTCGCGTTCAGTACTTTGATAATTTGATATGTGGGTGGACCGGTGCTTGGGTGCTGTCCTTACTTGGACAAGCATCCCACTTATGATTAACTCCTATTGCAAGCATCTGCAACTACAAAAGAAGTATTAAGGTAAACGTAACCATAGCATGAAACATATGGATCCAAATCAGCCCCTTACGAAGCAACGCATAAACTAGGGTTTAAGCTTCTGTCACTCTAGCAACCCATCATCTACTTATTACTTCCCAATGCCTTCCTCTAGGCCTAAACAATGGTGAAGTGTCATGTAGTCGACGTTCACATGACACCACTAGAGGGATGACAACATACATCTCATCAAAATATCGAACGAATACCAAATTCAGATGACTACTAATAGCAAGACTTCTCCCATGTCCTCAGGAACAAACGTAACTACTCACAAAGCATATTCATGTTCATAATCAGAGGGGTATTAATATGCATAATGGATCTGAACATATGATCTTCCACCAAGTAAACCAACTAGCATCAACTACAAGGAGTAATCAACACTACTAGCAACCCACAGGTACCAATCTGAGGTTTGGATACAAAAATTGGATACAATACATGAACTAGGGTTTAAGATGAGATGGTGCTGGTGAAGATGTTGATGGAGATTGACCCCCTCCTGATGAGAGGATCGTTGATGGTGACGATGGCGATGATTTCCCCCTCCCGAAGGGAAGTTTCCCCGGCAAAACAGCTCTGCCGGAGCCCTAGATTGGTTCTACCAAGGTTCCACCTCGTGGCGGCAGAGTTTCATCCCGTCAGCTAGCTTCTGATTTTTCCTCGGACGAAAGACTCCATATAGCCAAAGATGGGCATCGGAGGGCCACCAGGGGGCCCCACGAGGCAGGGGCGCGCCCAGGGGGTAGGGCGCGCCCCCCACCCTCGTGGGTGGTGGGTGGCCCCCCTCTGGTGCTTTTTCGCTCAGTATTTTTATATATTCTGAAAATAACTTCTGTGAAGTTTCAGGAGTTTTGGAGCTGTGCAGAATAGGTCTCTAATATTTGCTCCTTTTCCAGCCCAGAATTCTAGCTGCCGGCATTCCCCCTCTTCATGTAAACCTTGTAAAATAAGGGAGAATAGGCATAAGTATTGTGACATAATGTGTAAGAACAGTCCATAATGCAATAAATATCGATATAAAAGCATGATGCAAAATGGACGTATCAACTCCCCCAAGCTTAGACCTTGCTTGTCCTCAACCGAAAGCCAAAATCGAAAAATATGTCCACATGTTTAGAGACAGAGGTGTCGATAAAATAAAATACGGACATGAGGGCATCATGGTCATTCTTAGAACAGCAACATATATATATTGTCATATGATCTCTTATGCTAAAGTAACAATTCAACCACAATTTCAAGTATGAATCATAAACTTCATTGAAAACTAACAAACTATAATCTCAGACATTGGAGCAATTGCAATTTATCATAACATAGGAAAGAGTCAATATAAGAGCTTTTCAGCAAGTCCACATACTCAACTATCATTTAGTCTTTCATAATTGCTAACGCTCATGCGATATGTTTGGTTATGAAGTTCTAGCCAGACACAGAGTAAGATAGGGCTTATAGTTTGCCTCCCAACTTTTTACCTCAAGGGTAATGTCAACAATAATAGTTCATGAAAACTCACATCCAATTAGCTATATGTATCTGGATCTTTCCAACACATTGTGCTTGACAAAGGATAAAATGTAAAAAAGAAAGGTGAAGATCACCATGACTCTTATATAAGGTAGAAGATAAAAGTAAAAGATAGGCCCTTCGCAGAGGGAAGCAGAGGTTGTCATGCGCTTTTGTGGTTGGATGCAAAAAATCTTAATGCAAAAGAAAGTCACTTTATATTGCCACTTGTGATATGGACCTTTATTATGCAGTCCATCGCTTTTATTTCTTCCACATCAAAAGATCGTATAAAGCTTATTTTCTCCACATTACTAAGTCATACATATTTAGAGAGCAATTTTTATTGCATGCACCAATGACAACTTACTTGAAGGATCTTACTCAATCCATAAGTAGGTATGGTGGACTCTCATGGCAAAACTGGGTTTAAGGATATTTGGAAGCACATGTAGTATTTCTACTTGGTGCAAGGTAATTGGCTAGAATGAGAGGGAAAGGCAAGCTCAACATGTTGGATGATCCATGACAATATAATTTATCTCAGATGTAAGAAAACATAACCCATTACGTTGTCTTCCTTGTCCAATGTCAACTCTTTAGCATGTCATATTTTAATGAGCGCTCACAATCATAAAAGATGTCCAAGATAGTATATTTATATGTGAAAACCTCTCTTTCTTTATTACTTCCTATTAATTGCAACGATGACCGAAACTATGTTTGTCAACTTTCAACAACTTTTATTCATCATACTCTTATATGTGAAGTCATTACTCTCCATAAGATCCATATGATCTCTTTATTTCCTTTTATTCTTTCTCTTTTATTTTATTCCCTTAAGATCATAGCAAGATAATCAAGCCCTTGACTCAACACTAATCTTTATTATATATAGCTCACGGACTCGATTACATAGAAGGATCATAAAGCAAAACTCACAACTAGATCATACTAAAACTTTATTTTACTAGATCAAGATATTATCAAAAGGATCGAACTAAGAAAAATGGTAAAGATAAAAGGTGATGGTGATACGATACCAGGGCACTCCCCCAAGCTTGGTAGTTGCCAAGGGGAGTGCCCATACCCATGTGTTTATGTTTCCTTCCTCGGAGGTGGTGATGAAGGAGTTGTTGATGATGTAGGCTTGTTGTCCATCTTCCAAGGCATAGGCTCACCATCCTAGAAGGATGATCGAGTCTCCGGAATCCTTAAATCTGCAGCCAAACTCATCCTCTTGAATCTATATTCATACTCACAATTTTGGTTTTGTAGGTCATAGATCTAGGCTTGGAGGTGCTCGATTTTCTCATGAAGCTTGAAGATGGCCTCCCCAATGTCCTTGGCATCCAGCTTGTGGTTTTTCGTGAACTCCGTGATCATTATGTGATTGGAGTCGAGTCCACGCTCCACCATCTCCTGACAGTTGAAAACTTGTTGCTCCATCGCCTCGAGCCTTGTCTCCACGCTTCCAGTCCTCCTTGTTCCCTCCACATCGCGGATGTGCAACAACCCCTCACGCATCTCAATGGTTTGAGGGTGTTGCAGCACCTCCGCGAGGTAGGGGTTGATGACCTTCTCGAAGAACTTGTCCTTGGGGGCACTTGAAGATGCCATGGTGATCTAGATCTGTCAGAAAAATAGCTTGAAGCAAAGACAGGAGATATTCGCGTGATACGATGGTCAAAACCTTTGGGAGATTATATAATAATTTTTACCGACCAAAAGAAGTATCGTGCAAGAAAACGGAGTCTGGAGAGCACACAAGGCGCCCACGAGGCAGGGGGCGCGCCCAGGGGGTAGGGTGCACCCTCCACCCTCGTGGAAGCCTCGTGTCCTTTCCAGACTGCTTCTTATTTTCCTATTTTCTTAAATATTCCAAAACGGAGAAAAAATGCCATTAGAACTGTTTTGGAGTCGGTTTACTTACCGTACCACATACCTATTCCTTTTCAGAGTCTGAAATGTTCCGGAAAGTGTTCCTTATGTATTCCCCCGGGGTTACGGTTTCAATAATATTAGTTTCAACAATTACGGGATTACCTGAGATATAATGTTTGATTCTTTGACTGTTCACCACCCTTGGGTTTATGCCTTTGAAGTTGTTGATGTTTATGGCACCGGAACGATAGACCTCCTCGATGACGTAAGGACCTTCCCATTTAGAGAGGAGTTTGCCTGCAAAAAATCTTAAACGAGAGTTGTATAGTAATACATAATCACCTAGATTAAACTCGTGCTTTTGTATCCTTTTGTCATGCCATCTTTTAACTTTTTATTTAAACAGTTTGGCATTCTCATAGGCCTGGGTTCTCCATTCATCAAGTGAACTAATGTCAAATAACCTCTTCTCACCGGCAAGTTTGAAATCATAATTGAGCTCTTTAATGGCCCAATATGCCTTATGTTCTAATTCAAGAGGTAAGTGACATGCTTTACCATAAACCATTTTATACGAGACATACCCATAGGGTTTTTATATGCAGTTCTATAAGCCCATAATGCATCATCAAGTTTCTTTGACCAATTCTTTCTAGATCTATTAACGCTCTTTTGCAAACTTAATTTGAGCTCTCTGTTACTCAAATCTACTTGACCACTAGATTGCGGGTGATATGGAGATACAATTCTATGATTAACATCATATACTTAGCGAGCATTTTACGAAAAGCACCATGAATAAAATGTGAACCGCCATCAGCCATTAAATATCTAGGGACTCCAAACCTCGGAAAAATAACTTCTTTAAGCATCTTAATAGAGGTGTTATGATCAGCACTACTAGTTGGAATAGCTTCTACCCACTTAGTAATGTAATCAACATCAACTAGAATATGTGTATACCCATTAGAGGAAGGAAACGGTCCCATGTAATCAAAGCCCCAAACATCAAATGGTTCAATAACAAGTGAATAATTCATATGCATTTCTTGACCTCTACTAATATTACCAATTCTTTGACATTCATCACAAGACAAGACAAACTTACGGGTATCCTTGAAGAGAATAGGCCAATAAAAACCGGATTGCAATAC